>NW_026712407.1:0-105142 GCF_030504385.1 Musca domestica | reverse complement strand
AATGTAATTTAGTTAAATTATTTAATGAATTTTCGAAAATATTTTTGCAATACTATATAAAGCACTTTTTATAGTTCAGTAGATTACTACAAACTTTTGCTTCACAAATTATGCTAATTAAAGTTAAAAAAATAAGATAAGATTACGCTTTTAACAAACTAAAAGTAGATTAATTTCCTTTAATTAGGTTTGGTTTTTTTTCCGATTTCACTTGTTTGTACTTGTGTTTTTGGCAAAGATACCCAAACCGATCAATGCGGAGAGGATGCGCGACGCGCTGTAAGACGGCCAAACAGAGATTATTTTTCATTTCAATATTAGTTTCAAAATCGGAATTCCTAATCTCAAACAATTGTAAAATACTTGTCTCAACTAGCAGTTGATCACAAAATTACTTTATTAATTACAAAATTAATCGACCGAGTGCAGGGTTCACGTCAATTTCCAAAACAATTTCAACAATATCTCCGAAGCACGTTCACAATTTATTTACCATAACAAATTTCAATATTTTGTCTTATTCTAATAACGTGTTCTACGGTATTTTTGCTACAGGACACTCGGGAAAAAATTCCAATTGGCCTATCACGAACAAAGCGAAAAAGCAACTATCACACACAACCAATATGTCCGTGAGTATCACCCACCGAGCAATCAAGCGACATAGCGACTACATAACAGACCGGAAAGACTTAACTAGCAAAGTGTACGTGTGTGTAAGTATGTTGTTTATTGGTGTCGTTACAAATAAACAAATGTGTTTTGTTGTCACTTGCCAATTACCAAACAAACAAATAAGAGGGAAAGTAAGTCAATGTAATATTACATAAATTATTTAATGACATTTTCGAACATATTTTTGCAATACTATTTAAAGCACTTTTTATTGTTCTGTAGATTTATTACAAACTTTTGCTGCACAAATTATGCTAATATAAGTTAAAAAGATAAGATAAGATTACGTTTTTAACAAACTAAATGTAAATTAATTTCCTTTAATTAGGTTTGGTTTTTTCCGTTTTCACTTGTTTGTACTTGTGTTTTTGGCAAAGATACCCAAACCGATCAATGCGGGAGGGGATGCGCGACGCGCTGTAAGACGGCCAAACAGAGATTATTTTTCATTTTCAATATTAGTTTTAAAATCGGAATTCCTACTTAAAAGGTTGACCTTGATAAAATAACAATATATATTTTAAATGCTCATATTCGAACCTACAGATTGGAACTATAATTTTAATCAGCGTTAAATTCTAATCTAGTCTAATGATGTAGATTACTAAATAATCTAGTCTAGTAAATGAGCCATGTCGGTCCTCGATTCGTACAGCCCCCACATAACGGCATATAACGATACATCCCGATATTTGGATCGTTCAAGAATACGGAACGAGGACAAGCATGTCGAGCAACAAACCTATAAAATGGTACCAAGAAATTTGCAGTCGATATATCCATGTATCGCTGTCGTCGAAAAACATACAAGAACGTATACAAAGATTGATTACAAAACGAATTAAATTTTCGTTTAAATATTCAGTTCTTAGAATACACAACATCAATAGGTTTCCTCAATGATCGAAAATGTTGTGGAAAAATCCGACCAAACCGAACCGACATTGATGGGGCAATAGTAGCATGTCTTTCCGTGTATGCATGAGCAGGAGAGTTAACTAGTCTTCCATTCACACGAATTATGCCTCTGCCATCCACATAATAAATAATAGTAAAAATGCCCTTTATTCGTCGGGATAATACATCTCTTGAGCGAAAATAATCTATCTGCTTCGGAGAAGTCGATATCAGTTGGGAGTTTACTGACACACTCCGTGGAAACCTTACCATATTAACATCCGTGTCGGAAATAAAAATTGCCGCCAATCGGCACTTGAATGTAGTCCATCCACACTTTTTGCATAACCATTTTAGCAACGGCAATAACAAGTCCGAAACAGCCTACAGGGTCAAATAATTTAGAAATGGTTGAAAGATCTTCCCTCTTTGAGTAAGTAGGTTTTTTCGCCATAGAAGCAATTCCAAAAGCCCTACATTCTGCAAATATAATATTTTCTGATCTATCAGTTGATCAGGAAAAATACAATCTATAATCGATTTATTGTTGTCCACTGTCTACTTGCGAATTCGAACTTGACGGAAGAAAGAGCTGATATTATCTGATCCCTAGTCTTAACCGCCGTCTTCAAGTCATATAATCCCACTAACGCGTCATCAATATACATAAATTTGAGCAAAATATTTTGCGCGAGGGGAAGCATGGCTTGAGGTTATTGCCACTTGCGGAATACACTGACCGAGCTTCCCCTCGCGCAAAATATTTTGCGCAAATTTATGTATATTGATGACGCGTTAGTGGGATTATATGACTTGAAGACGGCGGTTAGGGATCAGATAATATCAGCTCTTTCTTCCGTCAAGTTCGAATTTCGCAATTGATGACGCGTTAGTTGGATCATATATATATATATATATATATATATATATATATATATATATATATAATATATATATATATATATATATATATATATATATATATATATATATATATATATATATATATATATTGCTCCTATTGCTGAAATGTATGTTCTGTCTGCAGGCGTTTTGGTATATATATATATATATATATATATATATATATATATATATATATATATATATATATATATATATATATATATATATATATATATATATATATATACCAAAACGCCTGCAGACAGAACATACATTTCAGCAATAGGAACAATGTTGGAAGCCCTACAAAATATAATATTTTCTTATCTATTAGTTGATCAGGAAAAACACCATCTATAATCGATTTCTTGTTGTCCACGGTGTGTCCCATTCAGGTCGGTTTTGCGAAAAAAGTATTTCAAAACAATTAAACAAGCATTGCTAGCAATGATTAGTTAGTTGTACGAACTGATTTGGAATCAAAACGGAGGTTAAGGTTTTTTTGTGGCTGATATAAGATCTTGGTCACATGAGGTTAGTCACCCCTAGCAATACTTCACCTTGTTATTTACCTCATCACTCCGTCATAATCCAGATATACCTACCATAAAGCTGGGGTTGGTTGTTAATGCGAATTTCAAAACTTCAACCGGCAATAGTCTGAACGTGCATTGGCCTGTCTTCAAATTCTTTTTTTACTCGGTGACTATCGAAGTGGATTGTGCACTATATTTGGCAATTAGAACGCTATTACAACTTGCGGAAGACACTGAGACCGAGTTTCCCCTCGCGCAAATGTATGTATATTGATGACGCGTTAGCGGGATCACATTCCTTGAAGACGGCAGATAGGTCTAGGGATCAGACAATATCAGCGCTTTCTTCCGCCAAGTTCGAATTTCGGAAGTGGACAGTGACAACAATAAATTGATTATAGATGGTGTTTTTACTGATCAACTGATAGATCAGAAAATATTATATTTTGCAGAATGTAGAACTTCTGAAATTGTTCCTATGGCGAAAAAACCTACGCACACAAAAAGGAAGCTCTTTCAGTCATTTCTAAATTAGATTGATAAAATTTTACTCAAATGTATGTTCTGTCTGCAGGCCTTTTGGTATTGAAAGTAGGTCCAAGTTTTGGTATAGCCCCCATATAACGGTACCTCCCGATATTCGGTATTCTAATGATTTAGGGGCATTTTTCACCAGAATTGTTTCATATTTGGTATTTGGAGTTCGTAATGGATATTACAGCCTAGGAGAGAATTTTCTGTGCAGGTCCATCTCTTCGTATAGCCCCCGTATAACGGTACGACCCGATATTCGGTATTTTGATTTTATCGACATTATAACTGATTTTTCTAAGTTTCGCATTTGAATATTGTAATGGCTTATGACAAGTGTTACCTATGCAGGTTCATGTCGTCGTATAGACCCTAATATAACGGCTACGTTCGGTATTTTTATGATTTTAGCAGAATTTTTAATTGCTTTTATTGTTTCTGAGAATTTCGTTCCAAATGGTGGAGGATATTCAAAGTTCGGCCCGGCCGAGCTTACAGCTTTTTTACTTGTTTCTTCCACACACATTCATACAGTCCATCTGTCCACTTTACAACCTTTGATTTAATAAAAAAAATCAGGAATGTAAAATGTTTTAAGTAGGAATATCGATAATAAAATTGAAAGTGAAAAATAATCTTTCTGTGGCCGACTTTCAACGCGTCGCAAGTAAAACAAGTGAAAACAGAAAAAAAACCAAAAATAACTAAAAGGGATTAAATTACACTTATTTTATTAAAAACGTAACCTTATCTAATTTTTTTAACTTAAATTATTGCGTAATTTGTGAAGCAAAATTTTGTAATAAATCTACTGAATTATAAAAATTTCATTAAATAATTGAGCTAGAATTACATAGAGTTACTTTCCCACTTATTTGTAAAAAAATCTCTTTATGTTTGTTTGGTAATTGGCAAGTGACAACAGGACACATTTGTTTGCCTGTAACGACACCAATAAACTAAGATAGCTACACACAAGTACGCTTAGCTAGTTAAGTCTATCCGGTCTGTTATGTGGTCGGTATGTCGCTTGATTGCTCGGTGGTTGATACTCACTCACATATTGGTTGTGTGTGATAGTTGCTTTTTAGCTTTGTTCGTGATGGGACAATAGGAATTTTTTTCCAAGTGTCCTGTTGGAAAATGTCATAGACCACGTTACTGGAATAAAAATAAATATTGAAATACACTAGAGCCCCGAATTGCGTCGTTAAAGGGACCGGAGGATCGCGACGCAACTCAAAACGACGCAAATCGAATTATCTTTTTCTTTACATAAGCAAAATTCACTGAGATGTAATTTACTGGAAAAATATTCAAAACAAAGGAATAAATTTTATATTTTTGATAAAAAAAAAAACAAGTGTAAATACATTTTTGTTTATTCCCTTTACTTCAAAATATGTTTATAATTTTTCTAAAGAAATAAGAAAACAATAAATTATGAAAATACACAACAAAAATAAACTCATTTATAAATGTATGTATACCTATTAGAAAAAGGGATATGCATTTAAAAATTGTAGTTTATTTAGCTTACATTGAACTCTCTTCAGATAATAATATAAATCAGGGGAGTTTCTAGTGTATAATTCGCATATGCTAATTTGCAATAAGTTCGAATATATACTACATTCCAGAGAACGGCCCTTGTAAGCCATCATCCACACCAAATATGCCTGATGAGCCGCTAAACCAACGGCGAAACGCGTCGCATAGTGGTGAGTGTGTGATAGTGTCTATCTGGCTTTCCTTTTCACTGCAAATTTCAGATCATTAAGCTCGTCTCGAAAGAGAAAACAAACACATAAATCATAAAACATATGATCTTCGCCTTAACAAGGCAAAACTCAAAAATTCAGCCGAGCCTGGCCGTGGGATTTGAACCGCGGACCTCGGTGTGCAGCCAACTAGAAGTTGCCGTCTCTACGTTCAGAGCCATTAACCCGTCTTCCTAAAGCAGCACTAAAACAAGTGTAGCATTGGAAGCAATGTAGTTGTTGTGGACAAAAAATCCATCACTACAAAAACAAAACTTTGCTGTGAAAAAGATCTGCCAATAGAACTTGAGTCGAACCTGGAGAGTTTCTAGTGTATAATTCGCATATGCTAATTTGCAATAAGTTCGAAATATATACTACTTTCCAGAGAACGGCCCTTGTAAGCCATCATCCACACCAAATATGCCTGATGAGCCGCTAAACCAACGGCGAAAACGCGTCGCATAGTGGTGAGTGTGTGATAGTGTCTATCTGGCTTTCCTTTTCACTGCAAATTTCAGATCATTAAGCTCGTCTCGAAAGAGAAAACAAACACATAAATCATAAAACATATGATCTTCGCCTTAACAAGGCAAAACTCAAAAATTCAGCCGAGCCTGGCTGTGGGATTTGAACCGCGGACCTCGGTGTGCAGCCAACTAGAAGTTGCCGTCTCTACGTTCAGAGCCATTAACCCGTCTTCCTAAAGCAGCACTAAAACAAGTGTATGCATTGGAAGCAATGTAGTTGTTGTGGACAAAAATCCATCACTACAAAAACAAAACTTTGCTGTGTAAAAGATCTGCCAATAGAACTTGAGTCGAACCTGGAGAGTTTCTAGTGTATAATTCGCATATGCTAATTTGCAATAAGTTCGAAATATATACTACTTTCCAGCCATCATCAACACCAAATATGCCTGATGAGCCGCTTAAACCAACGGCGAAACGCGTCGCATAGTGGTGAGTGTGTGATAGTGTCTATCTGGCTTTCCTTTTCACTGCAAATTTCAGATCATTAAGCTCGTCTCGAAAGAGAAAACAAACACATAAATCATAAAACATATGATCTTCGCCTTAACAAGGCAAAACTCATAAATCAGCAAAACTTATATTCATTTGATTGGATATTCTTACTGTTTTTGTAACAAAAATGTCTAAAGTTTATTGACTTTTTCAAGGTGTTTTGTTAGATTTCTTTGCAACAACTAATGGCTTGATCAACAGATACTGCTAGGCCCGTGCTACGATTTTCGTCAGGACCGTTTTCAGAAAATATATCCATAGCAAAAATTAATTGCATAGCTTTGGAAATAATGGCGATTTTTAATTTTCACTTATTATGACATCTTTTTCTAGGAAACATGCTGAATATCAATTTCTAATAAATTTTCATTATCAAGCTCCTCATCATTTATTCATTCTAAAAAAAATTCATTAATATCATTTAAAAATTAATATCACATTCCTCCATTCCTTCGAATTCGTCTTCTCTAGCTAAATTAGGCAAATCATTACTAACGTTTGGAACACCATCGAGACTATTGTAGAAATGGTAAACGACAGAAAAGATGATAAATCAGGCACTGAATGAAAAAAAAAATATTAGTCCACATTGTAGATCGGACCGACCGAAACTACCACGACGCAAATCGAATTTTCTGGTCTTTGAAATGCGGCGCAACTCGAAACGACGCAAGTCGGGGCTATAGTGCATTTTATGGTAAATAATTTGTGAACGTGCTTCAGAGATATTGTTCAAATATTTTTGGAAATTGAAAATTGACGTGCACCCTACACTCGGTCCATTAATCATTTACTTAATAAAGTAATTATTTACTTAAATAATAAATAAATTGCAGTCTCTACGTTCAGAGCCATTAACCCGTCTTCCTAAAGCAGCACTAAAACAAGTGTATGCATTGGAAGCAATGTAGTTGTTGTGGACAAAAAATCCATCACTACAAAAACAAAACTTTGCTGTGAAAAAGATCTGCCAATAGAACTTGAGTCGAACCTGGAGAGTTTCTAGTGTATAATTCGCATATGCTAATTTGCAATAAGTTCGAAATATATACTACTTTCCAGAGAACGGCCCTTGTAAGCCATCATCCACACCAAATATGCCTGATGAGCCGCTAAACCAACGGCGAAACGCGTCGCATAGTGGTGAGTGTGTGATAGTGTCTATCTGGCTTTCCTTTTCACTGCAAATTTCAGATCATTAAGCTCGTCTCGAAAGAGAAAACAAACACATAAATCATAAAACATATGATCTTCGCCTTAACAAGGCAAAACTCAAAAATTCAGCCGAGCCTGGCCGTGGGATTTGAACCGCGGACCTCGGTGTGCAGCCAACTAGAAGTTGCCGTCCTCTACGTTCAGAGCCATTAACCCGTCTTCCTAAAGCAGCACTAAAACAAGTGTATGCATTGGAAGCAATGTAGTTGTTGTGGACAAAAAAATCCATCACTACAAAAACAAAACTTTGCTGTGAAAAAGATCTGCCAATAGAACTTGAGTCGAACCTGGAGAGTTTCTAGTGTATAATTCGCATATGCTAATTTGCAATAAGTTCGAAATATATACTACTTTCCAGAGAACGGCCCTTGTAAGCCATCATCCACACCAAATATGCCTGATGAGCCGCTAAACCAACGGCGAAACGCGTCGCATAGTGGTGAGTGTGTGATAGTGTCTATCTGGCTTTCCTTTTCACTGCAAATTTCAGATCATTAAGCTCGTCTCGAAAGAGGAAAACAAACACATAAATCATAAAACATATGATCTTCGCCTTAACAAGGCAAAACTCAAAAATTCAGCCGAGCCTGGCCGTGGGATTTGAACCGCGGACCTCGGTGTGCAGCCAACTAGAAGTTGCCGTCTCTACGTTCAGAGCCATTAACCCGTCTTCCTAAAGCAGCACTAAAACAAGTGTATGCATTGGAAGCAATGTAGTTGTTGTGGACAAAAAAATCCATCACTACAAAAACAAACTTTGCTGTGAAAATGATCTGCCAATAGAACTTGAGTCGAAACTGGAGAGTTTCTAGTGTATAATTCGCATATGCTAATTTGCAATAAGTTCGAAATATATACTACTTTCCAGAGAACGGCCCTTGTAAGCCATCATCCACACCAAATATGCCTGATGAGCCGCTTAACCAACGGCGAAACGCGTCGCATAGTGGTGAGTGTGTGATAGTGTCTATCTGGCTTTCCTTTTCACTGCAAATTTCAGATCATTAAGCTCGTCTCGAAAGAGAAAACAAACACATAAATCATAAAACATATGATCTTCGCCTTAACAAGGCAAAACTCAAAAATTCAGCCGAGCCTGGCTGTGGGATTTGAACCGCGGACCTCGGTGTGCAGCCAACTAGAAGTTGCCGTCTCTACGTTCAGAGCCATTAACCCGTCTTCCTAAAGCAGCACTAAAACAAGTGTATGCATTGGAAGCAATGTAGTTGTTGTGGACAAAAAATCCATCACTACAAAAACAAAACTTTGCTGTGTAAAAGATCTGCCAATAGAACTTGAGTCGAACCTGGAGAGTTTCTAGTGTATAATTCGCATATGCTAATTTGCAATAAGTTCGAAATATATACTACTTTCCAGCCATCATCAACACCAAATATGCCTGATGAGCCGCTTAACCAACGGCGAAACGCGTCGCATAGTGGTGAGTGTGTGATAGTGTCTATCTGGCTTTCCTTTTCACTGCAAATTTCAGATCATTAAGCTCGTCTCGAAAGAGAAAACAAACACATAAATCATAAAACATATGATCTTCGCCTTAACAAGGCAAAAACTCATAAATCAGCAAAACTTATATTCATTTGATTGGATATTCTTACTGTTTTTGTAACAAAATGTCTAAAGTTTATTGACTTTTTCAAGGTGTTTTGTTACATTTCTTTGCAACAACTAATGGCTTGATCAACAGATACTGCTAGGCCCGTGCTACGATTTTCGTCAGGACCGTTTTCAGAAAATATATCCATAGCAAAAAATTAATTGCATAGCTTTGGAAATAATGGCGATTTTTAATTTTCACTTATTATGACATCTTTTTCTAGGAAACATGCTGAATATCAATGGCTAATAAATTTTCATTATCAAGCTCCTCATCATTTATTCATTCATAAAAAATTCATTAATATCATTTAAAAATTAATATCACATTCCTCCATTCCTTCGAATTCGTCTTCTCTAGCTAAATTAGGCAAATCATTACTAACGTTTGGAACACCATCGAGACTATTGTAGAAATGGTAAACGACAGAAAAGATGATAAATCAGGCACTGAATGAAAAAAAAAAATATTAGTCCACATTGTAGATCGGACCGACCGAAACTACCACGACGCAAATCGAATTTTCTGGTCTTTGAAATGCGGCGCAACTCGAAACGACGCAAGTCGGGGCTATAGTGCATTTTATGGTAAATAATTTGTGAACGTGCTTCAGAGATATTGTTCAAATATTTTTGGAAATTGAAAATTGACGTGCACCCTACACTCGGCCCATTAATCATTTACTTAATAAAGTAATTATTTACTTAATAAATTAATTATGCAAATATTTGATATATTGATATTAATTTAATTATTTTAATGAAAATTAATTTAAATATATATAGAGCCTCCGATACTCTTGTTCGTAATTCTAGAAATAGAGAATTTGTGGGATCAGGCATATGGTGTATTTGGTAATTACTAGGTTTTGAATCGGTTGATAGCAAGCATGAGGTTTATTATCAGACATACTTAAAATGGTTGTCTGCAATTAGAAGAAAGTTGAGCCAGTTCAACAGAATATCAACTTAACATTAATTCAACTCCAGTTAGTTCGTTTGTCTCTATAGTTCAATAATCAGTTTCCACTCTACTAGAAGTCATAGTCAACATCACTTCGTCTATGCCTGCATCGCATGAAGTCACAATTCAAGGGAATTCATCGTCACCCTTTGTTGGAAGTTTTGATTTTGGTACAATTTGAAGTGATACCGTTCAAAACCTTGCTATTCGCTATATATATACCAAAACGCCTGCAGACAGAACATACATTCCAGCAATAGGAGCAATGTTAGAAGCCCTACATTTTGCAAAATATAATATTTTCTGATCTATCAGTTGATCAGGAAAAACACCATCTATAATCAATTTATTGTTGTCCCCTGTCCACTTCCGAAATTCGAACTTGGCGGAAGAAAGCGCTGATATTGTCTGATCCCTAGTCCTATCTGCCGTCTTCAAGGAATGTGATCCCGCTAACGCGTCATCAATATACATACATTTGCGTGAGGGGAAACTCGGTCTCAGTGTCTTCCGCAAGTTGTAATAGCGTTCTAATTGCGAAATATAGTGCACAATCCACTTCGATAGACACCGAGTCAAAAAAGAATTTGAAAACAGGCCAATGTACGTTCAGACTATTGCCGGTTGAAGTTTTGAAATTCGCATTAACAACCAACCCCAGCTTTATGGTATGTATATCTGGATTATGACGGAGTGGTGAGGTAAATAACAAGGTGAAGTATTGCTAGGGGCGACTAACCTCATGTGACCAAGATCTTATATCAGCCACAAAAAAAACCTTAACATCCGTTTTGATTCCAAATCAGTTCGTACAACTAACTAATCATTGCTAGCAATGCTTGTTTAATCGTTTTGAAATACTTTTTTTTCGCAAAACCGACCTGAATGGGATACACCGTTAGGACGTTCCTCTAACTTCCAGAACAGTAAAAGCGTTTTATTCAGCTTGACTACTTCTAACTCAATTATAGTCGCGAATGTTTAAAACATCATAAATAGAAACTGCCGAAAAACATACATTTTTGCCACTCTGCAAGGACTTAAGACTTGATCAATCGCAGAAAGAGGGAATAGCATTTTCAATTGATTATGTATAACAAAACGAGGATTGTCGTAGGTTTCTTTAAGAATTTCTATGCGAGAGCTATTACGATTAGTCAATGGAAATTTGAAAGTGTCTCAGGTGCCTCTCCACTTGTCTTTCGAACCAAATGACATAATGGCTCAGACTGGAATTATTAATCTAAATGACTATAATAGGTATGCAAATCACGCTCAAAACCGTTCTTATTAAGTGGCGGAAGAGCAAGTATATGAACGCTATCACTTGGAATTGGACCAAAATCCAGACTCCTAACAGATGGTGCCGATGAATTCGAACTTCATGCAATGCTTGCATAGAGTATGTTAAGTTCAACTGCAGTACAACCTTCTTGTAATTGCAGACAAGCATCTTAAGTAGCTCTGATAATAAATCTTATACTTGCTATCAACCGAATCAGTATATATACATATATATATATATATATATATATATATATATATATATATATATATATATATATATATATATATATATATATATATATATATATATATATATATATATATAAATATATATATATATATATAATATATATATATATATATATAATATATACATATATATATATATATATATATATATATATATATATATATATATATATATATATATATATATGTATATATATATATATATATACATATATAATATATATATATTATATCTATATATATATATATATATATATATATATATATATATTAGCTGGCCCGGTACGCTTTGCCGGCCCGTACTTTTAGTCTTTAAAGCATAATAAATCACAGATCTGACTTATGTAGGTGGCACAATATATATATATATATATATATAATATATATATATATATATATATATATATATATATATATCTATATATATATTTATATTTATATATATATATATATATATATATATATATATATATATATATATATATATATATATATATATATATATATATATATATATATATATATATATGTATATATACTGATTCGGTTGATAGCAAGTATGAGATTTATTATCCGAGCTACTTCAGATGCTTGTCTGCAATTACAAGAAGGTTGTACTGCAGTTGAACTTAACATAAATTCAACTCTACTTTTTAACATCAGTTCGACTATGCAAACATTTCATGAATTTCGAATTCATCGGCACCATCTTTTAGGAGTCTGGATATATATATATATACATATATATGTTTGTTCCTGTTCAAACACTATTATAATCGAAAATACTAAATATTTACTACTTTTAATAATTTTCTCAATATATTACTTAAATTAATTATGATAAAAATAATTAAATTAATTTTAGAATCTCAAAAAATTGTATAAAATACTTGTTTCAATTAGCAGTTGGTCACAAAATTACTTTATTAATGACAAAATTAATCGACCGAGTGCAGGGTTCACGTCAATTTCCAAAACAATTTCAACAATATCCCCGAAGCACGTTCACAATTTATTTACCATAACATATTTCAATATTTTGCCTTATTCTAATAACGTGTTATACGGTATTTTTGCAACAGGACACTCGGGAAAAAATTCCTATTGGCCTATCACGAACAAAGCGAAAAAGCAACTATCACACACACAACCAATGTATGCGTGAGTATCACCCACCGAGCAACCAAGCGACTTAGCGACTACATAACAGACCGGAAAGACTTAACTAGCAAAGTGTACGTGTGTGTAAGTATGTTTGTTTATTGGTATCGTTACAAATAAACAAATGTGTTTTGTTACCACTTGCCAATTACCAAACAAACAATAAGAGGGAAAGTAAGTCAATGTAATTTTAGTTAAATTATTTAATGAAATTTTTGAAAATATTTTTGCAATACTATTTAAAGCACTTTTTATAGTTCAGTAGATTTACTACAAACTTTTGCTTCACAAATTATGCTAATATAAGTTAAAAAAATAAGATAAGATTACGTTTATAACAAGCTAAAAGTAGATTAATTTCCTTTAATTAGGTTTGGTTTTTTTTCCGATTTCAATTGTTGTACTTGTGTTTTTGGCAAAGATACCCAAACCGATCAATGCGGGAGGGGATGCGCGACACGCTGTAAAACGGCCAAACAGAGATTATTTTTTATTTTCAATATTAGTTTTAAAATCGGAATTCCTAATCTCAAAAAATTGTATAAAATACTTGTCTCAACTAGCAGTTGATCACAAAATTACTTTATTAATTACAAAATTAATCGACCGAGTGCAGGGTTCACGTCAATTTCCAAAACAATTTCAACAATATCGCAGAAGCACGTTCACAATTTATTTACCATAACATATTTCAATATTTTGCCTTATTCTAATAACGTGTTCTACGGTATTTTTGCAACAGGACACTCGGGAAAAAATTCCTATTGGCCTATCATGAACAAAGCGAAAAAGCAACTATCACACACAACCAATGTGTGCGTGAGTATCACCCACCGAGCAATCAAGCGACATAGCGACTACATAACAGACCGGAAAGACTTAACTAGCAAAGTGTACGTGTGTGTAAGTATGTTTGTTTATTGGTGTCGTTACAAATAAACAAATGTGTTTTGTTGTCACTTGCCAATTACCAAACAAACAAATAAGAGGGAAAGTAAGTCAATGTAATATTACATAAATTATTTAATGACATTTTCGAACATATTTTTGCAATACTATTTAAAGCACTTTTTATTGTTCAGTAGATTTATTACAAACTTTTGCTGCACAAATTATGCTAATATAAGTTAAAAAGATAAGATAAGATTACGTTTTTAACAAACTAAATGTAAATTAATTTCCTTTAATTAGGTTTGGTTTTTTCCGTTTTCACTTGTTTGTACTTGTGTTTTTGGCAAAATACCCAAACCGATCAATGCGGGAGGGGATGCGCGACGCGCTGTAAGACGGCCAAACAGAGATTATTTTTTATTTTCAATATTAGTTTTAAAATCGGAATTCCTACTTAAAAGGTTGACCTTGATAAAATAAACAATATATATTTTAAATGCTCATATTCGAACCTACAGATTAGAATTATAATTTTAATCAGCGTTAAATTCTAATCTAGTCTAATGATGTAGATTAGTAAATAATCTAGTCTAGTAAATGAGCCATGTCGGTCCTCGATTCGTACAGCCCCCACATAACGGCATATAACGATACATCCCGATATTTGGATCGTTCGAGAATATGGAACGAGGACAAGCATGTCGAGCAACAAACCTATAAAATGGTACCAAGAAATTTGCAGTCGATATATCCATGTATCGCTGTCGTCGAAAAACATACAAGAACGTATACAAAGATTGATTACAAAACGAATTAAATTTTTCGTTTAAATATTCAGTTCTTAGAATACACAACATCAATAGGTTTCCTCAATGATCGAAAATGTTGTGGAAAAATCCGACCAACCCGAACCGACATTGATGGGGCAATATAGTAGCATGTCTTTCCGTGTATGCATGAGCAGGAGAGTTAACTAGTCTTCCATTCACACGAATTATGCCTCTGCCATCCACATAATAAATAATAAGTAAAAATGCCCTTTATTCGTCCGGATAATACATCTCTTGAGCGAAAATAATCTATCTGCTTCGGAGAAGTCGATATCAGTTGGGAGTTTACTGACACACTCCTTGGAAACCTTACCATATTAACATCCGTGTCGGAAATAAAAAATTGCCGCCAATCGGCACTTGAATGTAGTCCATCCACACTTTTTGCATTACCATTTTAGCAACGGCAATAACAAGTCCGAAACAGCCTACAGGGTCAAATAATTTAGAAATGGTTGAAAGATTTTCCCTCTTTGAGTAAGTAGGGTTTTTCGCCATAGAAGCAATTCCAAAAGCCCTACATTCTGCAAAATATAATATTTTCTGATCTATCAGTTGATCAGGAAAAATACCATCTATAATCGATTTATTGTTGTCCACTGTCTACTTCCGAAATTCGAACTTGACGGAAGAAAGCGCTGATATTATCTGATCTCTAGTCTTAACCGCCGTCTTCAGGTCATATTATCCAACTAACGCGTCATCAATATACATACATTTGAGCAAAATATTTTGCGCGAGGGGAAGCATGGCTTGAGGTTATTGTTAGTTGCGGAATACACTGACCGAGCTTCCCCTCGCGCAAAATATTTTGCGCAAATGTATGTATATTGATGACGCGTTAGTGGGATCACATGACTTGAAGACGGCGGTTAGGGATCAGATAATATCAGCGCTTTCTTCCGCCAAGTTCGAATTTCGAAAGCAGACAGTGGACAACAATAAATCGATTATATATTATAGATGGTGTTTTCCTGATCAACTGATAGATCAGAAAATATTATATTTTGCAGAATGAAGGGCTTCTAAAATTGCTCCTATTGGTGAAATGTATGTTCTGTCTGATTATGAAAATCACGCAAAAAAATATTCTTGTCACATGGCGGAAGAGCAAGGTTTTGAACGGTATCACTTCGAATTGTACCAAAATCAAAACTTCTAACAAAGGGTGACGATGAATTCCCTTGAATTGTGACCTCATGCGATGCTTGCATAGACGAAGTGATGTTGACTATGACTTCTAGTGGAGTGGAAACTGATTATTGAACTATAGAGACAAACGAACTAACTGGAGTTGAATTAATGTTAAGTTGAACTTCTGTTGAGCTGGCGCAACTTTCTTCTAATTGCAGACAACCATTTTAAGTATGTCTGATAATAAACCTCATGCTTGCTATCAACCGATTTAAAACCTAGTAATTACCAAATACACCATATGCCTGAGCCCACAAATTCTGAATTTCTAGAATTACGAACAAGAGTATCGGAGGCTCTATATATATTTAAATTAATTTTCATTAAAATAAATATATTAATATCAAAATCTCAAATATTTGCATAATTACTTTATTAAGTAAATAATTACTTTATTAAGTAAATGATTAATGGGCCGAGTGTAGGGTGCACATCAATTTTCAATTTGCAAAAATATTTGAACAATATCTCTGAAGTACGTTCACAAATTATTTACCATAAAATGCACTTTAGCCCCGACTTGCGTCGTTTCGAGTTGCGTCGCATTTCAAAGACCAGAAAATTCGATTTGCGTCGTGGTAGTTTCGGTCGGTCCGATCTACAATGTGGACTAATATATTTTTCATTCAGTGCCTGATTTATCATCTTTTCTGTCGTTTACCATTTTTACAATAGTTTCGATGATGTTCCAAACGTTAGTAATGAGTTGCCTAATTTAGCTATAGAAACCGAATTCGAGGGAATGGAGGAATGTGATATTAATGAATTTTTGCTGTCTCAGGATGAGGAGCTTGATAATGAAAATTTATTAGCCATTGATATTCAGCATGTTTTTAGAAGAAGATGTCATAATAAGTGAAAATTAAAAATCGCCATTATTTCCAAAGCTATGCAATTAATTTTTTGCTATGGATATATTTTCTGAAAACGGTCCTGACGAAAATCGTAGCACGGGCGTAGCAGTATCTGTTGATCAAGCCATTAGTTGTTACAAAGAAAAAAAAAAAAAAAAACCTTTAAAAATTCAACAAACTTTAGACATTTTTGTTTCAAAAACAGTAAGGCTATCCAATCCAATGGATATAAGTGTTGCTGATTTAGATTTATTATCTGAAGAGAGTTCAATGTAAGCTAAAAAAATTACAATTTTTGAATGCATTTCCAATAGGTATACATACATATGTACATATGTTTAACTTTTTTTATGTATTTTCTTAATTTAATGTTTTCTTATTTCTTTAGAATAATTAAAAACTTTTTTTGAAATAAATGGAATAGACAAGAATGTATTTACACTTGTTTTTTTATCAAAAATATTAAATTTATTCCTTTGTTTTGAATATTTTCCCCAGTAAATTAAATTTCAGTGAATTTGGTATATGTATAGAAAAAGTTGATTCGATTTGCGTCGTTTTGAGTTGCGCCGCGATCCTCCGGTCCCCATTAACGTCGCAAGTCGGGGCTCTAGTGTATTTCAATATTTATTTTTATTCTAGTAAGGTGTTCTACGATATGTTCAACAGGAGACTTGGAAAAAAATTCCTATTATCGAACAAAGCGAAAAAGAATCTATCACACGCAACCAATATGTGTGTGAGTATCACCCACCGAGCAATCAAGCGACATAGCGACCACAAAACAGACCGGAAAGACTTAACTAGCAAAGTGTACGTGTGTGTAGGTATGTTTGGTTTAGGTGTCGTAACAAATAAACAAATGTGTTTTGTTGTCACTTGCCAATTACCAAACAAACAAATAAGTGCCAAAGGAAATTCAATGTAATTTTTGTTAAGTTATTTAATCAAATTTTCGAAAATACAAACTTTTGCTTCACAAATTATGCAAATATAAGTAAAAAAATAAGATAAGATTACGTTTTTAACAAAATAAATGTAATATAATCCCTTTTAGTTATGATTAGTTTTTTCAGTTTTCACTTGTTTGTACTTGTGTTTTTGGTAAAGATACACAAACCGATCAATGCGGGAGGGGATGCGCAACGCACTGTAAGACGGCCAAACAGAGATTATTTTTCATTTTCAATTTTAGTTTTAAAATCGGAATTCCTACTTAAATGGTTAACCTTGATAAAATAAACAATATATATTTTAAATACTCATATTCGAACCTACAGATTAGAATTATAATTTTAATCAGCGTTAAATTCTAATCTAGTCTAATGATGTAGATTAGTAAATAATCTAGTCTAGTAAATGAGCCATGTCGGTCCTCGATTCGTACAGCCCCCACATAACTGCATATAACAATACATCCCGATATTTGGATCGTTCGAGAATACGGAACGAGGACAAGCATGTCGAGCAACAAACCTATAAAATGGTACCAAGAAATTTGCAGTCGATATATCCGTGTATCGCTGTCGTCAAAAACATACAAGAACATATACAAAGATTGATTACAAAACGAATTAAATTTTTGGTTTAAATATTCTGTTCTTAGAATACACAAAATCAATAGATTTCCTCAATGATCGAAAATCTTGTAGAAAAATCCGACCAAACCGAACCGACATTGATTGGGCAATATAAAAGCATGTCTTTCCGTGTATGCATGAGCAGGAGAGTTAACTAGTCTTCCATTCACACGAATTATGCCTCTGCCATCCACATAATAAATAATAAGTAAAAATGCCCTTTATTCGTCCGGATAATACATCTCTTGAGCGAAAATAACCTATCTGCTTCGGAGAAGTCGACATCAGTTGGGAGTTTACTGACACACTCCTTGGAAACCTTACCGTATTAACATCCGTGTCGGAAATAAAAAATTGCCGCCAATCGGCACCTGAATGTAGTCCATCCACACTTTTTGCATAACCATTTTAGCAACGGCATTAACAAGTCCAAAACAGCCTACAGGGTCAAATAATTTAGAAATGGCTGAAAGATCTTCCCTCTTTGAGTAAGTAGGTTTTTTCGCCATAGAAGCAATTCCAAAAGCCCTACATATTTTCTGATATATCAGTTGATCAGGAAAAATACCATCTATAATCGATTTATTGTTGTCCACTATCTACTTCCGAAATTCGAACTTGACGGAAGAAAGCGCTGATATTATCTGATCCCTAGTCTTAACCGCCGTCTTCAAGTCATATTATCCCACTAACGCGTCATCAATATACATACATTTGCGCAAAATATTTTGCGCGAGGGGAAACTCGGTCTCAGTGTCTTCTGCAAGTTGTAATAGCGTTCTAATTGCGGAACTTGGCGGAAGAAAGCGCTGATATTATCTGGTCCCTAGTCCTAACCGCCGTCTTCATATCATGTGATTCCTATTATGCGTCATCAATATACATACATTTGCGCAAAAAATTTTGCGCGAGTGGAAACTCCGTCTCAGTGTCTTCCTCAAGTTATAATAGCGTTCTAATTGCCAAATATAGCGCACAATCCACTTCAAAGTTACCGGGTCAAAAAAGAATTTGAAAACACGTCAACACACGATCAACAAAAATAAGTCCAATTGCACGATGGGACTATTATTTCAGTCCCATCGGTTGAAGTTTTCAAATTCCCATTAACAACAAGCCGCAGCTTTATGTTATATTTATCTTGGATTATGACTGAGTGCTGAGGTTAATAACAAAGTGAAGTATATGTAAAGACTAACGTTATGTGAACAAAATCTTATATCAGTAAGTAACCTAAAAAATCATTGGTAGCAATGCTGATTTAATGGTTTTGAAATACTTAAAGACCGAAAGAGGAAATAGCATTTTTAATTTATTATGTATAACAAAACGAGGATTTTTTTTTTTTTTTTGTTTTTTTTTTTTTTTTTTTTTGTAAGAATTTCCATTCGAGAACAATACTACGATTAGTCAATGGAAATTTAGAAAGTATCTAAGGCGCCTCCCCACTTTTCTTTAGAACCAAGTGACGTAATAGCTCAGACAGGTATGAAAATCACGCTCAAAAATATTCTTGTCACATGGCGGAAGAGCAAGGTTTTGGACGGTATCACTTCGAATTGTACCAAAATCAAAACTTCTAACAAAGAGTGCCGATGTATTTCCTTGAATTGTGACCTCATGCGATGCTTGCATAGACGAAGTGATGTTGACTATGGCTTCTAGTGGAGTGGAAATTGATTATTGAACTATGATGTTGACTATGGCTTCTAGTGGAGTGGAAATTGATTATTGAACTATAGAGACAACCGAACTGACTAGAGTTGAATTTATGTTAAGTTGAACTTCTGTTGAGCTGGCGCAACTCTCTTCTAATTGCAGACAACCATTTTAAGTAAGTCTTATAATAAACCTTATACTTGCTATCAACCGATTCAAAACCTTGTAATTACCAAATTTGGTCGAACGAAACAAGAGTATCGGAGGCTCTATATATATTTAAATTAATTTTCATTAAACTAATTAAATTAATATCAAAATCTCAAATATTTGCATAAAATACTTGTGTGTACTAGCAGTTGGTCAAATAGTTACTTTATTGAGGAAAAGATTAATGGACCGAGTGTAGTGTACATGTCAATTTTCAATTTCCAGAAATATTTGAACAATATCCCTGAAGCACGTTCTCAAATTATTTACCATAAAATGCACTATAGCCCCGACTTGCGTCGTTTCGAGTTGCTCGTCGTTGTAATTTCGGTCGGTCCGATGTACATTGTGGACTAATATATTTTTTTTTTCATTCAGTGCCTGATTTATCCTGTTTTCTGTCGTTTACCATTTTTACAATAGTTGTCTAATTTAACTAGAGAAACCGAATTCGAGGGAATGGTGGAATGTGATATTAATGAGTTTTTGCTGTCTCAGGATGACGAGTTTATTAATGAAAATTTATTAGCCATTGATATTCAGCATGTTTTTAGAAGAAGATGTCATAATAAGTGAAAATTAACAATCGCCATTATTTCCAAAGCTATGCTATTAATTTTTTGCAATGGATATATTTTCTGAAAACGATCCCGAACAAAATTGTAGCCCGGGCGTCGCAGTATCTGTTGATCAAGCAATTATTTGTTACAAAGAAATATAACAAAAAAAACCTTTAAAAATTCAACAAACTTTAGACATTTTTGTTACAAAAACATTAAGGCTAATATAAGTGTTGCTGATTTACATTTATTATCTGAAGAGAGTTCAATGTAAGCTAAATAAATTGAAATTTTTGAATGCATATCCCTTTTTTCGAATAGGTATACATACATATGTAAATGAGTTTAATTTATTTATGTATTTTCTTAATTTATTGTTTTCTTATTTCTTAAGAATAATTATAAACATTTTTAAAGTAAGATGAATAAAAAAGAATGTATTTACACTTGTTTTTTTATCAAAAATATAAAATTTATTCCTTTGTTTTGAATATGTTCCCCAGTAAATTAAATTTCAGTTAATTTGGTATATGTATAGAAAAAGTCATTCGATTTGCGTCGTTTTGAGTAGCGTCGCGATCCTCCGGTCCCCATTAACGACGCAAGTCGGGGCTCTAGCGTATTTCAATATATATTGTTATTATAGTAACGTGTTCTAGGATATTTTTCCAACAGGACACTTGGAAAAAAATTTATATTGACCTATCACGAACAAAGCGAAAAAGAATCTATCACACGCAACCAATATGTGCGTGAGTATCAACCACCGATCATACATATAACATACCGCCTACATAATAGACCGGACAGACTTAACTAGCTAAGTCTACTTGTGGGCAGCTATGTTTGTTTATTGGTGACGTTACAAATAAACAAATGTGTTTTGTTGTCACTTGCCAATTACCAAACAAACATAAAGGGATTTTTTTTACAAATAAGTAGGAAAGTAACTCTATGTAATTCTAGCTCAATTATATAATTAAATTTATATAATTCAGTAGATTTATAACGAAATTTTGCTTAACTATTCCGCAATAATTTAAGTTAAAAAAATAAGATAAGATTACGATTCTAACAAAATAAATGTAATTTAATCCCTTTTAGTTATGTATGGTTTTTTTCTGTTTTCACTTGTTTGTACTTGCGTTTTTTGGAAAAATACACACACCGTACTATGCGGGAAAGATTAATCAAAGATTATTTTTCACTTTCAACTTTATTTTAATTATCGATATTCCTACTTTACACTCGTGATTTTTTTATTAATTCAAATGTTTTAAAGTGACAAATGTACTGTATGAATGAATGTTTGGAAGAAACAAGTAAAAAAGCTGTAAGCTCGGCTGGATCGAACTTTGAATATCCTCTACCATATGGAAAGAATTTGGCAATTTTCAGAAACAATAAAATTAAATAAAATGCTGTTAAAATCTTAAAAAAGCCGAGTGTAGTCATTATATAAGGGTCTATACGACGACATGAACCTATGCAATTGTCATAAGCAATTACAATATTCAAATGCGAAACTTAGAAAAATCGGTTGTAATGTCGATAAAATCAAAATACCGAATATCGGGTGGTACTGTTATATGGGGGCTATACGAAGACTTGGACCTGCATAGACAATTATGTGTCATAGTCTGTAGTATCCATTACGAACTCTAAATACCAAAGTTGAAACAATTCTGGTGAAAAATGTCCCTAAAAATATTAAAATACCGAATATTAAATACCGAAATACCGGGTATCAGGTACCGTTATATGAAGGCAATACCAAAACGTGGACCTACATTCAATACCAAAAGGCCTGCAGACAGAACATACATTTGGGTATAATTATATCAATGTAATTTAGAAATGCCCTCTATGTATAAGTAGGGTTTTTCGCCATAGGAGCAATTTCAGAAGCCCTACATTCTGCAAAATATAATATTTTCTGATTTATCAGTTGATCAAAACACCATCTATATTCAATTTATTGTTTCCATTGTCCACTTCCGAAATTCGTACTTGGCGGAAGAAAGCGCTGATATTATCTGATCCCTAGTCCTAACTGCCGTCTTCATATTATGTGATCCCGCTAACGCGTCATCAACATTTGAGCAAAAAATTTTTGGCGAGGGAAACATCGGTTGATGTTTTGAAATTCGCATTAACAACCCACTGCAGCTTTATGGTATGTTTATCTGGATTATGGCGGAGTGGTGAGGTAAATAACAAGGTGAAGTATTGCTAGGGGAGACTAACCTCATGTGACCAAGATCTTAAATCAGTCGCAAAAAAACCTTCACCTTCGTTTTGGTTCAAAACAGTTCGCACAAGTAACTTACGAAATCATTGCAAGCAATGCTGGTTTAATGGTTTTGAAATACTTTTTTTCATAAAACCGCTCTGAATGGGACATAACGTTAGGTCGTTCCTCTAACTCCCAGAACAGTAAAAATGTTTTATTCAGCTTGACTACTTCTAACTCAATTATAGTCGCGAATGTTTAAAACATCATAAATAGAAACAGCCGAAAAACATCCTTGCCACTCTGCAAGGACATAAGACTTGAGCAATCGCAGAAAGAGGGAACAGCATTTACAATTGATTATGAATAACAAAACGAGGATTGTCGTAGGTTTCTTTTAGAAATTTCTATGCGAGAACTACTACGATTAGTCAATGGAAATTTAGAAAGTATCTCAGGCGCCTCTCCACTTGTCTTTCGAACTAATTGACATAATCTCGGAATGTGGGCCAGGTATGAAAATCACCCTCAAAAATATTCTTGTCACATGATGGATGGGCAAGGTTTTGAACGCTATCACTTCGAATAGGACCAAAATCAAGACTCCTAACAGAGGGTGCCGATGAATTCACTTGAATTCGAACTTCATGCGATGCTTGCATAGACGAACTGATGTTAAATATAGTTTTAAGTGGAATGGAATCTGGTCATTACACTATAGAGACAACCGAACTAGAGTTGAATTTATGTTAAGTTCAACTTTAGTTGAACTGGCGAAACTTTCTTGTAATTGCAGACGAGCATCTTAAGTAATTTTGATAATAAACCTCATACTTGCTATCAACCGAATCACAATATATATATACCTAAAAAAATTTATAAAAATTCGAAGTATTTTTATTCCTGTTCAAATACATTTAATAATTTTTTTCTTTCTTAATATTTTACTTAAAT
This sequence comes from Musca domestica, assembly GCF_030504385.1. Lineage (NCBI taxonomy): Eukaryota > Metazoa > Arthropoda > Insecta > Diptera > Muscidae > Musca > Musca domestica. Next base: position 81,357 of record NW_026712407.1, on the reverse strand, counting down.
TAATTATGATTAAAATAATTAAATTAATTTAAAAGTCTCAAAATATTGTATAAAATACTTGTTTGTACTAGCAGTTGGTCAATAAAATGCCTTGATTAATACAAAATTAATCGACCTAGTGCAGGGTTCACGACAATTTCAAATTTCCAAAAAAAATTAACAATATCACCGAAGCACGTTTACAAATTATTTACCATAAAATATTTCAATATTTTGCCTTATTCTAAAAACGTATTCTACGATATTTTTCCAACAGGACACTCGGAAAAAATTCCTATTGGCCTATCACGAACAAAGCGAAATCGAAATTATTACACGCAACCAATATGTGCGTGAGTATCACCCACCGAGCAATCAAGCGATATAGCTACCACATAACAGACCGGAAAGACTCAACTAGCAAAGTGTACGTGTGTGTAGGTTTGTTTGTTTATTGGCGTCGTTACAAATAAACAAATGTGATTAGTTGTCACTTGCCAATTACCAAACAAACAAATAAGAGGGAAAGTAAGTCAATGTAATTTTAGTTAAATTATTTAATGAAATTTTCGAAAATATTTTTGCAATACTATTAAACCACTTTTTATAGTTCAGTAGATTTTTGCACTTTTGCTTTACAAATTATGCTAATATAAGTTAAAAAAATAGGTTAAGATTACGTTTTTAGCAAAATAAATGTAATTTAATCCCTTTTAATTATGTTGGGTTTTTTTCCGTTTTCAATTGTTTCTACTTATGTTTCTGGCAAAGTGTACGTGTGTGTAGGTTTGTTTGTTTATTGGCGTCGTTACAAATAAACAAATGTGATTAGTTGTCACTTGCCAATTACCAAACAAACAAATAAGAGGGAAAGTAAGTCAATGTAATTTTAGTTAAATTATTTAATGAAATTTTCGAAAATATTTTTGCAATACTATTTAAAGCACTTTTTATAGTTCAGTAGATTTTTGCACTTTTGCTTTACAAATTATGCTAATATAAGTTAAAAAAATAGGTTAAGATTACGTTTTTAGCAAAATAAATGTAATTTAATGCCTTTTAATTATGTTGGGTTTTTTCCGTTTTCAATTGTTTCTACTTATGTTTCTGGCAAAGACAAACCAATCTATGCGGGAGGGGATGCGCGACGCGCTCTAACAAACAACCGGCCAAACAGCGATTATGTTTCATTTTTAATTTTGGTTTTAAAATCGGAATTCCTACTTAAAAGGTTGACCTTGATAAAATAAACAATATATATTTTAAATACATGTGCTAGAACCTAGAGATTAGAATTATAGTTTAAATCAGAGTTAAATTCTAATCTAGTCTAATAATGTAGATTAATAAATAATCTAGTCTAGTAAATGAGCCATGTCGGTCCACGATTCGTACAGCCCCCACATAACTGTATATAACAGTAAATCCCGATATTTGGAATTTGGACGAGTTATACCGCATTTACTTTTGAAGTTGCTTAAAATTCTGTGCTTCGATTTTGTAATCTTCTACCACCTATGGCTGTTCATTGTATATGTAGGTTTAGTTTTTAACATAGCCCGCATATGGCGGTACCTCCCAATATTCCGTACTACGATGATTTTAATTTTTCTTACGAAATTGTTTTCAATTTTCCCCTTAAAGTATGTAACAGTTTCCAACTTTTTCTCGCAGATTCCTGTCACGTTTCCAATAGCACCCATTTTGATGTTTTAAGTAACTTTTTGTAATAGGTTCTACATACTGTGACAGATCATTATATATATACGTCCATCTTCCGGTACTTTCCGATTACTCGGTTCTAACTTCAGTGGTAGATGATTACATATATATGTTCACGTTTTCCTACAGCTTCCATATATCGGTTCCTGTGATTAGCTTCAATTTTTTCTATTTTATCCTACAGGTAACGCTATGTTGCTTTGTTTTGAGTTTTGAACAAAGTGATTTGGACAGTATACAAAGTTTGTCAATCCGTTTGATGTGGAGAGTAAACTAAGTTTGTCAATCCGTTTGTAACTCCTCGAAATTCTCATTTTACGCCCCACAAAGTGTATATATTCTTGATTAGCGATGTCAGTAGACAGGTTAAGTTTGTGGATGGGTAATCTTAGTCTACGACTTCGTATAACTCCCCATATAAATTTACGGTATTCTGGTGATTAGCCACTTTTACCAACGGAATTGTTTAAAATTCTGTACTCACGGTTAGTAATAATTTCTATTTCCTAATTATTGTCTATATAGGTTCTTTTTTTCCTATAGCCCCTCTGTTGAATTTAACTACAGTTCTCAGCGAAATTTTTAAAAATTCGGTTTATAGAGTTTATATTATCGAAATAGATATCTAAGCCTGTGGCAAGAAATCGCTAACATTGGCTACTTTGAAGGCTTTTAACAAACCGATTTTTCCGCGAAATATAGAAATGGACCCAATACGTATTCATAATTCAAATGTTTTTTTTTTTTTACTTCATGTTGGATGGTATAACCCCTCCTCTACGTGAATTTTTATATTTTGTTGTAATTAATCTATGTGGTCATAATTAGAGGTTAAATAGTAAAAAATGTATTTATAAATATCGGCAAAACTTTGCTAAAACTGCATACTTTAGCAAAACATGCACTAACTTTCACTTATTAGGACAGACAAACTCAAGGAAAATAATAACAAAATTAACCCAGAAAATTTAAATTTATTGAATATGCAAAAAACGCAGATTGTAAACATCAACATAATTATACTTTATTATTAGGATTGTTTTTATTTCTTAATCAAAACATATTAGATTACCAGTTACGACAAACATAAGGAATACTTGTCTTTCGTTTAAATTTTGGACATTATTAATTTCCATCAGTATGCAACGGTTACAAATTTATACCGGCGAACTTAAAGTATTTTCACATGTAAATTACTACAATTTAGTAATAACTTTAACTAATTTAGTTTCAGATAATCTCTGATAACTTAGACTTGTCTATTCATATAATTATGTTATATAAATTAGGAATTGCTTACGATACGCCTTTTGAGTAATTTGATTCAATTGAGGAATCTGTCTAGAAATTGTTTTCCCTAAGTTTTTTTTTTTTTTTGGCTGCATACATCCTTGTGTTCATCGCAACCAATAAGACATTGTTAAGTTAATCGCCACCTATAAGAAAAATTATTTAACCTTTAACTGTCGAGGTGAAATTATGGGAAGTATTTTGCGGCGTGGTGGTAAATTGTACACCTCTTAATTTTACAAAAATAAATTTCGTTTAAAAATGTGTTTTGATAATATTTTATTTTATAAGTATAATTATTAAATTACAATGAATAAAAAAAAAAAACAGATTTTTTCATTTAAAGAAAACAGGAACTTTTATTCACCGCAATAGAAGAGAAAATGATTAATATAAGGATTTAAAAAGTCCTTATCTAGTTCTAAGTCCATGTCGCTTCACTATAAATGCTTTAAATATATGGGGGTGATCGGTCCATCCTTGGCCGATTTAAACTATAGGAATACGAAATGCGAATGTTTCACAATATTTTTCACAAATTCTTCAATCGATACGTCCATTAGTTTGCAAGATAAAGAGTTTTATAGAAAAGAAGAGTGGAGGTTGTAAGCCGTCTTTCAATTTCTGAAAAATTAAGGACCTATTTTCGTCACAGCTAATTCCTGAAATCAGTTTAACCGTTTTCGAGTAGCAAGGGACATAGATATAGCAAATGGAACAATTTCAGGCAATAATATTTTCGTAAGTTACAATTTAAAAATAAACTTCGATTAGCTAATATTATGTACTTATATGCAAGTTGACAATACAAAAACCAAAAAAATGTATTTTGGGTTTAATGAAAGTAGCAGCAGCCGAAATAAGATCTATTGCTAATGTGCTATACCAAAATAGCTTGCATATCAAAAATTAAATAAATAGTTATACTTTTTGGTATTTATGCAAGTTTTCTGTCCTATATTGTCATAGCAAAACCTCTAAAGTATGTATTTGGCAGAGTAGTTTACATTGCTTCTAGGATGGTTTTCTATATTCTAATTGGTTTAGTAACATTTATCCATGAATTTGTCTAAAAAATTGTATTTGTAGTTTATAATTATAATATAACTAGATCCAATGGAGAAACATTGTACACATAGGATAAAGCTCCGGTGGCCGATCATTGTATATATAGGTGCACTGATTCGAACAGCCCGCATAAAAGAGTACCTCCCGTTTTTGTGTATTTTAATAATTTTCGTAACATTTTTCCACATATTTTTCTAAATTAAGAGATACTATTTGTAATTCATAATGGATAATAGAAAAAGAAGGAACATTGTACATATAGGTATATTTTTGTATAGCCTCTATAGCATTTTTTCTCGGATTTGTCTAAAAATTGGTATTTGAAGTTCGTAGTGGGTTCTAGCTCCGGTGGCAAAATATTGAATATTTGGGTCCACGTTGTTCTATAGCGCACATATAACGGTACCTTTGTATATTCGATATTCTGACGATTTAAACAACATTTTCTAATAGATTTGTGATAAAATAAACGGAAGTACAAATGCAAATAGTGGGGAATCTATTACACTGAGTAAACTATTGCAAAAGAAGGGGAGCAAAATACAATAAAAATAAAAAGCAGTTGGTCAGCTATAAAATTGTTTGATTGTTGAGACAACAGGTCGAATTTAATAGCGGCCGTGAGGCAGAAGTCATTAAAATCCGCACGTATGTAGCCAAAATTTTAGGAAGCAAGAAGATAAAGTGAAACTTAATTCCCCCAGCAGCTCTCCAAATTGTAGGAATTTAGAATGTAGATATGAAATTGGTATATAATTATGTTATATAAATTAGGAATTGTTTACGATACACCTTTTGAGTAATTTTATTCAATTGAGGAATCTGTCTAGAAATTGTTATTACCTAAGTTATTTTTTTGGCTGCATACATCCTTGTGTTCATCGCCACCAATAAGACATTGTTAAGTTAATCGCCACCAATAAGAAAAATGATTTAACCTTTAACTGTCTAGGTGAAATTATGGGAAGTATTTTGCGGCGTGGTGGTAAATTTTACACCTCTTAATTTTACAAAAATAAATTTCGTTTAAAAATGTGTTTTGATAATATTTTATTTTATAAGTATAATTATTAAATTACAATGAATAAAAAAAAACAGATTTTTTCATTTAAAGAAAACAGGAACTTTTATTCACCGCAATAGAAGAGAAAATGATTAATATAAGGATTTAAAAAGTCCTTGTCTAGTTCTAAGTCCATGTCACTTCACTATAAATGATTTAAATATATGGGGGTGATCGGTCCATCCTTAGAATTTTATGCTGATTATGAATATATATATATACTTTATGGGGTCTACGACGAATATTTAAGGATGTTACAAACGGAATGACAAAGTTAATATACCCTGCTTTCCAAGGTGGAGTGTATAAAAATGAAGTGCATAGCAGCAATTTAATACCCTCGGCCCAAGATATATAAATAAATTATTTGCCACCCGGAAGAATGTTCATACAAATATGGACATAATCAATACAAAAATTCCTTTCATAAAATGTATTTGCTGTTCATCGCCGCAAGTATGTTCAATTCTTTAATGTAATACATTTTCTATACATAAAAAATCTTAATTTTACAAAAATAAATTTCGTTTAAAAATGTGTTTTGATAATATTTTATTTTATAAGTATAATTATTAAATTACAATGAATAAAAAAACAGATTTTTTCATTTAAAGAAAACAGGTACTTTTATTCACCGCAATAGAAGAGAAAATGATTAATATAAGGATTTAAAAAGTCCTTGTCTAGTTCTAAGTCCATGTCACTTCACTATAAATGCTTTAAATATATGGGGGTGATCGGTCCATCCTTGGCCGATTTAAACTATAGGAATAAGAAATGCGAATGTTTCACAATATTTTATACAAACTCTTCAACTGATACGTCCATTAGTTTGCAAGATAAAGAGAGTTTTATAGAAGAGTAGAGTGGGAGGTTCTAAGCCGTCTTTCAATTTCTGAAAAATTAAGGACCTATTTTCGTCACAGCAAATTCAAAATACCGAATATCGCGGGGTATCGTTATATGGGAGCTATACGTTATCGTTAACCCATATAGAGAATTCTTTGTCGGGGGGTAAAGTGCTCACAAAGAACCCCTTGTGTACAAACAACCCCTTGTGACCATTCCGTTGAAAAATATGGCTAAAAACATCAAAATACCGAATATCGGGGGTACCGATATATGAGGGCTATACGATATCGTGGACCTATATAGATAATTCTCTGCCGAGGAATAAAGTACCCACAAGGAACTCCTTGTGTGGATTTTCAGACAATTCCGATGAAAAATGTGGGTAAAATCATAAAATAAACGAATTTCGTGGGTACCGTTATATGGGGGATATACGATATCGTGGACCTGTATAGACAATTCTCTCTCAGGGGGTGAAGTACTCACAAGGAACTACTTGTGGGGATTTTAAGACAATTCCATTGAAAAGTGTGGCTAACATCATCAAAATACCGAATATCGGGGGGTACAGATATATGGGGGATATACGATATCGTGGACATATATAGACAATTCTTTTTGAGGGGTTAAAATGCCCACAAGCGACTCCTTTTGTGGAATTTCAGACAATTCCATTGAAAAATGTGGCTAACATCATCAAAATACCGAATATCGGGGGGTACAGTTATATGGGGGATATACGATATCGTGGACATATATAGACAATTCTTTTTGAGGGGTTAAAGTACCCACAAGGAACTTCTTGTGTGGGTTTTCAGACAATTCCGATGAAAATGTCGGTAAAATCATCAAAATACCGAATATCGGGGGTACCGTTATATGGGGGATATATGATATCGTGGACCTGTATAGACAATTCTCTCTCAGGGGGTAAAGTACTCACAAGGAACTACTTGTGTGGATTTTAAGACAATTCCATGGAAAAATGCGGTTAACATCATCAAAATACCGAATATCAGGGGGTACAGTTATATGGGGGATATACGATATCGGGAACCAATATAGACAATTCTTTTAGAGGGGGCAAAATGTCCTCAAGGGACTCCTTTTTCAGAATTTCAGACAATTCCATTGAAAAAATGTGGCTGAAATCATCAAAATAACGAATATCGAGGGTACCGTTATATGGGGGCTATACGATATCGGGGACCGATATAGCCCATCTTCGAACTTGACCTGCCTGCAGACAAAAGAGAGATCTGTGGAAAATTTCCTATCTTAATTCGTTTAGACTGTAGCGTGATTACAACAGACGAACAGACGGGTGGACAGGGCTAAATCGTCTTAGAATTTTACGCTGATCAAGAATATATATACTTTGTTGGGTCTAAAATGATTATTTCGATGAGTTACAAACGGAATGACAAACTTAATATACCCTCCATACTTTTTTTGGTGGAGGGTATAATAAACTTCGATTAGTTAATATTATGTACTTATATGTACGTTGACAATACAAAAACCAAAAAAATATATTTTTGGGTTAAATGAAAATAGCAGCAGTCGAAATAAGATCTATTGCTATATGTGCTAAACATAAATAGCTTGCATATCAAAAATTAGATAAATATTCATACTTTTTGGTATTTATGCAATAACGCAGTAAGTTTTTCAGTCCTATAGTGTCATAGCAAACCCCCTAAAGTATGTATTTGGCAGAGTGGTTTGCATTGCTTTTATGATGGTTTTCGATATTCTAATTGGTTTAAAAACATTTAACCATTGATTTATCTAAAAAATTGTATTTGTAGTTTATAATGGGTACTAGATCCGATGGAGGTATATTGAACACATAGGATACAGGAAAGATATTCTTTATGAGCTTTAGCTCCGGTGGCCGAGGAGAGGTTGCTATCATAAAAACCGAGGAGTATTGTCAAGCCCGTTTGCTATTGGTGAAAGTGATTGATGTCCACCCGCCCAATTATACGGTATTGTACGAGATGTGATGAGTATTGAAGAGACAAGTAAACAAACTATGGTCTCTCGAGCATCTAGAAGAATCGGAGATAATACAGAAAATGGCTTTACGGGCAGCGTGGATTAATCTGACACAAGATTAATAATAATGTCTACAAGATTTTCATGACCCACGGCTCAGATGATAATGGTGCCGTCACAAAGACCCTTGAAGATGGCTTTTGGGTTGCTAAGGACATCCAATGTCTTTTGCCCAAATCTACAGATGTTTGAGAAGCAGTGTTGATCTACACACACTGGGCATTGAGGGTGATGGACAATGATGACAGAATTGCTATGGAAAATAATATGAAGGGACTCATTGACAATCAATATCTTCCATTTTTCGGACCTCAGGACCAATAACAAGTAAAAAAAACATTAAGTTCTGCCGGGCCAAACTTTTAATACCCTCCACCTAAGCATAAATGAAACATCAGAAGAAATGTGTCAAAAACAATTAAAATGCCGAATATCGGGAGGTACCGTTGTAAGTGGGCTATACCAAATCGTGGACCTACACATGCAATGTGTCGCCACCGGAGCGGGAACCCATTATGACCTACAAATACTATTTTTCAGACAAATCCGTCAAAAAAATGTGGCAAAAACCATCAAATTAACGAATACAGTGGTTTCTATTTACCTGCATCAATATTAGCTGCGCATTGGCCTTTGCAGACCAAAAAACTTTTGTTATGCCATTTTTTCTGAATACCTTTATTTGAATTGCATTTAAGTGCCCAATCGATAGCTGCACATTGGACATTCCTGCCTCGAAAATTTGGTACTTTTTTTAATTTGGTTACAAAAGTTGTATTTATCTGCACAAGAAAATTTTTTGCAAACTCAAAAAAGACACTAAAAACTACCACTTCGTTTTTGTTTTTGTATTCGCAAAAACAATAACAACACAAGAAAAGATCATGCATTAAAAACATATTCTCGCTTCCTCACCCACACTAAAAGATGGTTATGTTGGATAAAACACCACTGATGCTCAAATACATACGAATAGAAAATTAAAGATACCTGCACTTTTTGTGCACGTAAGTAAAATTAAAGATACCTGCTTCATTGTGCAGATAAGTGCAATGAAGCTACCTGCATTTTGGGCTTTGCTGCACAAGATGTCGTGCAATTTTTGATTGTGCAGGTAAGCAAAAAATACTGTATTGGAGGTACCGTTATATGGGGACTATACCAAAACGTGGACTTATAATTACAATGACTCGCCACACGAACTGGGAACCATTATGATCTACAACTACCAATTTTTAGACATATTCGTGAAGAAATGTGTCAAAAATCATCAAAATACCGAGTATTGGCAGGTACCGTTATGTGGGGACTATACCAAAACGTGGACCTATACATACAATATTTCGCCACACGAACTAGGACCCATTCTGGACACAAATACAATTTTTAAGACAAATCAGTGAAAAAATGTGTCCAAAATAATCAAAATACCGAATATCGGGAGGTACCGTCATATGGGGGCTATACCAAATAGTGGACTCATACATGCAATGTTTTGCCAGCGGAGCTGGAACCCACTATGACCAACAAATACCAATTTTTAGACAAATCCGTGAAAAAAGTGTGGCAAAAATAATCAAAATACCAAATATCGGGAGGTACCCTTATATGGGGGCTATACCAAAACGTGGACCTATACATGCACTTTTTTGCCAAACGCACAGGGACTCGTCATGACCTACAAATGCCAATCCGTGTAAAAATGTGGCTTATATTATCAAAATACCCAATATCGGGAGTTACCGTTATATAGGGACTATACCAGAACTTGGACCGATATATCTCATTTTCAACAACATTCTAGACAGACATCGTTTATTTCATTTTATGCTGATTATGAATAAATATATATATTTTATGGGGTCTACGACGAATATTTAAGGATGTTACAAACGGAATGACAAGGTTAATATACCCTGCTTTCCAAGGTGGAGTGTATAAAAATGAAGTGCATAGCAGCAATTCAATACCCTCGGCCCAAGATATATAAATAAATTATTTGCCACCCGGAAGAATGTTCATACAAATATGGACATAATCAATACAAAAATTCCTTTCATAAAATGTATTTGCTGTTCATCGCCACAAATATGTTCAATTCTTTAATGTAATACATTTTCTATACATCAAAAACCTTAGGTTCATGAGGGCTATTGTCGCAGATTTCCAAAGGAAGTGACGTGAAAGTATTTCGCACTTGATCATTTTGTTTTTTTTTTTTTTTTTTTTTTTTTTTTCTTAAATTTTGTCGCGTTTTCAGGCATCGAACCATGTAAAGATTGATCAAAATATTGTTGAAACGGTTCAAGCCACGCCCAATATACGAGAAAAATTATGTAACATGAAATGAAAATTATTATTCTGGTAGATTTAAAAATTTACTACGACTAGCTGAGGTGCACAAATAAATATGTAAGTATTGTATTTATATGTACGTTGAAAGTTCATTACTATAAAAATATATTTTTAGCTGCTTATTGGGTTTGAATGAAAATAGAAGCAGTGGAAATTCTTATGTGCTAAATTTGTTGATTTTTTGCCGATTAGGAAAAAAGCAAAAAGAACTGGCATACGAGACAAGCTTATGCCTAATTGCAATCTGAGCGACCAGCGTACCTGATGAAAAAAGAAAGTAAATATATATTAACAATATATGGTAAAAATCTGCTCCTATCAAAATATCTACAGAACGAGATTCAACAAATTGTGAATCAGCCAAAACTATACTTGACAAATCTGACAATATGAGATTTCTCGATATAGAATCTACAAACAACGCCGATGATTCCAACATATTTTACAACGACTACAAACTTTTAAGTTGCACATTTTTCGATACGTCCCTGCGGGTGTACTACTAACCTCAATCAGACAGAATCTGTATAATATTTTTTTCATAAAATTAGTTCGCTGTTCGTCGCCATTAATATTTTTGGTTCTTTAATATAATAATTTTTGTACACATCAAGCCCTTTAGGATCATGTAAGCTCTTGTCGCAGATTTCCATAGGAAATAATAAGAAAGTATTTCGGACTTCATAATTATGTTTTTTTTTTCTTAATTGTGTCGCTTATTTCAGACGCATAACCTTGTAAAAATTGAGCAAGTTATTACTGAACCTGTCCATAACAAATGTTAAGACCATATCACCAATATATGCACATGAGAGGTTAAGCCACGCCCAATATACAAGAAAGATTTTGTAACATGAAGTTTAAATTATTATTTATGTAAGTTTAAAAATTTACTTTGATAACCTGACGAGCACAAACAAATATGTAACTATTGCATTTATATGAATGTTGAAAGTTCATTACTATAAAAATATATTTTTGGCTGCTTATGTGGTTTGAATAAAAATAGCAGCAGTAGGAATCAGAGCTATTGTTATGTGCTGAATTTTTTGGTTTACTGCCGAAAAGCAAAAATGCTACCATATGAGACAATGAGATAAATATTTAATCTCTGAGTTATACAGCTGATCACGTGCAACTTTAGCCATGGTTGCTATTAAGTAATAGCTGTTGCACTGAGCTTAAGCCTAATTGCAATATGTTATGTTACTTCAGTAACATAGACCTGGTAAAGTGGCACAGCCATATAATTCTTCGTGCCACCTTCAACCGTTTTTATTGTTACTATTACAGTACGAGTTGATTACATAAAGTATTCAATACTCAACACTGCCAGATAAAGCCGGACGACGTTCAACACGAAAATATACATACTTAGACGTAATTGACGTCTTTAAAGAACAAGTTCAGAAAACATTTTATGTTTGACAGAAAATGTGCAAACCATTAAAATCGGCACATATGTAGCCAACATTTTAGGAAACAAGAAAATAAACTGGAACTTCATTCCCCCAGCAGCTCTTCAAATTGAAGGAGTATAGAAAGCAGATATGAAAGTGATGAAATTTCTTTTTCAAAGGATTAAAGCAGTTTTATATTCAAGGCTGATATACGAAGTAAGATGCAGCACGGAGAATATCGACATGCTGATACGAGAGCATTTTATATTTAGTACTACATTGCAAGAAGCTCCCTCAAAAATCTACGAAGTAAATCTGTGATGAGTCATCTAGTGGAAACTGCTGTATCGGATAAATAATCACATTGAAATTGGAAGGAGGTTTATTTGCTATCATAAAATCCGAAGAGTCTTGTCCAGCCCGTTTGCTATTGGTGAAAGTGATTGATGTCTACCCGGCCAATTATACGGTATTGTACGAGATGTGAGCGTAAAACACACAGGATAATGTATTGAAGAGACCAGTAAACAAACTATGGTCTCTCGAGCATCAAGAAGAATCGGATATAATACAGAAAATGGCTTTACGGGCAGCGTGACATGACGTGATCTGACACAAGATTAATAATAATGTCTACAAGATTTTCATGACCCACGGCTCAGATGATAATGGTGCCGTCACAAAGGACCATTCAAGATGGCTTTTGGGTTGCTAAGGACATCCAATGTCTTACTCCCAAATCTACAGATGTTTGAGAAGCAGTGTTGATCTACACACACTGGGCATTGAGGGTGATGGACAATGATGACAGAATTGCTATGGAAAATAATATGAAGGGACTCATTGACAATCAATATCTTCCATTTTTCGGACCTCAGGACCAACAACAAAGTAAAAAAACATTAAGTTCGGCCGGGCCAAACTTTTAATACCCTCTACCTTAGCGTAAATGAAACATCAGAATAAATGTGTCAAAAACAATTAAAATGCCGAATATCGGGAGGTACCGTTGTAAGTGGACTATACCAAATCGTGGACCTACACATGCAATTTGTCGCCACCGGAGCGGGAACCCATTATGACCTACAAATACTATTTTTCAGACAAATCCGTGAAAAAAATGTGGCAAAAATAATCAAAATACCAAATATCGGGAGGTACCCTTATACGGGGGCTATACCAAAACGTGGACCTATTATTACAATGACTCACCACACGAACTGGGAGCCATTATGATCTACAGCTACCAATTTTTAGACATATTCGTGAAGAAATGTGTCAAAAATCATCAAAATACCACAAATACCATTTTTAAGACAAATCAGTAAAAAAATGTGGTAAAAGCCATCAAAATACCGAATATCGGGAGGTACCGTTATATGGGGGCTATACCAAATCGTGGACCTATTATTACAATGACTCGCCACACGAACTGGGACCCATTATGATCTACAACTACCAATTTTTAGACATATTCGTGAAGAAATGTGGCAAAAATCATCAAATTAACGAATATTGGGAGGTACCGTTATATGGGGACTATACCAAAACGTGGACCTATACATACAATATTTCGCCACACGAAGTAGGACCCATTCTGGACACAAATACAATTTTTAAGACAAATCAGTGAAAAAATGTGTCAAAAATCATCAAAATACCGAATATCGGGAGGTACCGTCATATGGGGGCTATACCAAATAGTGGACTCATACATGCAATGTTTCACTAGCGGAGCTGGAACCCACTATGACCAACAAATACCAATTTTTAGACAAATCCGTGAAAAAAATGTGACAAAAATAATCAAAATACCAAATATCGGGAGGTACCCTTATACGGGGGCTATACCAAAACGTGGACCTATACATGCACTTTTTTGCCAAACGCACAGGGACTCGTCATGACCTACAAAAGCCAATCCGTGTAAAAATGTGGCTTATATCATCAAAATACCCAATATCGGGAGTTACCGTTATATAGGGACTATACCAGAACTTGGACCGATATATCTAATTAATTCCACCCGGAAGAATGTTCATACAAATATGGACATAATCAATACAAAAATTCCTTTCATAAAATGTATTTGCTGTTCATCGCCACAAACATGTTCAATTCTTTAATGTAATACATTTTCTATACATCAAAAACCTTAGGTTCATGAGGGCTATTTTCGCAGATTTCCAAAGGAAGTGACGTGAAAGTATTTCGCACTTCATAATTATGTTTTTTTTTTTTTTTTTTTTTTGTCAAATTGTGTCGCTTATTTCAGACTCATACCCTTGTAAAAATTGAGCAAGTTATTACTGAACCTGTCCATAACAAATGTTAAGACCATATCACCAATATATGCACATGAGAGGTTAAGCCACGCCCAATATACAAGAAAGATTTTGTAACATAAAATTTAAATTATGATTTAGGTACGTTTAAAAATTTACTTCGATTAGCTGACGAGCACAAGCAGTATGTATGTATTGCATTTATATGAATGTTGAAAGTTCATTACTATAAAAATATATTTTTGGCTGCTTATGTGGTTTGAATAAAAATAGCAGCAGTAGAAATCAGAGCTATTGTTATGTGCTGAATTTTTTGGTTTATTGCCGATTAAGACAAAACAAAAAAGCTAGCATATGAGACAATGAGATAAATATTTAATCTCTGGGTTATACAGCTGATCACGTGCAACTTTAGCCATGGTTGCTATTAAGTAATAGCTGTTGCACTGAGCTTAAGCCTAATTGCAATATGTTATGTTACTTCAGTAACATAGACCTAGTACAGTGGCACAGCCATATAATTCTTCGTGCCACCTTCAACCGTTTTTAATGTTACTATTACAGTACGAGTTGATTACATAAAGTATTCAGTACTCAACACAGCCAGATAAAGCCAGACGACGTTCAACACGAAAATATACATACTTAGACGTAATTGACGTCTTTAAAAAACAAGTTCAAAAAATGAAGTGCATAGCAGCAATTCAATACCCTCGGCCCAAGATATATAAATAAATTATTTGCCACCCGGAAGAATGTTCATACAAATATGGACATAATCAATACAAAAATTCCTTTCATAAAATGTATTTGCTGTTCATCGCCACAAATATGTTCAATTCTTTAATGTAATACATTTTCTATACATCAAAAACCTTAGGTTCATGTAGGCTATTGTCGCAGATTTCCAAAGGAAGTGACGTGAAAGTATTTCGCACTTGATCATTTTGTTTTTTTCTTAAATTTTGTCGCGTTTTCAGGCATCAAACCATGTAAAGATTGATCAAAATATTGTTGAAACGATCCATAAAAAATTTAAGACCATATCACCAATATATGGACATGACAGGGTTAAGCCACGCCCAATATACGTAAAAATTATGTAACATGAAATGAAAATTATTATTCTGGTAGATTTAAAAATTTACTACGACTAGCTGAGGTGCACAAATAAATATGTAAGTATTGTATTATATGTACGTTGAAAGTTCATTACTATAAAAATATATTTTAGCTTCTTTTTGGGTTTGAATGAAAATAGAAGCAGTGGAAATTCTTATGTGCTAAATTTGTTGATTTTTTGCCAATTAGGAAAAAAACAAAAAGAACTGGCAATAGGTTATAACTTTTAAAATCTTTATGGAAAATACAAAGATTTAAGATTATTAATTTTTATACAAACACACAGCTTTTTCAGTTAAATAGTCCTGTTATAGGTAATAATAGGTTATAACTTTTAAACCCTTTGTAGAAAAAATAGGGTTTTATGATTTTTCATGTTTATGCAAACACGCGGTTACTTCAGTAACATAGTCTTGGTACAGTGGCACAAATGTATTATTATTCCTCGTGCCACCTTTAACAGTTTCCTATTATTACTATTAAAGTATGAGTTGATTACATAAAGTGTGCTGTACTGAACACGGCCAGATAAAACCAGACGACGTTAATTAGAAATATTTTAATTCATCGCAACCAAAATATCAGATATTTTCACTTACCATTACGAAAACTAAATATCGAATTTTCATTTGCCTCATCCATTGAAATAACTACATGTTTCAAAAAATATAAATTAACATTGGCATAAGAAGGTAGTGAGCAAAACCATTGTTCAAAATGCTGCAAATAACTGAGTTTACAAATAAACATCTGGGGTCGTTAGAGATCTCAGCTCAATAGAAACCAATTATACTTTCGGGGAGACCCTAGGCCGTTATGGACTTTCAACGCATTCGGGATCGTTAAAGACCCCAGGCCATTTGGGACCTTGTAAACATTTGAAGCCATTAGGGACCCCGCGATGTGATACATATATGTTTTGTTTGACGAGGACACAATAACACGAACATTTCATACATACGACGATGACAATTTATGTGGTAGAAATCGTAATAATCCATCCGAAAATAGTATTCTGAGCGACCAGCGTACCTGATGAAAAAAAAAGTAAATATATATAAACAATATGTGGTAAAAATCTGCTCCTATCAAAATATCTACAGAAAGAGATTCAACAAATTGTGAATCAGCCAAAACTATACTTGACAAATCTGACAATATGAGATTTCTCGATATAGAATCTACAAACAACGCCGATGATTCCAACATATTTTACAACGACTACAAACTTTTAAGTTGCACATTTTTCGATACGTCCCTGCGGGTGTACTACTAACCTCAATCAGACAGAATCTGTATAATATTTTTTTCATAAAATTAGTTCGCTGTTCGTCGCCATTAATATTTTTGGTTCTTTAATATAATAATTTTTGTACACATCAAGCCCTTTAGGATCATGTAAGCTCTTGTCGCAGATTTCCATAGGAAATAATAAGAAAGCATTTCGGACTTCATAATTATGTTTTTTTTTTTTTTTTTTTTTTTTTTTTGTCAAATTGTGTCGCTTATTTCAGACTCATACCCTTGTAAAAATTGAGCAAGTTATTACTGAACCTGTCCATAACAAATTTTAAGACCATATCACCAATATATGCACATGAGAGGTTAAGCCACGCCCAATATACAAGAAAGATTTTGTAACATGAAGTTTAAATTATTATTTATGTAAGTTTAAAAATTTACTTTGATAACCTGACGAGCACAAACAAATATGTAACTATTGCATTTATATGAATGTTGAAAGTTCATTACTATAAAAATATATTTTTGGCTGCTTATGTGGTTTGAATAAAAATAGCAGCAGTAGGAATCAGAGCTATTGTTATGTGCTGAATTTTTTGGTTTATTGCCGAAAAACAAAAATGCTAGCATATGAGACAATGAGATAAATATTTAATCTCTGAGTTATACAGCTGATCACGTGCAACTTTAGCCATGGTTGCTATTAAGTAATAGCTGTTGCACTGAGCTTAAGCCTAATTGCAATATGTTATGTTACTTCAGTGACATAGACCTGGTACAGTGGCACAGCCATATAATTCTTCGTGCCACCTTCAACCGTTTTTATTGTTACTATTACAGTACGAGTTGATTACATAAAGTATTCGGTACTCAAAACTGCCAGATAAAGCCGGACGACGTTCAACACGAAAATATACATACTTAGACGTAATTGACGTCTTTAAAAAACAAGTTCAAGTTTCAGAAAACATTTTATGTTTGACAGAAAATGTGCAAACCCCCAGTGCAATTACACTGCTTGTAATTTTTTAAATCAAGAATTATTTAACACATCTGACGTCAAACCAGGCAGACAAGAATAAGACACGTACCGCCGGTGTTTTATAACTAATTTTTATATTTTATTAGCGATTTTTTAACGCAAACTTTGTTTATGTATTTTTACACAACAAGCAAACATTAGGGACTTCTTCAACATCCGGGTAACGACGATAACAATTTATGTGGTAGAAATCGTAATAATCCAGCCGAAAATAGTATTCTAAACGAGCAGCGTACGTGATGAAAAAAGAAAAAAAACCAGGGAAGGAATTAACATTATTCAGATTGAGAGAAGGAGAATCAACGATCTAAGAATACACTTTGGTCATTGGGGGTGATGGACGATGATGATAGAATTACTATGGAAAATAATGTGTAGAGACTTATTGACAACCAAAAAAATTTAAAGGAGGTAGCGATAAAACAAATATCAGTAGTAGTAGTAGACTAGGACGGAGTAGACGAGCATCCACTTTTCGGATCTCCCGACCAATAAAAACAAAGCGCATTTGCCACCGAGAGAATTTTCATACAAATATGGACGGAATCAATATAATATTTCTTTCATAACATTTATTTGCTGTTCTTCGACATATGTTCAATTATTTAAAATAATAAATTTCCTACACATCAACTTCTTCCATAGGAAATGATATGAAAGTATTTCGGACTTCATATTTTTGTTTTTTTTTTTCAAATTGTGTGGTGTATTTCAGGCACGAAACCATGTATAGACTGAGCAAATTATTGTTGAAGCTGTCCATACCAAATTTTAAGACCATATCACCAATATATGCACATGACGGGTTAAACCACACCCAATATACGAGAAAAATGTTATAACCTGAAATTTAAATTATTATTTTGTTAGGTTTAAAAATTTACTTCGATTAGCTGAGGAGCACAAACAAATATGTATGTATTGCATTTATATGTACGTTGAAAGTTCATTATCACAATTACTTTGTTTTTTGTGGCTGCTTATGTGGTTTGAACGAAAATAGAAGCAGTAGAAATCAGAGCTATTGTTATGTGCTAAATTTGTTGGTTTATTTCCGATTATGAAGAAACAAAAGAACTAGCATATAAGACAATGATATAAATAGTTAATCTCTGAGTTATACAACTCATCACGTGCAACTTTAGCCATGGTTTCCATTAAATAATAGCTGTCGCACTAAACTTAAGCCTGGTTGCAATAGGTTATGACTTTTAAACCCTTGTGAAAACAAAAGGGTTTTAAGATTTTTCATGTTTATACAAACACGTAGTTACTTCAGTAACATAGTCCTGGTACAGTGGCACTACTGCACCAGGACTTTGTGCCACTTTTAACCGTTTTTACAACCCCCTCCTTTCTATGGATGGTATATTAACTTTGTCATTCCATTTGTAACTTCTTGAAATATTTTTAATAGACCCTAAAAAGTATATATATATATATATCCTAGATCAGCGTAAAATTCTAAGACGATCTTGCTATATCCGTATGTCTACCCGTCTGTCTGTCTGTTGTAATCACGCAATCGAACGAATTGAGATAGATGGAAAATTTGCATACATGCATAGTTTACCATTAGGCAGGTTAAGTTCGTAAATGGGCCATGTCGGTCCATGTTTCCGTGTAGTCCCCATATAACGGTACCGGTATTTTAAATTATTTCGTATTTGAAGTTTTGAATGGGTACTGCAGCCTATGATAGACATTTTGGTAAGCAGGTTCACGTCTTCTTGTAGCCCCCATATCACGGTAGCTTTCGATATTTGGTATTTTAATGATTTCAGCAACATTATAAACTGGAATCGTTTCAAATTTCGTATTGTTCAATCGATTGTTCAAAATGCTGCAAATAACTAAGTTGTTAGAGATCTCAGGTCAGAAGAAACCACTTATAAATTCGGGGCTATTAGGGACCTTCTTAAACATTCGGGGACATTAAACACCTCAAGCCATTAGGCCAGACCATTATGGACCTTGTAATCATTTGAAGTCATTCGAGTCCAAGGGCCATTAGGGACACCGCAAATTGATCCAAATGTGTTTCGTTTGATGAGGACGCAATAACATGAACAATTCGTATGGTATCCGACGATAACAACTTATGCGGTTGAAATCGTAATAATCCAGCCGAAAATAATATTCTGAGCGAGCACCATACCTGATGAAAAAAGAAAACAAATATATATTAAAAATTTACGGTAAAAATCTGCTTCTATCACAATATCTACTGAACGAGATTCCATAAAATGTGAATCAGCCAAAACTATACTTGACAAATCTGACCCTACGCCAGAGGTAACCGAAATTGTTAGAAGATTTCTCGATATAGAGTCTACAAACAACGCCGATGATTCCAACCTAGATGATATATCACAACGACTACGAACTTTTAAGTTGCACATTTTTCCATGCGTTGCTGCTGGAGTACCATAAACCCCAGAAACCGGGCTTGCATAATGTACTGACAGATGTAAATTTTTCTGAAGTCGTTTCGAAATTAATAACATTTCAGCTGCCGGATCAATGAAAGTTATAGCAGGAAAAGAAGCACCATGATAAAGATATTCTTTGTCGAAGAGGATGGGGCAGACGAGAACAAATTGGAATCTCTAAGAGGCGCCATCAGGCTCGGACTGCTCACGATATAGATTTCAGTGCTTTCCACAATAACGACTGCTTCAATTTTTGACTTCGTGTCCCTTACGAAGGCAACTTACACATTAAAGATGACGGTTGATCGTCTTGAATTATTCCAACATGATATCTCTGACTTCACTTTCCACAACAAAGACTGCTACAATTTTTGACTTATTGTCCCTTTCGATGCACTGCACTTTCCACAGTAACGACTGCTTCAATTTTGAATTCGTCTCCCTTACGAAGGCAACTTAAAGATGCCTGTTGACCAATTTAAATATTTCAAACATGCAATCTACGTCCTTGCTCTGAACAAAAAAAAAATGCTAGAAACTAGAATCGGGGCAAACCAGGGAAGGAATTAACAGATAAAATGGGGAGAAGAGGAAGCAGCAAGAACGTACTTTGACATAGAGGGTGAAGGACGATGCTGAGAGTATTGCTATGGAAAATAATATGATAGAACAGAAAAACGTCTTATATATTTTTACACATACGTATACATTATTGACGTCTGTAAAAAATACAAATTCAATTTTCAGAAAAAAATTAAAGTTTGACAGAAAATGTTCAAAACCCCAGTGCGATTACACTGCTTGTAACTTTTTAAATCAAAAATCATTAAACACATCTGACGTCAAAGCAGGCATTCAAGAAAGATAAAACGATGCCGCCGGTGTTCCCTATCTTATCAATTAATATAATATATTATTTTATAACAAAATTTTATATTTTGTTTACGATATTAAGGTATATTACGGTAAAAGTCTGCTCCTATCAAAATATCAACTGAACGAGACGCTCTAGCAGGAAAAGAAACACCACGATGAATATATACTAGCCCAGAAGTAACCGTATTTGTTAGAAGACAAATTCGAATCTCTAAGAGGCGCCATCTGATTCGGTCTGCCCATGATAGAGCGATTTTTGTGCAACAGAGTCAATGTCTCTGACTACACCTTCCACAACGACTTCTTCAAGTTTTGACTTCGTGTCCCTTACGAAGTCATCTTACACATTAAGATGTTTTTTGAACGATTTGAATCTTTCCACCGGTATACCATATACGAACCGAGGACAAAGAACGCAGCTAGTATCAGTGACAAACCAGAGATGGAATTAACATAGATTGGGAGAAGAGCAACGGAAGCAACGATGATGATAGAATTGCTATGGAAAATAATGTGAAGAAACTTATTGACAACCAAAGAAATTTAAAGGAACAAAAAAAGAACAAAAAAATCTATATTGAAACCTTAGCTTTGAGAATGCTGAAAAAAAGAAAATTCAGACATGTAACAAATAAATAAACATAAATAATAATACTAATAAAATAAGTCAATACAAATAACTAAATCTAAATATGAATAATATTTGGCAGGAATAATAGGAATAATTTTTGATTTTAAATGTGATAAAAAAAAATTTTAATATTAGGTCAATAAAATTGTTTTTAAATCAGTAGACTAGTAGTAGACTACGACGGAGTAGTCAAATTTCCACTTTTCGGGTCTCACTACCAATAAAAATGAAATGCATAGCAGCAATCCAATACCCTCGGCCCAAGATATATAAATTAATTATTTGCCACCCGGAAGAATGTTCGTACAAATATAGACAGATTCAGTATAATATTTCTTTCATAAAATTAGTTTGCTGTTCATAGCCATAATATATTTGGTTCTTTAATATAATAATTTTTGTACACAGCAAGCCCTTTAGGATCATGTAAGCTATTGTCGCAGATTTCCATAGGAAATACAGTATTTTTTGCTTACCTGCACAATCAAAAATTGCACGACATCGTGTGCAGCAATGCCCAAAATGCAGGTAGCTTCATTGCACTTATCTGCACAATGAAGCAGGTATCTTTAATTTTACTTACGTGCACAAAAAGTGCAGGTATCTTTAATTTTCTATTTGTATGTATTTGAGCATCAGTGGTGTTTTATCCAGCATAACCATTTTTTACTATGGGAGAGGAAGCGAGAATATGTTTTAATGCATGCTCTTTTCTTGTGTTGTTTTTGTTTTTGCGAATACAAAAACAAAAACGAAGTGGTAGTTTTTAGTGTCTTTTTTGAGTTTGCAAAAAATTTTCTTGTGCAGATAAATACAACTTTTGTAACCAAATTAAAAAAAAAATTACCAAATTTTCGAGGCAGGAATGTCCAATGTGCAGCTATCGATTGGGCACTTAAATACAATTCAAATAAAGGGATTCAGAAAAAGTGGCATAACAAAAGTTTTTTGGTCTGCAAAGGCCAATGCGCAGCTAATGTTGATGCAGGTAAATAGAAACCACTGTAATATGAAAGTATTTCGGACTCCATAATTATGTTTTTTTTTTTTTTTAAATTGTGTCGCCTATTTCAGACTCATACCCTTGTAAAAATTGAGCAAATTATTATTGAACTTGTCCATAACAAATTTTAAGACCATATCACCAATATATGCGCATGAGAGGTTAAGCCACGCCCAATATACACGAAAGATTATGTAACATAA
This sequence comes from Musca domestica, assembly GCF_030504385.1. NCBI lineage: Eukaryota > Metazoa > Arthropoda > Insecta > Diptera > Muscidae > Musca > Musca domestica. The sequence goes on along the minus strand of NW_026712407.1, from coordinate 58,731 downwards.
AGTTTAAATTATTATTTAGGTAAGTTTAAAAATTTACTTTGATAACCTGACGAGCACAAACAAATATGTATCTATTGCATTTATATGAATGTTGAAAGTTCATTGCTATAAAAATAAATTTTTGGCTGCGTATGCGGTTTGAACGAAAATAGCAGCAGTACAAATCAGAGCTATTGTTATGTGCTAAATTTGTTGGTGTATTGTTATGTGCTGAATTTTTTGGTTTATTGCCGATTAAGACAAAGCAAAAAAGCTAGCATATGAGGAAATGAGATAAATATTTAATCTTTGTGTTATACAGCTGATCACGAGCAACTTTAGCCATTGTTGCCATTAAGTAATAGCTTTTGCACTGAGCTTAAGCCTGGTACAGTGGCACAACTGTATAATTCTTCGTGCCACCTTCAAGCGTTTTTTTTTTTGGAACTATTATAGTACAAGTTGATTACATAAAGTGTTCTGTACTCAACACTGCCAGATAAAGCCAGACGACGTTCAACACGAAACTACATATACTTAGACGTAATTGACGTCTTTAAAAAAACAAGTTCAAGTTTCAGAAAACGTTTTAAGATCGAAAGAAAATGTGCAAAACACCAGTGCAATTACACTGCTTGTAATTTTTAAATCAAGAATTATTTAACACATCTGACGTCAAAACAGGCAGACAAGAATAAGACACGTACCGCCGGTGTTTCTATATTTTATTTTTTAACGCAAACTTTGTTTATGTATTTTTACACAACAAACAAACATAAGGGACTTCTTCAACATTCGCTTGACTAGAGACCCCATACCATTATGGACCTTGTAATCATTTGAAGTCATTCGAGTCCCCGGGCCAATAGGGACCCCGCGAATTGATCCAAATGTGTTTCGTTGGAAGATTTCTCGATATAGAATCTACAAACAACGCCGATGATTCATAAATAGGCGATATTTCACAACGACTACTAGTTTTAAGTTGCACAGTTTTCGATAGATTGCTGTGGTAGTACTATAACCCCCAGAAACCGGGCTTGCATAATATACTGACAGATGTATATTTATACCCTCCACCTTGGAAAGGAGGGTATATTAACTTTGTCATTCCGTTTGTAACATCCTTAAATATTCGTCGTAGACCCCATAGAGTACATATATTCACAATCAGCATAAAATTCTAAGTCGATTTAACGTTGTCCGTCTGTCCGTCTGTCTGTTGAAAACACGATACAGCCCACATTATTTATACAGCCCAATATAAGGGTAACTCCCGATATTGGGTATTTTGATGATATAAGCCACATTTTTACACGGATTTGTCTGAAAATTGGCATTTGTAGGTCATGACGAGTCCCTGTACGAGTGCCAAAATATTGTATGTATAGGTCCACGTTTTGGTATAGTCCCCATATAACGGTGCCTCCCAATAGTCGATATTTTGATGATTTTTGACACATTTCTTTACGGATATGTCTAAAAATTGGTAGTTGTAGATCATAATAAGTCCCAGTTTGTGGGGCGAGTATTTGTAATTATATGTCCACGTTTTGGTATAGCCCCCATATAACGGTACCTCCCAATAATCGGTAATTTGGTGATTTTTGCCACATTTTTTTCACGGATTTGTCTGAAAATTGGTATTTGTAGGACATAATGGGTTCTAGCTCCTTTGGCGAAACATTGCATGTGTAGGTCCACAATTTGGTATAGCCCCAATACAACGGTACCTCCCGATATTCGACATTATAATGGTTTTTGCCACATTTTCTCTAATGTTTCCTTTACGCTAATGTGAAGGGTATTAAAAGTTTGGCCCGACCGACCTTAATGTTTTTTTTACTTGTTCTGAAGTCGTTCCTAAATGAATGACATTTCTGATGCCGGATCTATATATATATATATATATATATTAGGTCGGGCCAAACTTTTAATACCCTTCATATATATATATATATATATATATATATATATATATATATATATATAATACCCTTCATATATATATATATATATATATATATATATATATATATATATATATATATATATATATATATATATATATATATATATATATATATATAGATATATAATATATATATATAGATTTTTTTCTAAGTGTACTCGACAATTTTTGGTATGTATTTATTATTTGGAAAATAAAAACAAAATATTTTCAAAATCAATGACTGGAAGAAACTTTAATTTGGTGGCGCGCATGATATTATCTTCATTTTCCACGGAATTGACCACTTAGGAATATATTTTTTGGGATAAAATGCATGCATTTCAATCACCTTTCGCGCAATTTGATTAATTTCAGAAATTAAGAAAATTTATCAAATAAATAAAAACAACTTCTTGGACCTTGAATAAATCTGACTGCAAGCGCGCATAGCCTCACGGTTGTCTTTCTGTAGTTTTACAATTTAACTATACACATGGTGACCACACCCAAAATATGCCTCGTAACTGAAAACCATAAATTAACACCTGATCATGGGAATGTTAAATACTTGATTAATGAGTGGAGTAATAAGAAATCGTCGATTGCTTTTGTTCTTATTTTAATTAAGTCAAGATATAGGAAACCATCGATTTGGCTTGTTCAATTATTCATTTTTACAAATCAGTTTACACTAAAACCTTGAACACACCGGTTCGGGAAAGGAACAATTTTAGTTCTTTATTTTTATAAAGAACTAAAAAATGTTCCATGTGTTTGATTTCTCTTTCGAGACGAGCTTAATGATCTGAAATTTGCAGTGAAAAGGAAAGCCAGATAGACACTATCACACACTCACCACTATGCGACGCGTTTCGCCCTTGGTTAAGCGGCTCATTAGGCATATTTGGTGTGGATGATGGCTTACAAGGGCCGTTCTCTGGAAAGTAGTATATATTTCGAACTTATTGCAAATTAGCATATGCGAATTATACACTAGAAACTCTCCAGGTTCGACTCAAGTTCTATTGGCAGATCTTTTTCACAGCAAAGTTTTTGTTTTTTGTTCCGTCGGCCAAAAAAACGTTAATATTAAACGTTAATTTAAAAGTAAATTTGATAATAAAAAAGTGTTTTTATTAATAAATAATGTTAAATAAATAAAAAATATTTTTTTCAACTTACTCGGTCTAGTAAACGTAATTGGCGCCCAACTAAGAGGGCCCTTAGACTTTTATAGGACACTCCGTTCAAGTGTAACTCAACCAAGGATATCAATCATCGTTATTATGGTGGGAAAAAGGAACAATTTAAGTGATTTCAAAGAAATACTCGCAGTAAAATTGTGAAAAGCAAAAAAGCATTTTCTTTTGCGCGACAAAGTAAAAAAAATCGAACGAAAAGCAACGCAAACACGCATACATACAACAACGAAAAACGCCTGCCGAAGAAGCATAGAAAAGCGAAAAGCAAACAGAAATTTAATGCTTAAAAATTATTTTAATAAATTGTCGTTGTCGTTTTTTAACAAGTGTTCTATTTTTGTTGTTGATTTGTATTTTATCTAAAATTAGTTCCAATTATTGAACACACTACGTAATAAAGTTGTGAAAGTGCAAAATTTCACAAAAACGCCGAAATTAGGAGACATCAAAAACAAAAAAAAAGTGAATACAGCTTTACCAAATTGCAACCAATCAACCAAGCTACTTTAAGAAATTGTAACACCAAGCTACCACAAAGAAGAAATCAAGGAAATGCCAAGAAGACACCATCGGATCCAGAAGATTAGCAGTACGAATTTAAGTTATATAAATTTGATTTATTTGATGCGCCAGGTGACTTAACCACCATGGAATACTATAATAACTAACGAAAAGTTGACACTTTTAATTAATAAGACTATAATGACCTACATATGGCAACGATAAACCAATAACCAAAGAATGCAACGACTTCCATCGTCAGACAGTACTCAAGTACTTGTATCGGCGTTGAACTCACGATACAATAATATGGTAGCTTCAATGCAACCGATAAATTTACCTAATGCTTTAGCGAAAGCACAATAATTTGAATCAAACTATCAAATGGCCCAAATTGCCTATAATTATGATAAACATATATGAAATAATATGACTAGATATGATCCACAATAATAATAACAATTACAAAATAATAATCAACAGGCGATTAAGAGACTACATAACGATTCTAACCAAGCAGTTTTACTGCCTCAGGCAAAAGCGCCTAGAGCAAATCATCTAACTGAAATCTTTACAGAAAAAATCAGTAACATTCATGAAAACCATGTTTCAGTGTAAATAATTGTCTGCCTTACATCATAAAGACAGACAAAAAAAAAAAAACAGGTAAAAAGTATACAATATTAAATCTATGAGATAGATAGATTAGAAGCAGATCAGTTAATAGGATACAATGAAAAATCGATGTAGACAAGGGAGAGCTACGATACGAGAAAGGAATTGAAAAAATTGGAACTTCGGCAAAAGAATTATAAGAAAAAGGAAATGTAACAAGCGGAAAAGCCGATAGGCAATCTCAAACAGAACTTAGTAGTAAAAAAGGAGGAAAAAAACGAAAAAATAAATAGAAGAGACATTAAGTGCAGAGATAAAAAGAGGAAATAGAGACTCTACATTGAAACGTAGATATGAAAATCCATTTAGAGCAACATTAAAGCGAAAATTAGAACAAACACTGACCACGCGATATGAAGTAGACAATATTAATACCCATTCTCAGCAGCAAAATTGTTAAACGAAGGAATAATCAGGCCAAGCAAGAGTCCTTACAATTCACCAATATGAATCGTCCCTAAGAAAGGACTAATTGAAGGTGGAACACCGAAACAAAGGATGGTAATTGATTATAAAAAGTTAAATACCCAATTCTCGAAACAGATATACTATTTGCAAACTTAGGTATCTAAATACTTTAGCACTATTGATTTAGAATCAGGTTTTCATCTTATTCTCTTGCAACTTGGAGACATTGAAAAAACAGCCTTTTCATATATATTCCAAAGGACAATGGACAATATACTGAGGGATTATGTACGAAAAATTATCACGTCTATATAGATGACATTATTATATTTTCAAAGGACATAGACGAACATACAAACCATTTAAAAGCTATTATACGAACGCTCAAGAAGCGAATATGAGGATTTCATTAGAGAAATTCTAATTTTATAAAAAAGTGGTTTTATCTCTAAGAAGAAGTTTTATCTCAAAGTGGTAGACCTAGAGTGACCAGTTCCTCTGATTCTAAGTAGATACTTATGGTAGGAGAAGGAGTAAACAACAAACATTTACCTTCCTTATTTTGGAAAATATAAGCCTTTGAAGTAAATCGAAAAAATTAGCGTAAATATGGGCGTGTTAATTTTTTCATAAAAACTTAACTTGGGAAATACACGTAAAGCCACATGCATAACGCAGTTAAATTTAGCAAAAAATATAAAGTGAGTGAGGAAAGCTTTTTTGGCAACTTCACGAAAAATGTGCCAAAAATTATCAAAATACCGAATATCAGAAGGTGCAGTTATATAGGGCTATACCAAAGCGTGGACTTATACATACAATGATTCGCCACACGAGCTAGAAGTCATTATGACCTACAAATACCAATTTTTAGACAAATCTTGGAAAAATGCGGCAAAAATCATTAAAAAAACGATATTGAAAGCTACTGTAATTTGGGGACTAAACCAAAATGTGGACCGATATATTTCACTTTCAATGCGAACCATCATAGACACAATACAAATTGGTCTTTTGTGATTTCAACAGACAGACGGACATCGTTAAATCGACTAGCATTTATGCTGACTATGAATATATATAATTTATTAGACCCCATAAAGTATATGAATATGAATATTTAGGAATATTGTAAAAATTTGAAAATTTCCAAATTTCTATCAAATAGTGGATGTTATCAAGTTACAAAGAGACTAAAAATTCAGGCGAAAAGAAAAGAAGTAAAAAAGCTGTAATTTCGGCCGGGCCGAACTTTTAATACCCTCCACCATTTGGTACAAATTTGGCAATTTCAAAAAAAAAAAAAAAAAAAATAAATAAATAACTAAAATCAGTTAGAAATTCTGTTAAAATGTTAAATATACCGAATGCCTATACGACGACGTGGACCTGCATAGGCAACTTTTGTCATATGTTATTACAATATTCAAATGCGAACTTGAAGAAAAATCTCTTTATAATGCATCTAAAATCATCAAAATAGCGAATATAGTGGGTACCGTTATATGGGGCTATACGAAGACGTGGACCTGCACAGACAATTTTCTTGCATGGGCTGAAGTATCTATTACGAACTTCACATCTGAAATTTCAAACAATCCCGGTAAATAATGTCGCTAAAATCATCAAAATATCGAATATCGGCGGTACGGTATATGGGGGCTATACGAAGACGTGGACCTACATGGCCCATTTTCTGTTTTATGCTGCAGTTTCTATTACAAACCTCAAATACCGAATTTGAAAATTTAGCCTTCTATCTCAATTTGTTCGAAAGATCGCGTAATTACAACAGACAGACAGACGGACAGACATACACACAGACAAATTAATGCCACTGGATGTAACAGAATCGGAAGATAAAAAGATCGTAAATGAAAAAAAAAACACTTGAGCACACAGGAATTTCTATGAAAATTATAATCAAATCAAATCTTAAATCAGTTGAAGTTTTGTTTAAAAAATTAATTATAGTAACATCCCAGGTAAATTAAAGGAATCCCAAAGTATAATTCTAGAAAGAGAAAATAAGATGCGACAGCTTAGAACCTATGACGACGGAGATGTAATATAGGAAAAATATTAAATGAAAGAAACAAACCAAGACCGCGCTATAGGAAACAAAATGTAAAAAGAGACTTAGGACATAAGGTAGGGGGAGAGATCGAAATGATTCAGACCTTGATAGAACTAGAAGGGGAATAAAAGAAAAGGTACACTTTGGATCGCGGTAACACCAGATCACGACGACTTTGTAAAAATTAATAAGAAAATTAATGACATAATAATGAATGGAATAATAAGCAGTTCATGTTAATTTCAAAACTCTTTAATATAATAACAAATTAACGGATCAATTTGAAGCTTATAAAGAATCAAGAGGTAACATCAAAATAGTACGAAAAAGAAGTGGACTGATTCTAACGGACTTGACTAATTTTATTCATGCAATTAGTCTAGCAATAGTAACAATATTATTTACAGGGTTACTAAATCTTAACAAAATCAGACAAATCATGAAGATAGAAAAAAAGAATAACTCCCACAGACATATTAGATGCCTCCTCTTTTGAAGTAATCCAAACGCAAGATTGTTTAATAGTATATATAAAATTTCCAATAATAAATAGATTATGTAAGTTTTATGATGTATATACGGTATTATATATTGAATACGAATTCTTAAATACCAAAATTATTACACTAATGTGAAAAATCTAAACAAGAAACACATAATACTTATTAATAAAAAGCAGACCAAGAAACATGCCTAAGTAGCATTATGAATTCAAGAGAAGCTAAATGCAAAACTACTGAAAGAAAACCACAACATATTGAAATTATAAAAGATGATTGTAAATTCAACAAATTTAGAAGGGTCTTATTATATCACTTTTGATGAAAACCCAATTGCAATTATTAAGAATTATCTAAAGAATAATTAAATACCAATTTTTGATTTAATTGAAACATTTAATAAAACTACGGAATTTGAAAATATTAATTTTTTAACCTTTAAAGATGATCTATGTAGTAGCCTTCACAAACTATTAACCATTATAATAATCTTTATGTTATATTAACAAATTATATCTATTAAATTAAGAAAATATATTAAAATCTATATGTATAAGTAAGAAGATGGAAAATGAAAAAGGACTGAAAACGAATTGAAAGAATTTGCTTTATCGAAATTAAGAAAAAAATTGATGAACTTATGAATCAAATGAAAGAGATCCAGGACGTCTCTCATAAGACAGATGGGAGATAATAATTCAAATGGTGACCACACCCAAAATATGTCTCGTAATTCAAAACCACAATTATTACCTGATCATGGGAATGTTAAATATTTGTTTTAATGAGTGGAGTAAAAATAAACCATCGATTGCTTTTGTTCTTATTTTACAAGAAATAGGAAACCATCGATATTTTTTTTTTTTTTTTTTATTGAAAAAAATAAAGTAATAAGAAGCCATCTATTTGCATTGTTCATTTATTCATTTTTTACAAATCAGTATATACAAAAACCTTGGACACAGCGATTCGGGAACGGAACATTTTAAGTCCTTTATAATGTATCGGCCGATGGATCCTTGGGATATTATAATTAAAAAACGATATTTTAAGAGCAAATTTGGTTATAAATAAAAGTGTTTTTTTAATAAATAAAGTGAGAGCATAAAAAAAAATATTTTTTTTAACTTACTCGGTTCAGGCTAAAGGCACATGTGTATTTTGTCAATAGGCCGGTAATCCCGTAAATGGGCCACATCGGTCCACGTTTTCCCCACATTTTTTAAAGGAAACCGTTTAAATTTCGGTATGTAGAGATTTTATGGGTGCTGTAATTGGCGCATTATTCCTTTATCGCTAATTAGGCGGTTCCTCAGATTTTTGGAAGTTTTGTGAAGTTAGCCATAATTTTTAGGAGGTTTTTTTGCCCATATATGTTTATATATTCCTACAGTAATCATATCGTGTTATTTCTCGATATAAGGTAGTTGTAATTTCGTAAAGGTTTGAATTTGAATTTCATAAAGGAGTAGCTGTTGCAAAAAAAAAAATATATATATATATATACAGGTCAACTTTAGCATCCTGCCATCCCTTTGTATTTGTATTTGGGTTTTTATAAAAATTTGCAAGCTTGCTTCCGAAAGAATTATCTAAAGAATAATAAAATACCAATTTTGATGTAATTGAAACATTTAATAAAACTACGGAATTTGAAAATATTAATTCTTTAAACCCTTAAAGATGATCTATGTAGTAGCCTTCACAAACTATTAACAATTATAATAATCTTTATGTTAATATTAACAATTTATATATCTATTAAATTAAGAAAATATTTTAAAATATATATGTATAAGTAAGAAGAAGGAAAATGAAAAAAGGACTGAAAAAGAATTGAAGAATTTGCTTTATCGAAATTAAGAAAAAAATTTGATGAACTTTATGAGTCAAATGAAAGAGATCCGGGACGTCTCTCATAAGACAGGTGGGAGATAACAATTCAAATGGTGACCACACCCAAAATATGTCTCGTAATTCAAAACCACAAATTATCACCTGATCATGGGAATGTTAAATATTTGTTTTTATAAGTGGAGTAAAAGTAAACCATCGACTGCTTTTGTTCTTATTTTACAATAAATAGGAAACCATATTTTTTTTTATTCATTTTTATTTATTATATTGTTCATTTAGTCATTTTTTACAAATCAGTATATACAAAAACCTTGGACACAGCGATTCGGGTCCTTTATTAAGTTATTAAGTTTTTCCCACATTTTTTAAAGGAAACCGTTTAAATTTCGGTATGTAGAGATTGTATGGGTGCTGTAATTGGCTCATTATTCCTTTTATCGTTCATTAGGCGGTTTCTCAGCTTTTGTGGTAGTTTGGTGAAGTTAGCCATAATGTTTAGGAGGTTTTTTGCCCATATATGTTTATATATTCCTACAGTAATCATATCGTGTTATTTCTCGATATTCGGTAGTTGTAATTTCGTAAAGGTTTGAATTTGAACTTCGTAAAGGAGAAGCTGTTGCAAAAAAAAAATATACAGGTCAACTTTAACATCCTGCCATCCCTTTGTATTTGGGTTTTTATAAAAATTTTGCAAGCTTGCTTCGATTGGCCACCAGAACAGAACTCAAGCGCTGGTGATGGTGTGGGCCGCCATAACAGCCGATGGTCCCTCTACGCTCATATTAATTGACTGTGGCATCAGAATAGATTCAGAATCATATCTCGAAAATATTCTGACGGGTGTATTAAGCCTTGGGCACGCAACATTTTGGCCGCAGACCTTGGACATTTCAACAGGACTCAGCATCATCGCAGTCAGCACGCGCCATCCAAGAGTCAGCACGCGCCATCCAACAGCGAGTGACGATTCCGTTGGGCATTTGAAGGCCATAATTCGTGTCAAAGGTGACGATTTCCAACAAATCTGAACTTATTCTTAAATTTGATTCTATTTCCGACATTTTCTGCTTTCAATCAATAAAATAAAAAAAAATAATTAAAAATTATGGCGTTTGACTTTGTTGCAGATTTTTATCTCACCCTGTAGAAGGATGTGGTCCCTCCATTACAAAAATTGCAATTATGTGTCTTTGAACAATTTCTAACCGAGTGATCTTTAGATAGACAATTAAAACACCACACTTGTCTTTTCCATAGACAATTTTTAATCAAAAGTTAACTTTTTAAAATGAGATAGTATAATCCGTGACTTTCTTTGCAGGATTAGAAAGAACGACATTTAGAACGTGGGTTTGCCAAAGGTGCCTAAACGTTACGTAATTTGTTCTTGATTCAGCGGAATCTATACCTTTGATATCACGCAGACAGACAAGCGTCAGTTGGGAAAGAATCGAACTCAGACCATAACGATAAGGACGACTTATTGTGAAGGCTCTGTTTCCAGAGTATCACTATAAGAACTGCCAGAAATTTAATACAAAAACAAAAAAAAGGAACCCAGTGATATGTAACAATGTCATAGACAGATATGGCAGAGAAACAACCGGTTCTGAAAGCTTACGAAATGTGGCCCACTACAGGAAATCTCCGTGAAAAGAATATATTTCACAGAACGGTCTCGTGAAATAGTACTGCAGTTATGCGGCGAGACACTGCAGTTAAAAATCGAAATATTAATTATTACCAGGTTTGACGCACAATTTTGAATTGGTTTTTGCGGGGAGACGTTGATAACGGTCGTTGTGGATGAAGGAGATTTTAGTAAATTTAGATTTTGAAACTTCTCCTTAATTTTGCCAAACAGTAGTTCTGACTCGATGATTGAAATTTTTAACCGGCAGAAGAGTTTCATCTGTTATCAAAAAGTCAAGATACTAGTCATGAGTGTTCTTGACCTTGCTCCATAAGTCTTGAAGTTCTAAACACTGAATTAAGAGGTTAAAAACTGCGCGATTTTCAGAATCATGTAGGTGAAATAATGCAATAAACCTGACTCCATCAAAATATGGAATATCGGGACGTATTGTTATATGTAGGCTATAAAGAAACGTGGATCGATGTGGCTTACAGATTTATCAAAGCTTTTCGGAAGCAAGCTTGCAAAATTTTTATAAAAACCCAAATACGGCAGGATGTTAAAGTTGACCTGTATAAATCTTTTTTTGCAACAGCTACTCCTTTATGAAATTCAATTTCAAACCTTTACGAAATTACAAATACCGAATATCGAGAAATAACACGATATGATTACTGTAGGAATATATAAACATATATGGGCAAAAAAAAAACTTCTAAAAATTATGGCTAACTTCACCAAACTACCAAAAAATCTGAGGAACGGCCTAATGAGCGATAAAAGGAATAATGAGCCAAATACATCACCCATACAATCTCTACATACCGAAATTTAAACGGTTTCCTTTAAAAAAATGTAGGGAAAACGTGGACCGATGTTCCTTTAGCTTTCTATATCAACTTGTGACAGCCACCCTTGGGTTGTGGATATGAGCAACAAACTTATTATTTTCAAAAGAATTTTTTTCACCATTTAGCGGTTTGATGTTTAAAATGTAAATAGACATTATAGGGATACCACAATCGTATCTTGACAATTTTCATACTATCTAGTAGGAACACTGCAATCGTGTTTTGACCATCTTTAATTATCTGGTCGTAAGTACACCGCAGTATTACAACATATTTGTTTCCAACAAATCGTAAATGTTGGAAAAATATTGGAAAAAAGCTTTAACAATTGCTATAAAAAGCTTTTAATAAAACAAACCTTAACCTGCTTTAAATTATTTGAATTTTTAAAAATATGATAGCAGTATTAATTCATATTAATAAATCTTGTACACAAGAAAATAAATGCTGCCATGATCATTGCTAGAGAGCCATCTATACACAATGCTCAACACTACAAATTGATATCACTAGGAATAGGAACCAATTGTACCATATCTAAAACTCCAGCATGTGAGTTCCAACCTTCACAAAGTCACCTTGAAATTGTTCTTTCATTTCGAACGTTGAAGTTTTACAATAAGGTTAAACATTAAAGATATATGGTAACTATTAAATTTAAAAGGTGAAATTTGAAGTCTTGTGTAATTTCAATAGTGGTTATTAAACGTTTCTTTTCCTTTAGTTAAATTAATAAAAGTTTAAAATATCAAGACTAAGGGTTGGAGAGTTTAATGCTGAAATATTATTTTTCAAATTTTCATTTGGCAACTCTGCTCGCTTACAAGTGTTTTTCTGTGTGTCGATTAACCATCTTAAATATAAATTAATTTTACCGTGTTTTTGTGTCTCTACAAGTGGTAAACAGTGAAATTCCAAATAATTGAATTTATTTAAATTCCAATTGTGTGAAGTTTTCGCGTTTCATTCAGTTTTTTCCCATTTTTTGTTATAATTATTATTTTGCGCCTAGTTTACATTGGTGTTTACATTCTTCTTTTTGATTTCTATCCTTTGTTGTTTCCATTGTGTTATTTTGTGTTTTGGCGTTTATGGCTAGTTCCCCTTAACATCTTTGTACGTAAACAATTAGCTATTCTTAGCATACTTTTAGGCAGTTACAGTAAATTACTTACCACACCATTTCCAAAATTACACTATTTCCTTAGTTATTTTAATTAATAAAAAAAATAATAATAATAATTCTTTTTTACTTGTGTTCATTACCCTATTGTTGATATTTAATACTCTTGCTCAAATAACGATTGTGCTGTTAGAGACATCAATGAGCGCTTAATATCTTGCTTATTTGCGATAAATTTTGGCATCTTAAATGCGCTGGCTTCAACGGTAGACAGTTTGTGAATATCAGTGAATGATATTTTAAATATCAAAGACAGATTATTGGATTTAGTCTTCTCTTCGTCGTTGAATATATCGATTTCCAGATTCTCTCCCTTTGTACTTCCTGAGGACAGCTATCATCCGACGCTGTTGATAAATCTCGAATTGAAGACATCTTCACCTAAATTTTTATCTACTAATGCTTTAATTAAAAGGCGTAACTTTGGAAAAACAAACCTTATTGAACTTCGCACTCTTCTATCAAACACTATATGGCGTATAAGTGACGACATTGACTCCAGTGTCTCAACATTCTACGAGCAACTTAATTCTGCTTTATCTAATTCGGTACCTACTGTTAAGCAAACTATAGACCAGGGTCCCGCTTGGTTTACGCCTGCACTGAGACGTTTGCGCAATTTAAAAAGTAGATTGTTTAAAAAATTTAAAAAATCGAATACGGCGTTGAACTATTCAAAGTATTCTTCTGCAAGGCATAAATACAACTCTGAAAATTCCAAATGTTATTCTCAACATTTAATAAAAATGAGACAGAACTTGCTGCATAATCCCAAAAACTTTTTCAATTTTGTAAATTCTAAAAAGAAAGCACAAAAATTTCCAAGTCGTATGAAATTTGGTAGTTTTGAATCTAGTGATAACTTAGATATTGCTAATTAATTTGCCGACTTTTTTCAATCATCTTATACGTCGAACACTTTTAACGGTGTTTATAACTACAATATCGAGAAATTAAACTATTTTCCTCGTATTATCCTAACAGAATATGAAGTTTTTTCTGGGTTAAAAGCATTACGTTCTTCGTTCTCCACTGGTCCTGATGGCGTTCCAACGTTTATTCTAAAATCTTGTGCTGATGTGTTTCACGTGCCGCTCACTAAAATTTTTAATTTTTCCCTAATGAAAGGTTATTTCCATGTTACTGGAGGTCGAGCTTTGTCATTCCTCTTCATAAATCAGGAAATAGGAGTTTAGTCGATAATTATAGATGTAACGCTAAATTAAGCGCTATTCCCAAACTCTTCGAACTTTTAGTTTCGCGTAGGATATCACACTACCTAAAATCTATAATTTCACCTTTTCAACATGGATTCATGAAAGGTAGATCTACAATAATAAGCTACGGTTTCATTTACACATTGATTCTTGTGTTAATAAAGCTAAATCTTTACTAGGCTTTATCAAGCGTTGGTCAAAAGAGTTTAATGACCCTTACGTAACCAAAAGATTGTTTGTTAGTTACCTAGTTCGTCCAGTATTAGAATATGGTTGTATATTATGGAGTCTATTTTATAAATATTATTCTGATAAAATTGAATCGGTACAAATTCAGTTTTTAATTTTCGCTTTGCGTGATTTAAATTGGAACATCTCTGAACTTCTTCCGCCATACGAGAGTCGTTTAATGTTAATCGATCTTCCATCTCTTGAAAAAAGACGTTTTATGTTAAGAGCATTATTTATCATAAAATTAATACGTGGATTGATTGATTCCCCTTTTCTCACTGGTGAAATAAACTATAATGTTCGCTTTCGTAGAACTCGCAATTTTGAACCGTTAAAATTGTCCATAGCAAGAAGAAATTATGAACTTAATAGCCCACTGAGATCACTTTGTGTAATTTATAACAGTTTATGTAACACTATTGCTTATATAGTCCCTTGAACACAATAAAAAATTGTATTCTGCATATGTAATTTTGTTGTGCTATGTCTATGCTAATATTTTGTTTATGTAACCTTATATTTATGTCTTCTTAACTCTATAAGCTCATTTTTACTGCATATTAAAGGAGAAGCTGTTGCAAAAAAAATATATACAGGTCAACTTTAACATCCTGCCATCCCTTTGTATTTGGGTTTTTATAAAAATTTTGCAAGCTTGCTTCGATTGGCCACCAGAACAGAACTCAAGCGCTGGTGATGGTGTGGGCCGCCATAACAGCCGATGGTCCCTCTACGCTCATATTAATTGACTGTGGCATCAGAATAGATTCAGAATCATATCTCGAAAATATTCTGACGGGTGTATTAAAGCCTTGGGCACGCAACATTTTGGCCGCAGACCTTGGACATTTCAACAGGACTCAGCATCATCGCAGTCAGCACGCGCCATCCAACAGCGAGTGACGATTCCGTTGGGCATTTGAAGACCATAATTCGTGTCAAAGGTGACGATTTCCAACAAATCTGAACTTATTCTTAAATTTGATTCTATTTCCGACATTTTTTGCTTTCAATCAATAAAATAAAAAAAATAATTAAAAATTATGGCGTTTGACTTTGTTGCAGATTTTTATCTCACCCTGTAGAAGGATGTGGTCCCTCCATTACAAAAATTGCAATTATGTGTCTTTGAACAATTTCTAACCGAGTGATCTTTAGATAGACAATTAAAACACCACACTTGTCTTTTCCATAGACAATTTTTAATCAAAAGTTAACTTTTTTAAAATGAGATAGTATAATCCGTGACTTTCTTTGCAGGATTAGAAAGAACGACATTTAGAACGTGGGTTTGTTTCATCAGACGAAGGTTTTGCCAAAGGTGCCTAAACGTTACGTAAATTTGTTCTTGATTCAGCGGAATCTATACCCTTGATATCACGCAGACAGACAAGCGTCAGTTGGGAAAGAATCGAACTCAGACCATAACGATAAGGACGACTTATTGTGAAGGCTCTGTTTCCAGAGTATCACTATAAGAACTGCCAGAAATTTAATACAAAAACAAACAAAAAAAGGAACCCAGTGATACGTAACAATGTCATAGACAGATATGGCAGAGAAACAACCGGTTCTGAAAGCTTACGAAATGTGGCCCACTACAGGAAATCTCCGTGAAAAGAATATATTTCACAGAGCGGTCTCGTGAAATAGTACTGCAGTTATGCGGAGAGACACTGCAGTTAAAAATCGAAATATTAATTATTACCAGGTTTGACGCACAATTTTGAATTGGTTTTTGCGGGGAGACGTTGATAACGGTCGTTGTGGATGAAGGAGATTTTAGTAAATTTAGATTTTGAAACTTCTCCTTAATTTTGCCAAACAGTAGTTCTGACTCGATGATTGAAATTTTTAACCGGCAGAAGAGTTTCATCTGTTATCAAAAAGTCAAGATACTAGTCATGAGTGTTCTTGACCTTGCTCCATAAGTCTTGAAGTTCTAAACACTGAATTAAGAGGTTAAAAACTGCGCGATTTTCAGAATCATGTAGGTGAAATAATGCAATAAACCTGACTCCATCAAAATATGGAATATCGGGACGTATTGTTATATGTAGGCTATAAAGAAACGTGGATCGATGTGGCTTACTGATTTATCAAAGCTTTTCGGAAGCAAGCTTGCAAAATTTTATAAAAACCCAAATACGGCAGGATGTTAAAGTTGACCTGTATAAATCTTTTTTTGCAACAGCTACTCCTTTATGAAATTCAATTTCAAACCTTTACGAAATTACAAATACCGAATATCGAGAAATAACACGATATGATTACTGTAGGAATATATAAACATATATGGGCAAAAAAAAACTTCTAAAAATTATGGCTAACTTCACCAAACTACCAAAAAATCTGAGGAACGGCCTAATGAGCGATAAAAGGAATAATGAGCCAATTACATCACCCATACAATCTCTACATACCGAAATTTAAACGGTTTCCTTTAAAAAAATGTAGGGAAAACGTGGACCGATGTTCCTTTAGCTTTCTATATCAACTTGTGACAGCCACCCTTGGGTTGTGGATATGAGCAACAAACTTATTATTTTTCAAAAGAATTTTTTTCACCATTTAGCGGTTTGATGTTTAAAATGTAAATAGACATTATAGGGATACCACAATTTTTTTCACCATTTAGCGGTTTGATGTTTAAAATGTAAATAGACATTATAGGGATACCACAATCGTATCTTGACAATCTTCATACTATCTAGTAGGAACACTGCAATCGTGTTTTGACCATCTTTAATTATCTGGTCGTAAGTACACCGCAGTATTACAACATATTTGTTTCCAACAAATCGTAAATGTTGGAAAACTATTGGAAAAAAGCTTTAACAATTGCTATAAAAAGCTTTTAATAAACAAACCTTAACCTGCTTTAAATTATTTGAATTTTTAAAAATATGATAGCAGTATTAATTCATATTAATAAATCTTGTACACAAGAAAATAAATGCTGCCATGATCATTGCTAGAGAGCCATCTATACACAATGCTCAACACTACAAATTGATATCACTAGGAATAGGAACCAATTGTACCATATCTAAAACTCCAGCATGTGAGTTCCAACCTTCACAAAGTCACCTTGAAATTGTTCTTTCATTTCGAACGTTGAAGTTTTACAATAAGGTTAAACATTAAAGATATATGGTAACTATTAAATTTAAAAGGTGAAATTTGAAGTCTTGTGTAATTTCAATAGTGGTTATTAAACGTTTCTTTTCCTTTAGTTAAATTAATAAAAGTTTAAAATATCAAGACTAAGGGTTGGAGAGTTTAATGCTGAAATATTATTTTTCAAATTTTCATTTGGCAACTCTGCTCGCTTACAAGTGTTTTTCTGTGTGTCGATTAACCATCTTAAATATAAATTAATTTTACCGTGTTTTTGTGTCTCTACAAGTGGTAAACAGTGAAATTCCAAATAATTGAATTTATTTAAATTCCAATTGTGTGAAGTTTTCGCGTTTCATTCAGTTTTTTCCCATTTTTTGTTATAATTATTATTTTGCGCCTAGTTTACATTGGTGTTTACATTCTTCTTTTTGATTTCTATCCTTTGTTGTTTCCATTGTGTTATTTTGTGTTTTGGCGTTTGTGTCTAGTTCCCCTTAACATCTTTGTACGTAAACAATTAGCTATTCTTAGCATACTTTTAGGCAGTTACAGTAAATTACTTACCACACCATTTCCAAAATTACACTATTTCCTTAGTTATTTTAATTAATAAAAAAAATAATAATAATAATTCTTTTTTACTTGTGTTCATTACCCTATTGTTGATATTTAATACTCTTGCTCAAATAACGATTGTGCTGTTAGAGACATCAATGAGCGCTTAATATCTTGCTTTATTTGCGATAAATTTTGGCATCTTAAATGCGCTGGCTTCAACGGTAGACAGTTTGTGAATATCAGTGAATGATATTTTAAATATCAAAGACAGATTATTGGATTTAGTCTTCTCTTCGTCGTTGAATATATCGATTTCCAGATTCTCTCCCTTTGTACTTCCTGAGGACAGCTATCATCCGACGCTGTTGATAAATCTCGAATTGAAGACATCTTCACCTAAATTTTTATCTACTAATGCTTTAATTAAAAGGCGTAACTTTGGAAAAACAAACCTTATTGAACTTCGCACTCTTCTATCAAACACTATATGGCGTATAAGTGACGACATTGACTCCAGTGTCTCAACATTCTACGAGCAACTTAATTCTGCTTTATCTAATTCGGTACCTACTGTTAAGCAAACTATAGACCAGGGTCCCGCTTGGTTTACGCCTGCACTGAGACGTTTGCGCAATTTAAAAAGTAGATTGTTTAAAAAATTTAAAAAATCGAATACGGCGTTGAACTATTCAAAGTATTCTTCTGCAAGGCATAAATACAACTCTGAAAATTCCAAATGTTATTCTCAACATTTAATAAAAATGAGACAGAACTTGTTGCATAATCCCAAAAACTTTTTCAATTTTGTAAATTCTAAAAAGAAAGCACAAAAATTTCCAAGTCGTATGAAATTTGGTAGTTTTGAATCTAGTGATAACTTAGATATTGCTAATTAATTTGCCGACTTTTTTCAATCATCTTATACGTCGAACACTTTTAACGGTGTTTATAACTATAATATCGAGAAATTAAACTATTTTCCTCGTATTATCCTAACAGAATATGAAGTTTTTTCTGGGTTAAAAGCATTACGTTCTTCGTTCTTCCCTGGTCCTGATGGCGTTCCAACGTTTATTCTAAAATCTTGTGCTGATGTGTTTCACGTGCCGCTCACTAAAATTTTTAATTTTTCCCTAATGAAAGGTTATTTTCCATGTTACTGGAGGTCGAGCTTTGTCATTCCTCTTCATAAATCAGGAAATAGGAGTTTAGTCGATAATTATAGATGTAACGCTAAATTAAGCGCTATTCCCAAACTCTTCGAACTTTTAGTTTCGCGTAGGATATCACACTACCTAAAATCTATAATTTCACCTTTTCAACATGGATTCATGAAAGGTAGATCTACAATAATAAGCTACGGTTTCATTTACACATTGATTCTTGTGTTAATAAAGCTAAATCTTTACTAGGCTTTATCAAGCGTTGGTCAAAAGAGTTTAATGACCCTTACGTAACCAAAAGATTGTTTGTTAGATACCTAGTTCGTCCAGTATTAGAATATGGTTGTATATTATGGAGTCTATTTTATAAATATTATTCTGATAAAATTGAATCGGTACAAATTCAGTTCTTAATTTTCGCTTTGCGTGATTTAAATTGGAACATCTCTGAACTTCTTCCGCCATACGAGAGTCGTTTAATGTTAATCGATCATCCATCTCTTGAAAAAAGACGTTTTATGTTAAGAGCATTATTTATCATAAAATTAATACGTGGATTGATTGATTCCCCTTTTCTCACTGGTGAAATAAGCTATAATGTTCCCTTTCGTAGAACTCGCAATTTTGAACCGTTAAAATTGTCCATAGCAAGAAGAAATTATGAACTTAATAGCCCACTGAGATCACTCTGCTTATATAGTCCCTTGAACACAATAAAAAATTGTATTCTGCATATGTAATTTTTGTTGTGCTATGTCTATGCTAATATTTTGTTTATGTAACCTTATATTTATGTCTTCTTAACTCTATAAGCTCATTTTTACTGCATATTATCTACAACTCCCTCCGCGGAACCAGTAGAACTTCGCCTTTGAGCACCAGTTGTACATGTTATATAATGTTTGTTTTACTTCATCAAGCTGCTTGATCATCTGGCATCTGATCTACAATCCCTATGCGGAACAGTAGACGTGGCCAATGCGCAGTGCTTGTAGATTGTTGCTTTGTAAATTTATGTTTACTAATCTGTGTGTGACTTTTAAAATGTCTTTTGTATTTTAACCACTGGCTGATGTAGTTTCTGTAGCCGGTGTAAAACCATTGCTAACCCGCCTTGGTCCGGACTTTGGTGTGTACGCGCTCTCTACGTTATAGGGAGGTTGCCCCCTCGGTCAGCAGGGGCGGGTGTGATAGGCGTGGGACCGAACGAAAAAAAAAAATTAATAAAGAAATATTGAAAATTGCCCAGGTGGGAATAATAACACAAAACGAAAACAATTTGCTTTTGATTAGTGTCTAATGTCAGGGAATTTGTGCTATTTTATAATATAGAATATCGTGTTGAAATACCTATTCTCCAAATAAGGCAGAAAGAAGTCAGAAGTGCATTTTTGACGACTTAAACACCGCGGCGGTCGTCAAATTGTCACTTGTAAATGGAGACACATATTCTGGATATTAATTTCTAACAGTAAGATACCTATCATATCATATATCATAAATCAATAAGTTGCTGTTTTTAAAACTGGTATACATAAACCAAGATATCGTTGTGAAGTGGCAAAATAAAAGTATGATAAAGCTCCATGTCTATGCAACAATCACGGCACATAATTAAAATATTTGGAAATTGAAATGTAAGGCATATGTTAAGGCGTTAAAAAAATGAATATTGCCATAAAAACTTTAGGGTAGAACGAAAACAAGCCTGATAAATTTGAATTATTAAAAAAATCGATAAATAAAATAAAAAAAAATTGGAGAAGGAATTATAGATAAATTGCTATATTGCTTAAATATAACCTAAAAATATTATATAGTACCCACGTGGATATGAAATGTAATTTTTCGTCATATTTAATACAACTTATCTAGAGATACAAAAAAAAAATTAGCAAATATAAGAATTATATAAATATGAAAATTTATAAATTATTATAAATATAAGAATAATAAATAAGATAAATATTGCTTAAAAAAATAATATCATTTGACACAAAATTATACAAGAAATATGTACTATTTCTAAATTATATATGTATACAAAAATCATTAAAAATCTAAAATTATACATTTAGTAAAGAAACATTTAGAAAGCAAATAGTTAAAAAAAAAGAATTATAGTAAAAATAATTAATATAAATTTGATCAGTATATTATAAGTTTAATTATTATTAAGGAAACTAAAAATTATTTTATTTAAACCGGAAATTGTTATAAATATTAAATCCAAAAAAATGTATAAATTTATAAATATTGAATATTAAGAATAATAATAACTAAAATGCACTACAAGTTTAATTTAATTATTGAAATATGTTGAGTCATATTTTTTTAACATAATGTTTTGTACTTAAAAAAAATGGGTTGAATGTTTGTTAGTGTGTGGTAAAATATATTTGGGGTATTTCCACTTAAGTCTGAAGGCATAGAAAATTCTATGGATGGCTGTAAAAGTCATATGGGGAGGGAAAAGCCATGGAGGTTACCATCTAAACCTCACATAATGGAAATCTCACTTGTATTTATTTTGAATTGAAATGTTTAATGTGTTTATAAATCGAACTGCATCCGTTTCCTTTGTAATTTTTTTTTATTTTTTTTAAATTTCATATTGAATTTCCGTTACAAAAAAAATAACACCCATGGTACACAAATTTATATGTGCAGTTGAAGCGGACAAAACCTACCCATTCCGGCGAGCTAAGCCGCAGCCTAAGAACGCAGTACCATGTCCGCACAAAAATAACTGTTACAAACTCCATTGTAGAATATGGAGGTAGATCAGCTCGTAAATTAACGTTTTCTGAACCGAGTAAGTTAAAAAAAAATATTTTTTTTACTCCTTCACTTTTTTATTAAAAAAAAACACTTTTATTTATAACCAAATTTGCTCTTAAAATATCGTTTCTTAAGTATAATATCCCAAGGATCCATAGGCCGATACTTTATAACGGACTTTAAAATGTTCCATTCCCGAATCGCTGTGTCCAAGGTTTTTGTATATAAATGAATAAATGAATAATATAATGTAAAAAATGAATAAATGAACAATGCAAATAGATGGCTTCTTATTACTTTATTTTTTAAAATAAAAAAAAAACAATCGATGGTTTCCTATTTCTTGTAAAATAAGAACAAAAGCAATCCATTGTTTACTTTTACTCCACTTATTAAAACAAATATTTAACATTCCCATGATCAGGTGATAATTTGTGGTTTTGAATTACGAGACATATTTTGGGTGTGGTCACCATTTGAATTGTTATCTCCCATCTGTCTTATGAGAGACGTCCCGGATCTCTTTCATTTGACTCATAAAGTTAATCAACTTTCTTTCTTAATTTCGATAAAGCAAATTCTTTCAATTCTTTTTCAGTCCTTTTTTCATTTTCCTTCATCTTACTTATACATATATATTTTAATATATTTTCTTAATTTAATAGATATATAAGTTGTTAATATTAACATAAAGATTATTATAATTGTTAATAGTTTGTGAAGGCTACTACATAGATCATCTTTAAGGGTTAAAAAATTAATATTTTCAAATTCCGTAGTTTTATTAAATGTTTCAATTACATCAAAATTGGTATTTTATTATTCTTTAGATAATTCTTTCGGAAGCAAGCTTGCAAAATTTTTATAAAAACCCAAATACAAAGGGATGGCAGGATGTTAAAGTTGACCTGTATATTTTTTTTTGCAACAGCTTCTCCTTTACGAAGTTCAAATTCAAACCTTTACGAAATTACAACTACCGAATATCGAGAAATAACACGATATGATTACTGTAGGAATATATAAACATATATGGGCAAAAAAAACCTCCTAAACATTATGGCTAACTTCACCAAACTACCACAAAAGCTGAGAAACCGCCTAATGAGCGATAAAAGGAATAATGAGCCAATTACAGCACCCATACAATCTCTACATACCGAAATTTAAACGGTTTCCTTTAAAAAAATGTGGGAAAAACTTAATAACTTAATAAAGGACCCGAATCGCTGTGTCCAAGGTTTTTGTATATACTGATTTGTAAAAAATGACTAAATGAACAATATAATAAATAAAAAATGAATAAAAAAAATATGGTTTCCTATTTATTGTAAAATAAGAACAAAAGCAGTCGATGGTTTACTTTTACTCCACTTATAAAACAAATATTTAACATTCCATGATCAGGTGATAATTTGTGGTTTTGAATTACGAGACATATTTTGGGTGTGGTCACCATTTGAATTGTTATCTCCTATCTGTCTTATGAGAGACGTCCTGGATCTCTTTCATTTGATTCATAAAGTTCATCAATTTTTTTCTTAATTTCGATAAAGCAAATTCTTTCAATTCGTTTTCAGTCCTTTTTTCATTTTCCATCTTCTTACTTATACATATAGATTTTAATATATTTTCTTAATTTAATAGATATAATTTGTTAATATTAACATAAAGATTATTATAATGGTTAATAGTTTGTGAAGGCTACTACATAGATCATCTTTAAGGGTTAAAAAATTAATATTTTCAAATTCCGTAGTTTTATTAAATGTTTCAATTACATCAAAATTGGTATTTTATTATTCTTTAGATAATTCTTTCGGAAGCAAGCTTGCAAATTTTTTATAAAAACCCAAATACAAATACAAAGGGATGGCAGGATGCTAAAGTTGACCTGTATATATATATTTTTTTTTTTTTTTTGCAACAGCTACTCCTTTATGAAATTCAAATTCAAACCTTTACGAAATTACAACTACCTTATATCGAGAAATAACACGATATGATTACTGTAGGAATATATAAACATATATGGGCAAAAAACCTCCTAAAAATTATGGCTAACTTCACAAAACTTCCAAAAAATCTGAGGAACCGCCTAATTAGCGATAAAAGGAATAATGCGCCAATTACAGCACCCATAAAATCTCTACATACCGAAATTTAAACGGTTTCCTTTAAAAAATGTGGGGAAAACGTGGACCGATGTGGCCCATTTACGAGATTACCGGCCTATTGACAAAATACACATTTGCCTTTAGCCTGAACCGAGTAAGTTAAAAAAAAAATAATTTTTTTTATGCTCTCACTTTATTTATAAAAAAAAAAAAACACTTTTATTTATAACCAAATTTGCTCTTAAAATATCGTTTTTTAATTATAATATCCCAAGGATCCATCGGCCGATCGTCCAAGGTTTTTGTATATACTGATTTGTAAAAAATGAATAAATGAACAATGCAAATAGATGGCTTCTTATTACTTTATTTTTTTCAATAAAAAAAAAAAAAAAAAAAAAAAATTATCGATGGTTTCCTATTTCTTGTAAAATAAGAACAAAAGCAATCGATGGTTTATTTTTACTCCACTCATTAAAACAAATATTTAACATTCCCATGATCAGGTAATAATTTGTGGTTTTGAATTACGAGGCATATTTTGGGTGTGGTCACCATTTGAATTATTATCTCCCATCTGTCTTATGAGAGACGTCCCGGATCTCTTTCATTTGATTCATAAAGTTCATCAATTTTTTTCTTAATTTCGATAAAGCAAATTCTTTCAATTCGTTTTCAGTCCTTTTTTCATTTTCCATCTTCTTACTTATACATATAGATTTTAATATATTTTCTTAATTTAATAGACATAATTTGTTAATATTAACATAAAGATTATTATAATGGTTAATAGTTTGTGAAGGCTACTGCATAGATCATCTTTAAGGGTTAAAAAATTAATATTTTCAAATTCCGTAGTTTTATTAAATGTTTTAATTAAATCAAAATTGGTATTTAATTATTCTTTAGATAATTCTTAATAATTGCAATTGGGTTTTCATCAAAAGTGATTTAATAAGACCCTTCTAAATTTGTTGAATTTACAATCATCAAACTGATATCAAAATGACACCATCTTTTATAATTTCAATATGTTGTGGTTTTCTTTCAGTAGTTTTGCATTTAGCTTCTCTTGAATTCATAATGCTACTTAGGCATGTTTCTTGGTCTGCTTTTTATTAATAAGTATTATGTGTTTCTTGTTTAGATTTTTCACATTAGTGTAATAATTTTGGTATTTAAGAATTTCGTATTCAATATTTAATACCGTATATACATCATAAAACTTACATAATCTATTTATTATTAGAAATTTTATATATACTATTAAACAATCTTGCTTTTGGATTACTTCAAAAGAGGAGGCATCTAATATGTCTGTGAGAGTTATTCTTTTTTTCTATCTTCATGATTTGTCTGATTCTGTTAAGATTTAGTAACCCTGTAAATAATATTGTTACTATTGCTAGACTAATTGCATGAATAAAATTAGTCAAGTCCGTTAGAATCAGTCCACTTCTTTTTCGTACTATTTTGATGTTACCTCTTGATTCTTTATAAGCTTCAAATTGATCCGTTATTTGTTTATTATATTAAAGAGTTTTGAAATTAACATGAACTGCTTATTATTCCATTCATTATTATGTCATTAATTTTCTTATTAATTTTTACAAAGTCGTCGTGATCTGGTGTTACCGCGATCCAAAGTGTACCTTTTTCTTTTATTCCCCTTCTAGTTCTATCATTTGATTTTAGTTCCTCTAGTAAGTTCTGAATCATTTCGATGTCTCGTGATCGTCGACAACCAACGAACACAAGTTCCCGATTACTGAACTTTTTCTGCTAGCCTGGTTTTGTCTTCTATTTTTGTGATCGTTACAGAGTGTGTCTAGGATAATGAAGGTTACTAATGTCGGGAGGCAATCTCATATGGAAGCTATGGGCAGATGCGGAGCTTTATAGGCAACATATATATATATATGTATATATATATATATATATATATATATATATATATATATATATATATATATATATATATATATATATATATATATATATATATATATATGGTGCAAATGGTGCAAAAATCGTCAGGCTTTTCCATCATTATTGTTTTTTTTTTTTTATAAAACAACATTTGTTTATTAGTGGAGAACGATGGTAATATTTACCAGGGTGTAAGGCAGGGAATACCTAGGTTTCGGAAAGAGCCACCAATCCTCATAAGTTCCCCTTTTTTGGGATAATTTCCCCAGAAGTTATTTAAATAACTCCTATGACAAAAAAAAAAAAATTACCCATGTGACGAGATCGTAAGCTCAACAGAAGAGGAACCAAAGAATTATATAAAACTCAAATTCTTTTGGAAAATCTCCTAAATCTTACAACTGCACTTACAAACATTTACATCTTTCTCCACTTGTTATGCATTCGTTTTACCTCAATGAAAAAAACATAACCATGTACGTTGGTTTTGTCTGTTACAACAAAAACCCTTCCGTCGACGGTGCCTTGTCTATTAATAGAACAGTGTTGGCATATTTGTTTGGGTTGCCGCAGGAGCTTCGGCTTGCTGTTCCGCAGGAGCATCGGCTCTCTGTTCCGCAGGAGCTTCGGCGCTCTGTTCCGCTTCGGCTTCGGGGCTTCGGCTCTCTGTTCCACAGGGGCTCTGGCTCGCTGTTCCGCAGGAGCTCATCAAATTTTCGGCTCACTGTTTCGTAGTATAGTATCACATTGGTAGTGGAGTAGCCGTAGTTATAAACCGTAGCTAGACTAGTTACCTCGCTCCTGTAGACGACGCAAATAACAAAACCCGCGCTGCCGAACCCGATCGAGCCCCGATCCATCTACAAAGCCTAACGCATCAGTTGCCGAATCTACCCTCAATGAGCTGCCGAGCCCGAAGGAGCCCCGATCCATCTACAAAGCCTAAAGCATTGGTTCCCGAATCTACCCTCAACGAGCTACCGAACCAGTACGAATCTCAATCCGCTCACGAAGGCCAGGACAGCTGCTCCCGATTACCTTCAAACCGACAGCAGCCCTCATTACCCGAACAAGTTTCCGATTACCTTCAAATCGTCAACGACCCCCATTACCCGAACGCACCCATCGTAATTACCACAAGTTCCCGTTAACCTTCAAATCGTCAACAATCCTCATCACCCGAACACAAACATCGTAATGCCTGATCGTCGACAACAGACGACCACGAGTTCCCGATTACCATCAAATCGTCGACAACCCTCATCACCCGAACACAAACATCGTAATTCCTGATCGTCGACATGCGACGAACACAAGTACCCGATTACCTTCAAATCGGCAACAATCCCCATCACCTGAACACAACCATCGTAATTCCTGATCGTCGACAACCACAAGTTCCCAATACAAACATCGTAATTCCAGGTAACAGTCAAACCGTCGACAATAGACGACCATCAGTTCCCGAACGCAACACCGCAGTTCCTGATCTTCTTCAACCCGACATCATCATTCCCGATTGACCACGAGTCGTACACCCTCTTACCTAGGATATGAGTAAATATCGAATCCCGATTATCAATTAAACATCATTACTTTGAATTCCGAACACCTCCGAAGTCCATTTGCCATCCTATATTCCATATTTATCTTATCGTATTTCAACCCGAGTAGATTGTAATTTAGCATTAAAGATCAATAAAACATCCAATTTTTTAGCCCCAGGAAAGGGAGAAATCTGCTTTTATTATTTCATAAGGTTTAGTGGGTCCATATGGAGACTCTGGCTGACAGGAAGCGCGCATATCCTCAGGGCTGTATTTCTGTAGTTTTACGAAGTCTGTTCTAACTCGTTATTGTACCATGGAATATATATATAGAAGGCTAAAGGCACATGTGTATTTTGTCAGTAGGCCGGTAATCTCGTAAATGGGCCACGTCTGTCAACGTTTTCCCACATTGTTTGAAAGGGAACCGTTTAAATTTTGGTATGTAGGGATTGTATGGGTTTTGTCTTCTGTGACAGAAGGATGCGGTAATTGGCTCATTATTCCTTTTATCGTCCATAAGGCGGTTCTTCCAATTTTTTTGTAGTTTGGTGAAGTTAGCCACAATTTTTAGCAGGTCTTTTTGCCCATATATCTTCATGTTTCCCTATAGTACACATATCGTGATATTTCTAGATATTCGGTACTTTGAATTTTGTAAATTTAATTAGGGTTTTTATAAAAATTTTGCAAGCTTGTTTCCGAAAAGCTTTGATAAATCTATGACCCACATTGATCCACGTTTCTGCATAGCCTACATATAACAATACGTCCCGATATTCCATATTTTGATACGTCAGAAATGGAGTCAGGTTTATTGCATAATTTCACCTACTTGACTCTGAAAATCACGCAGTTTTTAACCTCTAAGTTCAGCGTTTAGAATTTCAAGACTTATGGAGCAAGGCCAAAAACACTCATGACTAGTATCTTAACTTTTTGATAACAGATGAAATCTATTCTGCCAGTTCTAATTTCAATCATTGAGTCAGAACTATTGTTTGGCAAAATTAATAAGAAGTTTCAAAATCTAAAATTACTAAAATCACCTTCATCCACAACGACAGTTATCTACGTCTCCCCGCAAAAAAACCAATTCAAAATTGTGAGTCAAACCTGGTAATAATTAATATTTCGATTTTTGACTGCAGTGTCTCCAGGTAACAGTCAAACCGTCGACAATAGACGACCATCAGTTCCCGAACGCAACACCGCAGTTCCTGATCTTCTTCAACCCGACATCATCATTCCCGATTGACCACGAGTCGTACACCCTCTTACCTAGGATATGAGTAAATATCGAATCCCGATTATCAATTAAACATCATTACTTTGAATTCCGAACACCTCCGAAGTCCATTTGCCATCCTATATTCCATATTTATCTTATCGTATTTCAACCCGAGTAGATTGTAATTTAGCATTAAAGATCAATAAAACATCCAATTTTTTAGCCCCAGGAAAGGGAGAAATCTGCTTTTATTATTTCATAAGGTTTAGTGGGTCCATATGGAGACTCTGGCTGACAGGAAGCGCGCATATCCTCAGGGCTGTATTTCTGTAGTTTTACGAAGTCTGTTCTAACTCGTTATTGTACCATGGAATATATATATAGAAGGCTAAAGGCACATGTGTATTTGTCAGTAGGCCGGTAATCTCGTAAATGGGCCACGTCTGTCAACGTTTTCCCACATTGTTTGAAAGGGAACCGTTTAAATTTTGGTATGTAGGGATTGTATGGGTTTTGTCTTCTGTGACAGAAGGATGCGGTAATTGGCTCATTATTCCTTTTATCGTCCATAAGGCGGTTCTTCCAATTTTTTGTAGTTTGGTGAAGTTAGCCACAATTTTTAGCAGGTCTTTTTGCCCATATATCTTCATGTTTCCCTATAGTACACATATCGTGATATTTCTAGATATTCGGTACTTTGAATTTTGTAAATTTAATTAGGGTTTTTATAAAAATTTTGCAAGCTTGTTTCCGAAAAGCTTTGATAAATCTATGACCCACATTGATCCACGTTTCTGCATAGCCTACATATAACAATACGTCCCGATATTCCATATTTTGATACGTCAGAAATGGAGTCAGGTTTATTGCATAATTTCACCTACTTGACTCTGAAAATCACGCAGTTTTTAACCTCTAAGTTCAGCGTTTAGAATTTCAAGACTTATGGAGCAAGGCCAAAAACACTCATGACTAGTATCTTAACTTTTTGATAACAGATGAAATCTATTCTGCCAGTTCTAATTTCAATCATTGAGTCAGAACTATTGTTTGGCAAAATTAATAAGAAGTTTCAAAATCTAAAATTACTAAAATCACCTTCATCCACAACGACAGTTATCTACGTCTCCCCGCAAAAAACCAATTCAAAATTGTGAGTCAAACCTGGTAATAATTAATATTTCGATTTTTGACTGCAGTGTCTCGCCGCATAGCTGCAATACTATTTCACACGACAGCTCTGTAAAATAGATTATTTCCACTTAAATTTCCTTCAGTGCACCACATTTCGTAAGCTTTCAGAACCGGTTGTTTCTCTGCCATGTCTGTCTATGACATTGTTACGTATCACAATAACAGAACCACGTTCTGAATGTCGTTGTTTCTAATCCTGCTGCCATCATTTTAAAAATTTAACTTTTGATGAAAATTCACTAAGTTAGATATTGTTCAAAGGTACATATGTGCAATTTTTGTAATGGAAGGCGCCACATCCTTCTACAGAGTGAGATAAAAACTGCAACAAAATCAAACGCCATAATTTTTATTTTTTTTTTTTAATTTTATTGAATGAAAGCAAAAATTGTCGGAAATAGAGTCAAATTTAAGAATAAATTCAAATTTGTTGAAAATCGTCACCTTTGGCACGAATTATGTCCTTCAAGTGTCCAATGAAACCGTCACACGCTGCCTGAATGTTGCTCTGCGGTATTTTGGCCCATTCGATGCGAGGCGATGCGCTTGCTTGAGGTGATCGATATTTTGGTATTTTTTAGTGCCAAACTTTCTTTTCAAAATACTCCCGACACAATAGTCCAACGAAATGGTATCCGGAGAGTTTGGTGGCCATTGTGCGCTGGAAATGAAGCGAGGTACCTCATTTTGTAACCATTCTTGGGTGGCGCGTGCTGAGTGCGATGATGCTGAGTCCTCAAGGTTTGCGGCCAAATGTTTGCGTACTCAAGGATTTAATACACCCTTCAGAACATTTTTTTTCACCATGCCCGGCGCTTGAGTTCTGATGGCCAATCAAAGGTGCACATTTTCAGCTGACCAATCGAAGGTGCACATTTTGAGCTGACATCTTTGACAAGTAAACACGATCATTATGTTTGTTTACAAACAACGAATTTTTTTTTTAATCGGAGAAATTCACTACTTTCGGCCAAGCGAAGCAACTCTTTAGCTCTTTTGAGTCTACTTTCTTTCTGTTGCAGTATAAGTTCTTGCAATTTTTGGAATTTCAATGGCTTTACCCGAGCTCATTGTTCTATACTTGCCGAATGGAATATTGCGATTCTTTCAGCTCACGAGCCATTTCTCGGCTACTGCGAAATGGGTTTCGATCAAGTCGCTTCTTTACTTTTCGAACCATCTCTGCGGAGAACCATCGAACCATCTCTGGATGATGTTTTCTTCCATCCACTTCCTTTTCGTCGGTCTACACTACCAGTATCACAATAACAAGCGACGGTACGAGACACAAAAGATTTATTTACATTTAAATGCTGGAGTGCTCTAACGATATCCACTTGGGGTTTTCCAGCCAAATATAAAGAAAGCACACTATCACGTTTGAATTCCATCACAAATAACTTTTTTTTCTGGAAGCTTCTCACCAAAATGTTTTTGCACGCTTGTAAACCATATAATGAGCTGTCACTGGAATAATTTCAACAGCTGTCAGACGAGTGGCTTAGAAATGACAGGAGTCTAAAGTTGGTTGCAGTTTTTCCATCTCACCCTGCACTCTAGATAATATTGTGAAACATGAGGTAGAACCCATTGGAAACTGTAAATATTAAATATAAACTATTCCGTTAGAGAGTGTGGCTAAAATTACAACTATATCGAATATTGGGCGAATCCTTATATGAGGGCTATAGAAAACATGGACCTATAACATACGGGACAACATACAGTATATATAAATAAATTATTTGGATGCAAACATATCATGCTTTTGTCGAAGTATATATGTGTTTGCAATATTTTGTAACATATTTAAATTTTAGTTGTTTGGGTTCAAACATATTTCTAATGTTAGAACATATTTTTTGATGGATGAGAGAAAATGTTTGTGATACAGAGCGTAACAATAGCGCTCCCACACATTTTGTATAGTGCAGCAGAAGACGCAAAAACGATGACAAGGGGGGTGAAAACTTTGTTTTTGCTGCGCGGCTAAACACTTGTGTTTTGTTATTTGTTGATGCTGTTGCGTGGAGAATGATGAAAATGTTTATGAGTGTGGTTGTAAAATTTAGAAGATTTTCTAAAAGAATTTTAGTTTTATCTAATTCTTTGGTTCCTCTTCTATTGAGCTTACTCGTCATCATCTATCTTGGGAAAAAAAGTTTTTTGTCATAGAAGTTATTTTTAATATAACTTCTGGGGAAAATATTCCAGACAAAAAACAAAGGAAATTGTTGAGGATTGGCGGCTCTTTTCGAAACCTATGTATTCCCTGCCTTACCCCATTACACCATTGCCATCGTTCTCCACTAATAAATAAACGTTGTTTTTATAAAAACCGCCATAAAGGGATCAATCGTATATGTGTTTGTATTTAAGTATATATATGCTTACATGCAAACATCGTAGGCAGCCCACAAGGCGACAACAGCACAAACCAACAGGCACACCATTCGTTGGGTGCGTAGTGAACAATTATATTTCGGTGGTAAGCCGTTCACAGCATAAGGTAAATAATTCGTATTGACTTGGTGATACCGGTCACATATAGTGTTCGGTTTGAGGTGCGATGGGAGGGCTTGTTACTGCATGGGGCTTGCCATATAAATCACCTGCCGTCCTCCGACTAACAAAGTGTTAGACGGGAATACTTTTTCCAAGACTGGCTCTCATTAAGCTGAGTGGCCGGTAATTCGTTCACACAGGATCTTCGGTTCGCTGTTCCGCAGGAGCTCCGGCTCACTCTTTCGCAGTATAGTCAGACATTGGTAGTGGAGTAGCCGTAGTTATAAACCATAGCTAGACTAGTTATCTCGCTCCCGTAGACGACCCAAATAATGAAAGCAAAAAACAACAAAACCCAAGCTGCCGAACCCGAACGAGCCCCGACCCATCTACAAAGCCTAACGCATCGGCTTCCGTATCCACCCGAACACACCCATCGTAATTCCTGGTCGACAACCGACGACCACAAGTTCCCGATAACTTTTCGCGCAATTTAACTCATTTTAGAAATGAACAAAAAATATCAAATAAATAAAAACAACTTTTAGGATATAAATTTGATTAGTTCTGACAGAAAGCGCTCAAAGCCACAGGGCTGTATTTCTGTAGTTTTACGAAGCTGTTCTACCTCGTTATTGTACCATGGAATTTATTTAGAAGGCTAAAGGCACATGTGTATTTTGTCAGTAGGCCAGTAATCTCATAAATGGGCCACGTCTGTCAACTTTTTCCCCACATTGTTTGAAAGGGAACCGTTTAAATTTCGGTATGTAGAGATTGTATGGGTCTTGTCTTCTGTGATAGAAGTCTGCGGTAATTGGTTCATTATTCCTGTTGTCGTAGTTTGGTGAAGTTAGCCACAATCTTTAGCAGGTCTTTGTGCCATATATCGTCATGTTTCCCTATAGTACTCATATCGTGATATTTCTCGATATTCGGTAGTTTGAATTTTGTAAATGTTCTCTACTCCTGTTGCAAAACAATTTGTATACAGGTCAACTTTCTTCCTTCACATCCTGCCAACCCTTTTTATTTGGCTTTTTATAAAATTTTGCAAGTTTGTTTCCGAAAAGCTTTTAAGCCCGATAGAACTTGGCTTAAAAAAACACCCTATATATAGTGTAATGTGATGATTTCATCACGTACATTAGTACGAACAAACAACCGCATTATAATAACAACAACGGTCACTGAAAGACTACAAGCAGTGCAGCACCAACCAACCACCGCCACAATGTTCACACAACACGATCATAGGCAGCCCACAAGGCGACAACAGCACAAACCAACAACCACACGATTCGTTGGGCGCGTAGTGAACAATTATATTTCGGTAGTAAGCCATTCACAGCATAAGGTAAGTAATTCGCAATGACTAGGTAAGACCGGTCACATATAGTGTTCGGTTTAAGGTGCGATGGGAGGGCTTGCTACTGCAGGGGGCTTGCCATATAAATCACCTGCCGTCCTCCGACTAACAAAGTGTTCGACGGGAATACTTTTTCCAAGACTGGCTCTCATTAAGCTGATTGGCCGGTAATTTATTCACACAGGAGCTCCGGCTCACTGTTTCGTAGTATAGTCAAACATTGGTAGTGGAGTAGCCATGGTTATAAACCGTAGCTAGACTAGTTACCTCGCTTCCGTAGACGACCCAAATAACAAAATCTACCCTTAACGAGCTGCCGAACAAGTACGAATCTCAATCCGCTCACGAAGACCTGGACAGCTGCTCCCGATTACCTTCAAACCGTCAACAGCCCTCATCATCCGAACACACCCGTCGTAATTCCTGATCGTCGACAACCGACGATCACAAGTTCCCGATAACCGTCAAATCGTCGACACCCTTATACCCGGACACAAACATCGTAATTCCTGATCGTCGACAACCGACGACCACAAGTTCCCGATTAACTTCAAATCGTCAACAACAGTCATCATCGGACAAGTTCCCGATACAAACATCGTAATTTCTGATAACAGTCAAACAGTCGACATCATCATTCCCGATTGACCACGAGTCGTACACCCTCTTGCCTAGGACTCGAGTAAACATCGAATCCAGATTATCGATTAAACATCATTACATTGAACTGACGAACACCTCGGAAGTCCATTTGCCATCCTATATTCCATATTCATATTATCGCATTTCAAACCGAGTAGATTGTAATTTAGCATTAAATATCAATAAAACAATTGATGTTTTACCACAAGGAAAGGGAGAAATCTACTGAATCTACTAAATGAACAAAAACTATCAAATAAATAAAAACATCTTTTAGGATATAATTTTGATTAGTTCTGACAGGAAGTGCGTATAGCCTCAGGGCTGTATTTCTGTAGTTTTACGAAGCTGTTCTACCTCGTTATTGTACCATGGAATTTATATAGAAAGCTAAAGGCCGCATCTGTCAACGTTTTCCCCACATTGTTTGAAAGGGAGCCGTTAAAATTTCGATATGTAGAGATTTTGGCTCATTATTCCTTTTATAGCTCATAAGGCGCTTCCTCCAATTTTTTCGTAGTTTGGTTAAGTTAGCCACAACTTTTAGCAAGTCTTTTTGCCCATATATCTTCATGTTAGTATAGTACTCATATCGTGATATTTCTCGATATTCGGTAGTTTGAATTTCGTAAAGATTCTCTACTCCTGTTGCAAAACAATTTTATACAGGTCAACTTTCTTCCATCACATCCTACCATCCCTTTTTATTTGGTTTTTTATAAAAATTTTTCAAGCTTGCTTCTGGAAAGCTTTGATAAATCTGTGAGCCACATCGATCCACGTTTCTATATAGCCTGTATTTAACAATACGTCCCGATATTCCATATTTTGATACGTCGGAAATGGAGTCAGGTTTATTGCATAATTTCACCTACTTGATTCTGAAAATCACGCAGTTTTTAATCTCCAAGTTCAGAGTTTAGACTTATGGAGCAAGGTCAAGAGTATAGGTCATGACTAGTATCTTAACTTCTTGATAACAGATGAAATCTCTTCTGCCGTTGCTAATTTCAATCATTGACTCAGAACTATTGTTTCTCTTCCATCCACAACGACCGTTATCAACGTCTCCCGCAAAAATCCCCAATTCAAAATTGCCAGACCGGAGTCTAAAGTTGGTTGCAGTTTTCTCATCTCACCCTGCACTACGGAGAATATTGTGAAACATGAGGTAGAACCTATTGGAAACTCTAAATACTAAATACTATAAAAAACATGGACCTATAAAAAACGGGACATCGAACTTGACCTAACTATATATATATATATATATATATATATATATATATATATATATATATATATATATATATATATATATATATATATATATATATATATAGTTAGGTCAAGTTCGATGTCCCATTTTTTATTGGTCCATGTTTTTATTTAGAGTTTCCAATGGGTTCTACCTCATGTTTCACAATATTCTCCATAGTGCAGGGTGAGATGAGAAAACTGCAACCAACTTTAGACTCCGGTCTGGCAATTTTGAATTGGGGATTTTTGTTTATTAGTGGAGAACGATGGTAATATTTACCAGGGTGTAAGGCAGGGAATACCTAGGTTTCGGAAAGAGCCACCAATCCTCATAATTTCCCTTTTTTTGCCTGGGATAATCTCCCCAGAAGTTACTTAAATAACTCCTATGACAAAAAAAAAAAAAAAATTACCCATGTGACGAAATCGTAAGCTCTACAGAAGAGGAACCAAAGAATTATATAGAACTAAAATTCTTTTGGAAAATCTCCTAAATCTTACAACTGCACTTACAAACATTTACATCTTTCTCCACTTGTTATGCGTTCGTTTTACCTCAATGAAAAAAACATAACCATGTACGTTGGTTTTGTCTGTTACAACAAAAACCCTTCCGTCGACGGTGCCTTGTCTATTAATAGAACAGTGTTGGCATATTTGTTTGGGTTGCCGCAGGAGCTTCGGCTTGCTGTTCCGCAGGAGCATCGGCTCTCTGTTCCGCAGGAGCTTCGGCGCGCTGTTCCGCTTCGGCTTCGGGGCTTCGGCTCTCTGTTCCACAGGGGCTCTGGCTCGCTGTTCCGCAGGAGCTCATCAAATTTTCGGCTCACTGTTTCGTAGTATAGTATCACATTGGTAGTGGAGTAGCCGTAGTTATAAACCGTAGCTAGACTAGTTACCTCGCTCCTGTAGACGACGCAAATAACAAAACCCTCGCTGCCGAACCCGAACGAGCCCCGATCCATCTACAAAGCCTAACGCATCAGTTGCCGAATCTGCCCTCAATGAGCTGCCGAGCCCGAAGGAGCCCCGATCCATCTACATAGCCTAAAGCATTGGTTCCCGAATCTACCCTCAACGAGCTACCGAACCAGTACGAATCTCAATCCGCTCACGAAGACCAGGACAGCTGCTCCCGATTACCTTCAAACCGACAGCAGCCCTCATTACCCGAACAAGTTTCCGATTACCTTCAAATCGTCAACGACCCCCATCACCCGAACGCACCCATCGTAATTACCACAAGTTCCCGTTAACCTTCACATCGTCGACAACCCTCATCACCCGAACACAAACATCGTAATTCCTGATCGTCGACAAGCGACGAACACAAGTTCCCGATTACCTTCAAATCGGCAACAATCCCCATCACCTGAACACAACCATCGTAATTCCTGATCGTCGACAACCACAAGTTCCCAATACAAACATCGTAATTCCAGGTAACAGTCAAACCGTCGACAATAGACGACCATCAGTTCCCGAACGCAACACCGCAGTTCCTGATCTTCTTCAACCCGACATCATCATTCCCGATTGACCACGAGTCGTACACCCTCTTACCTAGGATATGAGTAAATATCGAATCCCGATTATCAATTAAACATCATTACTTTGAATTCACGAACACCTCCGAAGTCCATTTGCCATCCTATATTCCATATTTATCTTATCGTATTTCAACCCGAGTAGATTGTAATTTAGCATTAAAGATCAATAAAACATCCAATTTTTTAGCCCCAGGAAAGGGAGAAATCTGCTTTTATTATTTCACAAGGTTTAGTGGTCCATATGGAGACTCTGGCTGACAGGAAGCGCGCATATCCTCAGGGCTGTATTTCTGTAGTTTTACGAAGTCTGTTCTAACTCGTTATTGTACCATGGAATATATATAGAAGGCTAAAGGCACATGTGTATTTTGTCAGTAGGCCGGTAATCTCGTAAATGGGCCACGTCTGTCAACGTTTTCCCACATTGTTTGAAAGGGAACCGTTTAAATTTTGGTATGTAGGGATTGTATGGGTTTTGTCTTCTGTGACAGAAGGATGCGGTAATTGGCTCATTATTCCTTTTATCGTCCATAAGGCGGTTCTTCCAATTTTTTTGTAGTTTGGTGAAGTTAGCCACAATTTTTAGCAGGTCTTTTTGCCCATATATCTTCATGTTTCCCTATAGTACACATATCGTGATATTTCTAGATATTCGGTACTTTGAATTTTGTAAATTTAATTAGGGTTTTTATAAAAATTTTGCAAGCTTGTTTCCGAAAAGCTTTGATAAATCTGTGACCCACATTGATCCACGTTTCTGCATAGCCTACATATAACAATACGTCCCGATATTCCATATTTTGATACGTCAGAAATGGAGTCAGGTTTATTGCATAATTTCACCTACTTGACTCTGAAAATCACGCAGTTTTTAACCTCTAAGTTCAGCGTTTAGAACTTCAAGACTTATGGAGCAAGGCCAAAAACACTCATGACTAGTATCTTAACTTTTTGATAACAGATGAAATCTATTCTGCCAGTTCTAATTTCAATCATTGAGTCAGAACTATTGTTTGGCAAAATTAATAAGAAGTTTCAAATCTAAAATTACTAAAATCACCTTCATCCACAACGACAGTTATCAACGTCTCCCCGCAAAAAACCAATTCAAAATTGTGAGTCAAACCTGGTAATAATTAATATTTCGATTTTTGACTGCAGTGTCTCGCCGCATAGCTGCAATACTATTTCACACGACAGCTCTGTAAAATAGATTATTTCCACTTAAATTTCCTTCAGTGCACCACATTTCGTAAGCTTTCAGAACCGGTTGTTTCTCTGCCATGTCTGTCTATGACATTGTTACGTATCACAATAACAAAACCACGTTCTAAATGTCGTTGTTTCTAATCCAGTCACGGATTATACTGCTGCCATCATTTAAAAATTTAACTTTTGATGAAAATTCACTAAGTTAGATATTGTTCAAAGGTACATATTTGCAATTTTAATTGTAATGGAAGGCGCCACATCCTTCTACAGAGTGAGATAAAAAACTGCAACAAAATCAAACGCCATAATTTTTATTTTTTTTTTTAATTTTATTGAATGAAAGCAAAAATTGTCGGAAATAGAGTCAAATTTAGGAATAAATTCAAATTTGTTGAAAATCGTCACCGTTGGCACGAATTATGTCCTTCAAGTGTCCAATGAAACCGTCACACGCTGCCTGAATGTTGCTCTGCGGTATTTTGGCCCATTCGATGCGAGGCGATGCGCTTGCTTGAGGTGATCGACATTTTGGTATTTTTTAGTGCCAACCTTTCTTTTCAAAATACTCCCGACACAATAGTCCAACGAAATGGTATCCGGAGAGTTTGGTGGCCATTGTGCGCTGGAAAGGAAGCGAGGAACCTCATTTTGTAACCATTCTTGGGTGGCGCGTGCTGAGTGCGATGATGCTGAGTCCTCAAGGTTTGCGGCCAATGTTTGCGTACTCAAGGATTTAATACACCCTTCAGAACATTTTTTTTGATAATATCGACAATCGACTGTTATAGTGACCCACACCATCACCATGCCTGGCGCTTGAGTTCTGATGGCCAATCGAAGGTGCACATTTTCAGCTGACCAATCGAAGGTGCACATTTTGAGCTGACCTTTTGACAAGTAAACACGATCTTTATGTTTGTTTACAAACAACGAATTTTTTTTCATCGGAGAAATTCACTACTTTCGGCCAAGCGAAGCAACTCTTTAGCTCTTTGAGTCTACTTTCTTTCTGTTGCAGTATAAGTTCTTGCAATTTTTGGAATTTCAATGGCTTTACCCGAGCTCATTGTTCTATACTTGCCGAATGGAATATTGCGATTCTTTCAGCTCACGAGCCATTTCTCGGCTACTGCGAAATGGGTTTCGATCAAGTCGCTTCTTTACTTTTCGAACCATCTCTGCGGAGAACCATCGAACCATCTCTGGATGATGTTTTCTTCCATCCACTTCCTTTTCGTCGGTCTACACTACCAGTATCACGATAACAAGCGACGGTACGAGACACAAAAGATTTATTTACATTTAAATGCTGGAGTGCTCTAACGATATCCACTTGGGGTTTTCCAGCCAAATATAAAGAAAGCACACTATCACGTTTGAATTCCATCACAAATAACTTTTTTTTCTGGAAGCTTCTCACCAAAATGTTTTTGCACGCTTGTAAACCATATAATGAGCTGTCACTGGAATAATTTCAACAGCTGTCAGACGAGTGGCTTAGAAATGACAGGAGTCCTAAAGTTGGTTGCAGTTTTTCCATCTCACCCTGCACTCTAGATAATATTGTGAAACATGAGGTAGAACCCATTGGAAACTGTAAATATTAAATATAAACTATTCCGTTAGAGAGTGTGGCTAAAATTACAACTATATCGAATATTGGGCGAATCCTTATATGAGGGCTATAGAAAACATGGACCTATAACATACGGGACAACATACAGTATATATAAATAAATTATTTGGATGCAAACATATCATGCTTTTGTCGAAGTATATATGTGTTTGCAATATTTTGTAACATATTTAAATTTTAGTTGTTTGGGTTCAAACATATTTCTAATGTTAGAACATATTTTTTGATGGATGAGAGAAAATGTTTGTGATACAGAGCGTAACAATAGCGCTCCCACACATTTTGTATAGTGCAGCAGCAGACGCAAAAACGATGACAAGGGGTGTGAAAACTTTGTTTTTGCTGCGCGGCTAAACACTTGTGTTTTGTTATTTGTTGATGCTGTTGCGTGGAGAATGATGAAAATGTTTATGAGTGTGGTTGTAAAATTTAGAAGATTTTCTAAAAGAATTTTAGTTTTATCTAATTATTTGGTTCCTCTTCTATTGAGCTTACTCGTCATCATCTATCTTGGGAAAAAAAAGTTTTTTGTCATAGAAGTTATTTTTAATATAACTTCTGGGGAAAATATTC
Organism: Musca domestica; assembly: GCF_030504385.1. Classification (NCBI taxonomy): domain Eukaryota; kingdom Metazoa; phylum Arthropoda; class Insecta; order Diptera; family Muscidae; genus Musca; species Musca domestica. The sequence goes on along the minus strand of NW_026712407.1, from coordinate 18,070 downwards.
CAGACAAAAAACAAAGGAAATTGTTGAGGATTGGCGGCTCTTTCCGAAACCTATGTATTCCCTGCCTTACCCCATTACACCATTACCATCGTTCTCCACTAATAAATAAACGTTGTTTTTATAAAAACCGCCATAAAGGGATCAATCGTATATGTGTTTGTATTTAAGTATAAATATGCTTACATGCAAACATCGTGGGCAGCCCACAAGGCGACAACAGCACAAACCAACAGGCACACCATTCGTTGGGTGCGTAGTGAACAATTATATTTCGGTGGTAAGCCGTTCACAGCATAAGGTAAATAATTCGCATTGACTTGGTGATACCGGTCACATATAGTTTTCGGTTTGAGGTGCGATGGGAGGGCTTGTTACTGCATGGGGCTTGCCATATAAATCACCTGCCGTCCTCCGACTAACAAAGTGTTAGACGGGAATACTTTTTCCAAGACTGGCTCTCATTAAGCTGAGTGGCCGGTAATTCGTTCACACAGGATCTTCGGTTCGCTGTTCCGCAGGAGCTCCGGCTCACTCTTTCGCAGTATAGTCAGACATTGGTAGTGGAGTAGCCGTAGTTATAAACCATAGCTAGACTAGTTATCTCGCTCCCGTAGACGACCCAAATAATGAAAGCAAAAAACAACAAAACCCAAGCTGCCGAACCCGAACGAGCCCCTATCCGTCTACAATGCCTAACGTATCGGTTGCCGAATCTACCCTCAACGAGCTGCCGAATCCAATCGAGCCCCGATCCATCTACAAAGCCTAATGAATCGTTTGCGAGCTGCCGAACCCGACCGAGCCCCGACCCATCTACAAAGCCTAACGCATCGGCTTCCGTATCCACCCGAACACACCCATCGTAATTCCTGGTCGACAACCGACGACCACAAGTTCCCGATTTCCTTCAAATCGTCAACAACCCCCCATCACACGAACACACCCATCGTAGTTCCTTATCGTCGACAACCGACGATCACAAGTTCCCGATAACTTTTCGCGCAATTTAACTCATTTTAGAAATGAACAAAAATATCAAATAAATAAAAACAACTTTTAGGATATAAATTTGATTAGTTCTGACGGAAAGCGCTCAAAGCCTCAGGGCTGTATTTCTGTAGTTTTACGAAGCTGTTCTACCTCGTTATTGTACCATGGAATTTATTTAGAAGGCTAAAGGCACATGTGTATTTTGTCAGTAGGCCAGTAATCTCATAAATGGGCCACGTCTGTCAACGTTTTCCCCACATTGTTAGAAAGGGAACCGTTTAAATTTCGGTATGTAGAGATTGTATGGGTCTTGTCTTCTGTGATAGAAGTCTGCGGTAATTGGTTCATTATTCCTGTTATCGTAGTTTGGTGAAGTTAGCCACAATCTTTAGCAGGTCTTTGTGCCCATATATCGTCATGTTTCCCTATAGTACTCATATCGTGATATTTCTCGATATTCGGTAGTTTGAATTTTGTAAATGTTCTCTACTCCTGTTGCAAAACAATTTGTATACAGGTCAACTTTCTTCCTTCACATCCTGCAAACCCTTTTATTTGGCTTTTTATAAAAATTTTGCAAGTTTGCTTCCGAAAAGCTTTTAAGCCCGATAGAACTTGGCTTAAAAAAACACCCTATATATAGTGTAATGTGATGATTTCATCACGTACATTAGTACGAACAAACAACCGCATTATAATAACAACAACGGTCACTGAAAGACTACAAGCAGTGCAGCACCAACCAACCACCGCCACAATGTTCACACACACGATCATAGGCAGCCCACAAGGCGACAACAGCACAAACCAACAACCACACCATTCGTTGGGCGCGTAGTGAACAATTATATTTCGGTAGTAAGCCATTCACAGCAAAAGGTAAGTAATTCGCAATGACTTGGTAAGACCGGTCACATATAGTGTTCGGTTTAAGGTGCGATGGGAGGGCTTGCTACTGCAGGGGGCTTGCCATATAAATCACCTGCCGTCCTCCGACTAACAAAGTGTTCGACGGGAATACTTTTTCCAAGACTGGCTCTCATTAAGCTGAGTGGCCGGTAATTCATTCACACAGGAGCTCCGGCTCACTGTTTCGTAATATAGTCAAATATTGGTAGTGGAGTAGCCGTGGTTATAAACCGTAGCTAGACTAGTTACCTCGCTCCCGTAGACGACCCAAATAACAAAATCTACCCTTAACGAGCTGCCGAACAAGTACGAATCTCAATCCGCTCACGAAGACCTGGACAGCTGCTCCCGATTACCTTCAAACCGTCAACAGCCCTCATCATCCGAACACACCCGTCGTAATTCCTGATCGTCGACAACCGACGATCACAAGTTCCCGATAACCGTCAAATCGTCGACAACCCTTATACCCGGACACAAACATCGTAATTCCTGATCGTCGACAACCGACGACCACAAGTTCCCGATTAACTTCAAATCGTCAACAACAGTCATCATCGGACAAGTTCCCGATACAAACATCGTAATTTCTGATAACAGTCAAACAGTCGACATCATCATTCCCGATTGACCACGAGTCGTACACTCTCTTGCCTAGGATTCGAGTAAACATCGAATCCCGATTATCGATTAACATCATTACATTGAACTGACGAACACCTCGGAAGTCCATTTGCCATCCTATATTCCATATTCATATTATCGCATTTCAAACCGAGTAGATTGTAATTTAGCATTAAATATCAATAAAACAATTGATGTTTTACCACAAGGAAAGGGAGAAATCTACTGAATCTACTAAATGAACAAAAAATATCAAATAAATAAAAACATCTTTTAGGATATAATTTTGATTAGTTCTGACAGGAAGTGCGCATAGCCTCAGGGCTGTATTTCTGTAGTTTTACGAAGCTGTTCTACCTCGTTATTGTACCATGGAATTTATATAGAAAGCTAAGGCCACATCTGTCAACGTTTTCCCCACATTGTTTGAAAGGGAGCCGTTAAAATTTCGATATGTAGAGATTTTGGCTCATTATTCCTTTTATCGCTCATAAGGCGCTTCCTCCAATTTTTTTTTTTTTTTTTGGTTAAGTTAGCCACAACTTTTAGCAAGTCTTTTTGCCCATATATCTTCATGTTAGTATAGTACTCATATCGTGATATTTCTCGATATTCGGTAGTTTGAATTTCGTAAAGATTCTCTACTCCTGTTGCAAAACAATTTTATACAGGTCAACTTCTTCCATCACATCCTACCATCCCTTTTTATTTGGTTTTTTATAAAATTTTGCAAGCTTGCTTCTGGAAAGCTTTAATAAATCTGTGAGCCACATCGATCCACGTTTCTATATAGCCTGTATTTAACAATACGTCCCGATATTCCATATTTTGATACGCGGAAATTGAGTCAAGTTTATTGGATAATTTCACCTACTTGATTCTGAAAATCACGCAGTTTTTAATCTCCAAGTTCAGAGTTTAGACTTATGGAGCAAGGTCAAGAGCACTCATGACTAGTATCTTAACTTTTTGATAACAGATGAAATCTCTTCTGCAGTTGCTAATTTCAATCATTGACTCAGAACTATTGTATCTCTTTCATTTTCAATTGCCAGACCGGAGTCTAAAGTTTTCTCATCTCACCCTGCACTATGGAGAATATTGTGAAACATGAGGTAGAACCCATTGGAAACTCTAAATACTATAAAAAACATGGACCTATAAAAAACGGGACATCGAACTTGACCTAACTATATATATATATATATATATATATATATCTATATATATATATATATATATATATATATATATATATATATATATATATATATATTGTGCCTTATATACATTTTGAAAATCAGTCGTCGATTTGCGCAACAATTCTAAAAGAATTTTAGTTTTATCTAATTATTTTGTTCCTCTTCTATTGAGCTTACTCGTCATTATCTATCTTGGGAAAAAAATTTTTTTTGTCTTAGAAGTTATTTTTAATATAACTTCTGGGGAGAATATTCCAGACAAAAATAAAAGGAATTGATGAGAATTGGTGGCTCTTTCAGAGTCCTATGTATTCCCTGCCTTATCCCATTACCATCGTTCTCCACTAATAAACAAACATTGTTTTTATGAAAATCACAATAAAGGGATCAATCATATATGTGTTTGTATATATATACATTTTGAAAATCAGTCGTCGATTTGCGCAACAATTTTATAGCAAAATTGTGTTTAGCGATGAGGCGCAAATTTGCATTTACGGGTTTGTTATAAGCAAAATGGAGTGAGACCAATCCACAACAGACCTTACAGACTCCATTGCATCCAGAAAAATGCACCGTATGGCGACATCATCGGACCTTTTTTCTTCAACAATTGACGCCTTGGAGGCCAGCTTTGTTCGTGTTATTCGTGAAATACGGCCATCAGTGCTCGAGAAAGTGGACAAAAATTGGACGTCCAGAATGCACTTCGTCAAGAATAGCCGTGGAGCCCATATGCCCGAAATCATTTTCAAATGTTAATGTCACGTATTGATCTTTCAAATAAAAAAAAAATTGTTAAAATTTAATTTTTTGTGTTACAATTCAAGTTCTATCGGGCTTAAAAACACACTTTATATATATAGTGTAATGTGATGATTTCATCACGTACATTAGTACGAACAAACAACCGCATTATAATAACAACAACGGTCACTGAAAGACTACAAGCAGTGCAGCCAACCAACCACCACAACAATGTTCACACAACACGATCATAGGCAGCCCACAAGGCGACAACAGCACGAATCAACAAGCACACCATTCGTTGGGCGCGTAGTGAACAATTATATTTCGGTGGTAAGCCGTTCACAACATAAAGTAAATAATTCGCAATGACTTGGTAAGGACCGGTCACATATAGTATTCGGTTTGAGGTGCGATGGGAGGGCTTGCTACTGCAGGGGGCTTGCCATATAAATCACCTGCCGTCCTCCGACTAACAAAGTGTTAGACGGGAATACTTTTTCCAAGACTGGCTCTCATTAAGCTGAGTGGCCGGTAATTCATTCACACAGGAGCCTCGGCTCGCTGTTCCGCAGGGGATTCGGCTCGCTGTTCCACAGGAGCTCCGGCTCGTTGTTCCACAGGAGCTCCGGCTCGCTGTTCCACAGGAGCTCCTCCTTACTGTTTCGTAGTATAGTCGAACATTGGTAGTGGAGTAAGGGTGGAATCGGCTTCCGAATCCACCCTTAACGAGCTACCGAACCAGTACGAATCTCAATCCGCTCACGAAGACCTGGACAGCTGCTCCCAATTACCTTCAAACCGTCAACAGCCGTCATCACCCGAACACACCCATCATAATTCCCGATCGTCGACAACCGACGACAACCCAATTTGTCATCCTATATTCCATATTTATATTATCGTATTTCAACCCGAGTAGATTGTAATTTAGCATTGAAGATCAATAAAACATCCGATGTATATTCTTGATCTGCGTACAATTTCATTATAGTCATTATAGCGATGTCTGTTCGCGAGTCTTTGCAATCACGCTATCGTTCGAACCAATTTATCATGGTACAATAAAAAGGTAAGGTAGAACTACTAGCTGATTACAGTTATGATATTATATGATATTAACCAGATTTGCCACGGAATTGATAGATTGTAATAATATGTAGACATTCCATTAACCTTTCGCGCAATTTAACAGGAAGCGCGCATAGCCTCAGGGCTGTATTTCTGTAGTTTAACGAAGCTGTTCTACCTCGTGATTGTACCATGGAATGTATATAGAAGGCTAAAGACACATGTGTATTTTGTAAGTAGCCCGGTAGTCTCGTAAATGGGCCACGTCTGTCAACGTTTTCCCCACATTATTTGAAAGGGAACCGTTTAAATTTCGGTATGTAGAGATTGTATGGGTCTTGTGTTCTGTGACAGACGGCTGCGGTAATTGGCTCATTATTCCTGTTATCGCTCATAAGGCGGTTCCTACAATTTTTTGTAGTTCGGTGAAGTTAGCCACAATTTTTAGCAGGTCTTTTTGCCCATATATCGTCATGTTTCCCTATAGTACTCATATAGTGATATTTCTCGATAGTCGGTAGTTTGAATTTCTCTACTCCTGCTGCAAAACAATTTTTATAAAGGTCAACTTTCTTCCATCACATTCTGCCATCCCTTTTTATTTGGGTTTTTATAAAAATTTTGCAAGTTTGCTTCCGAAAAGCTTTTTAAGCCCTATAGAACTTGGCTTAAAAAAACACCCTATATATAGTGTAATGTGATGATTTCATCACGTACATTAGTACGAACAAATAACCGCATTATAATAACAACAACGGTCGCTGAAGGACTACAAGCAGTGCAGCACCAACCAACCACCACCACAATGTTCACACAACACGATCATAGGCAGCCCACAAGCGACAACAGCACAAACCAACAACCACACTATTCGTTGGACGCGTAGTGAACAATTATATTTCGGTGGTAAGCCATTCACAGCATAAGGTAAGTAATTCGCAATGACTTGGTAAGACCGGTCACATATAGTGTTCGGTTTAAGGTGCGATGGGAGCGCTTGCTACTGCAGGGGGCTTGCCATATAATCACCTGCCGTCCTCCGAATAACAAAGTGTTCGACGGGAATACTTTTTCCAAGACTGACTCTCATTAAGCTGAGTGGCCGGTAATTCATTCACACAGGAGCTTCGGCTCGCTGTTCCACAGGAGCTCCGGCTCACTGTTTCGTAGTATAGTCAAACCTTGGTAGTGGAGTAGCCGTAGTTATAAACCGTAGCTAGACTAGTTACCTCGCTCCCGTAGACGACCCAAATAACAAAACCCAAGCTGCCGAACCCGAAGGAGCACTTATCCGTCTACAAAGCCTAACGTATCAGTTGTCAAATCTACCCTTAACGAGCTGCCGAACAAGTACGAATCCCAATCCGCTCACGAAGACCTGGACAGCTGCTCCCGATTACCTTCAAACCGTCAACTGATCGTCGACAACCGACGATCACAAGTTCCCGATAACCTTCAAATCGTCAACAACCCTTATACCCGGACACAAACATCGTAATTCCTGATCGTCGACAACCGACGACCACAAGTTCCCGATTAACTTCAAATCGTCAACAACAGTCATCATCGGACAAGTTCCCGATACAAAAATCGTAATTTCTGATAACAGTCAAACAGTCGACATCATCATTCCCGATTGACCACGAGTCGTACACCCTCTTGCCTAGGATTCGAGTAAACATCGAATCCCGATTATCGATTAAACATCATTACATTGAACTGACGAACACCTCGGAAGTCCATTTGCCATCCTATATTCCATATTCATATTATCGCATTTCAAACCGAGTAGATTGTAATTTAGCATTAAATATCAATAAACAATTGATGTTTTACCACAAGGAAAGGGAGAAATCTACTGAATCTACTAAATGAACAAAAAATATCAAATAATAAAAACATCTTTTAGGATATAATTTTGATTAGTTCTGAAAGGAAGCGCGCATAGCCTCGGGGCTGTAATTCTGTAGTTTTACTAAGCTGTTCTACCTCGTTATTGTACCATGGAATTTATATAGAAGGCTAAAGGCACATGTGTATTTTGTCAGTAGGCCGGTAATCTCGTCTGTCAAAGTATTCCCCACATTGTTTGAAAGGGAACCGTTTAAATTTCGGTATGTAGAGATTGTATGGGTCTTGTCTTCTGTGACAGAAGGCTGCAGTAATTGGCTCATTATTCTTTTTATCGCTCATAAGTCGGTTCCTCCAATAAGGCTGTTCCTCCAATTTTTAGCATGTCTTTTTGCCCATATATCTTCATATCGTGATATATCACGATATTCGTTAGTTTGAATTACGTAAAGGTTCTCTACTCCTGTTGCAAACAATTTTTATACAGGTCAACTTTCTTCCATCACATCCTTATTTGGGTTTTTTTTTTTGTGAGCCACATCGATCCACGTTTCCATATAGACTACATATAACAATATGTCCCGATATTCCATATTTTGATACGTCGGAAATGGAGTCAGGTTTATTGCATAATTTTACCTACTTGATTCTAATAATCACGCAGTATTTAACCTCTAAGTTCAGCGTTTAGAACATCAAGATGTATGGAGCAAGGTCAAGAACACTCATGACTAGTATCATAACTTTTGATAACAGATGAAATCTCTTCTGCCAGTGATAATTTCAATCATTGAGTCAGAACTATTGTCTGGCAAAATATTGAGAAGTTTCAAAATCTAAATTTACTAAAATCTCCTTCATCCACAGCGACTGCTATCAACGTCTCCCCGCAAAAAAACCAATTCAAAATTGTGGTCAAACCTGTAATAATTAATATTTCGATTTTTAACTGCGTCAAACCTGGCAATAATTAATATTTCGATTTTTAACTGCAGTGTCTCGCCGCATAGCTGCAATACTACTTCACACGACCGCTCTGTAAAATAGATTATTTCACGGAAATTTCCTGCAGTGGACCGCATTTCGTAAGCTATCAGAACCGGTTGTTTCTCTGCCATGCCTGTCTATGACATTGTTACGTATCACAATAACAAAACCACTTTCTGAATGTCGTTGTGGCTAATCCTCCACTGCAAGTCACGGATTATACTGCTGCCCTCATTTTAACATGTTAACTTTTGATGAAAAAGTGTACCCGGTTAGAAATTGTTCAAAGATACATATTTGCAATTTTTGTAATGGAAGGCGCCACATCCTTCAACAGGGTGAGATAAAAAACTGCAACAAAGTCAAACGCCATAATTTTTATTTTATTTTAAATTTTATTGAATGAAAGCAAAAATTGTCGGAAATAGCATCAAAATTTAGAATAAGTTTAGATTTGTTGAAAATGGTCACCTTTGGCACGAATTATGGCCTTCAAATGCCCAATGAAACCGTCACACGCAGTTGTTCTGCGTATTTTGGCCTCCTTCCCAAGAGGCGAAGCGCTTGCTTGAGGTGATCGACACTTTGATATTTTTTAGTGTCAACTTTTCTTTTCAAAATACTCCAGTCACAATAGTCCATCGAAATGGTATCCGGAGATTTTGGTGGCCATTGTGCACTGGAAATGAAGCGAGGAACCTCATTTTGTAACCATTCTTGTGTGGCGCGTGCTGAGTGCGATGATGCTGATTCCTGTTGGAATGTCCAAGGTTTGCGGCAAAAATGTTAGCGTACTCAAGGCTTTAATACACCCTTCAGAATATTTTCTCGATAATATCGACCATCGACTGTTATAGTGACCCACGCCATCACCATGGCCGACGCTTGAGTTCTGATGGCCAATCGAAGGTGCACATTTTCAGCTGACCAATCGAAGGTGCACATTTTTAGCTGACCTCTTTGGCAAGTAAACACGATTATTATGTTTGTTTACAAGCTGCTGGGAAACGAATTTTTTCTCATTGGAGAAAACCAAGTTGGGTACTTCACCACTTTCGGCCAAGCGAAGCAACACTTTAGCTCTTTTTAGTCTACTCTCTATCTGTTGCGGTATAAGTTCTTGCAAATTTTGGAATTTCAATGACTTTACCCCAACCTCATTTTTCTATATTTGCCGAAGGGAACCTTGCGATTCTGTCAGCTCACGAGTCATTTTTCGGCTACTGCGAAATGCATATATATACAAAAACAAAACTGCAGGCTAGATAAGCCTCCTGAACCAAATTTAAATGAAATGAAGAAATATCCGTACCAGAATTTAATTGCAACCAAGCGAAGCAACTCTTTAGCTCTTTTTAGTCTACTCTCTATCTGTTGCGGTATAAGTTCTTGCAAATTTTGCTTAAATGCAAGTATATGTATATGCTTGGATGCAGGCACAGTTATGCGTGGATACAAGTAAATATATATGTTTGGATGTAAGCATATATATACTTAAATACAAACACATATACGATTGATCCCTTTATTGTGGTTTTTATAAAAACAACGTTTCTTTGTTAGTGGAGAACGATGGTAATGTTTACCATGGGGTGAGGCAGGGAATACATTGTGACACAGTGATAATTTCAATCATTGAGTCAGAACTATTGTTTGGCAAAATTAATGAGAAGTTTCAAAATCTAAATTTACTAAAATCTCCTTCATCCACAACGACTGTTATCAACGTCTCCCCGCAAAAAACCAATTCAAAATTTTGCGTCAGGACCTGGTAATAATTAATATTTCTATTTTTAACTGCGTCAAACCTGGTATTAATTAATATTTCGATTTTTAACTGCAGTATCTCGCCGCATAGCTGCAATACTACTTCACACGACCGCTCTGTAAAATAGATTATTTCCACTGAAATTTCCTGCAGTGGACCACATTTTACTTAAATACAAATACATATAGGATTGATCCCTTTATTGTTGTTTTTATAAAAACAACGTTTCTTTATAAGTGGAGAACGATGGTAATGTTTACCATGGGGTGAGGCAGGGAATACATAGGTTTCGGAAAGAGCCACCAATTCTCATCAATTCCCTTTTTTTTCTGGAATATTCTCCTCAGAAGATATATTAAAAATAACTTCTATGACAAAAAACTTTTTGTTACCCAAGTGACGAGATAGATAACGACGAGTAAGCTCAATACAAGATGAACCAAAAAATTTGATAAAACTGAATTTCTTTTAGAAAATCTTCTAAATCTTACAACCGCACTTATAAACATTTTCATCATTCTCCACGCAACACCATCAACAAATAACAAAACAAAAGCGTATAGCCGCGCAGCAAAAACGAAGCTTTCATCCCCGTCCTCATCGCTTTTGCGTCTTCTTCTGCACTATACAAACAACCCTTTGTTATAAAATGTGTGGGAGCGCTATTGTTACGCTCCGTATCACAAACATTTTCTCTCATCCGTCAATAAATTTTCTAACATAAAGAAAATTTTTGAACCCAAACAATTTAAATTTACATATGTTAAAAAATGTTGCAAACATATATGCATAATACGTTTGCATCCAAATAAATATTTGTTTGCACGCAGTCCCAAATATATACGTACATAGACCCATAAATGTGTAGCCCCATGTTTTCTATAGCCCACATATAAGGATTCCCCCAATGTTCGATATTGTGATAATTTTAGCCACACTCTCTAACGGAATAGTTTATAATTTAGTATTTATAGTTTCCAATGGGTTCTACCTCATGTTTCACAATATTGTCTATAGTGCAGGGTGAGATGAAAAAACTGCAACCAACTTTAGACTCCTGTCATTTCTAAGCCACTCGTCCGACTGCTGTTGAAATTATTCCAGTGACAGCTCATTATATTTGTAAACAATATGCAAATATTGCAAAAACAAAACATTTTGGTGAGAAAACATTTGGTGAGAAGTTTCCAGAAAAAAAGTTATTTGTGATGGAATTCAAGCGTGATAGTGTGATTTCTTTATATTTGGATGGAAAACCCCAAGTGGCTATCGTTAGAACACTCAGTTTTTAAATGTAAATAAATCTTTTGTGTCGTGATGTTGGTAGCGTAGACCGACGTCAAGGAATTGGACGGAAGAAAACAGCAACATCAGCAGAGATGGTTCAAATAGTAAAGAGGCGACTTGGTCGAAACCCATTTCGCCGTAGCCGAAATGGCTCGTGAGCTGAACAAATCGCAATATTCCATTCGGCAAATATAGAAAAATGATTTTGGGGTAAAGCCATTGAAATTCCAAAATTTGCAAGAACTTATACCGCAACAGATAGAAAGTAGACTTAAAAAAGCTAATGAGTTGCTTCGCTTGGCCGAAAGTAGTGAAGTGCCGAATTGGTTTTCTCCAATGAGAAAAAATTCGTTGCCCAGCAGATTGTAAACAAACATAATGATCGTGTTTACTTGCCAAAGAGGTCAGCTAAAAATGTGCACCTTCGATTGGTCAGCTGAAAATGTGAACCTTCGATTGGCCATCAGAACTCAAGCGCCGGCCATGGTGATGGCGTGGGTCACTATAACAGTCGATGGTCGATATTATCGAAAAAATATTCTGAAGGGTGTATTAAAGCCTTGAGTACGCAAACCTTTGACATTCCAACAGGACTCACCATCATCGCACTCAGCACGCGCCACACAAGAATGGTTACAAAATGAGGTTCCTCGCTTCATTTCCAGTGCACAATGGCCACAAAAATCTCCGGATACCATTTCGTTGGAATATTGTGTCTGGAGTATTTTGAAAAGATAACTTGGCACTAAAAATTATCAAAGTGTCGATCACCTCAAGCAAGCGCTTCGCCTCGCCGGAAGGAGGCCAAAATAACGCAGAACAACTGCGTGTGACGGTTTCATTGGGCATTTGAAGGCCATAATTCGTGCCAAAGGTGACCATTTTTTACAAATCTAAACTTATTCTAAATTTTGATGCTATATATAAAAAAATAAAAATTGTGGCGTTTGACTTTGTTGCAGTTTTTTATCTCACCCTGTTGAATGATGTGGCGCATTCCATTACAAAGATTGCAAATATGTATCTTTGAACAATTTCTAACCGGGTACACTTTTTCATCAAAGGTTAACTTGTTAAAATGAGGGCAGCAGTATAATCCGTGACCTTCAGTGGAGGATTAGCCACAACGCCATTCAGAAAGTGGTTTTGTTATTGTGATACGTAACAATGTCATAAACAGACATGGCAGAGTAACAACTGGTTCTGATAGCTTACGAAATGTGGTCCACTGCAGGAAATTTCCGTGGAAATAATCTATTTTACAGAGCGGTCGTGTGAAATAGTATTGCAGCTATGCGGCGAGACACTGCAGTTAAAAATCGAAATATTAAATATTACCAGGTTTGACGCACAATTTTGAATGGTTTTTTGCGGGGAGACGTTGATAACAGTCGTTGCGAATGAAGGAGATTTTAGTAAATTTAGATTTTTAAACTTCTCATTAATTTTGCCAAACAATAGTTCTGACTCAATGATTGAAATTATCACTGGCAGAAGAGATTTCATCTGTTATCAGAAAGTTATGATACTAGTCATGAGTGTTCTTGACCTTGCTCCATACGTCTTGAAGTTCTAAACGCTGAACTTAGAGGTTAAATACTGCGTGATTTTCAGAATTAAGTAGGTGAAATTATGCAATAAACCTGACTCCATTTCCGACGTATCAAAATATGGAATATCGGGACGTATTGTTATATGTAGTCTATATAGAAACGTGGATCGATGTGGCTCACAGATTTATCAAAGCTTTTCGGAAACAAGCTTGCAAAATTTTTATAAAAACCCAAATAAGGATGTGATGGAAGAAAGTTGACCTGTATAAAAATTGTTTTGCAACGGGAGTAGAGAACCTTTACGAAATTCAAACTAACGAATATCGTGAAATATCACGATATGAGTACTATAGGGAAACATGAAGATATATGGGCAAAAAGATATGCTAAAAATTGGAGGAACAGCCTTATTGAAGGACCGACTTATGAGCGATAAAAAGAATAATGAGCCAATTACTGCAGCGTTCTGTCACAGAAGAAAGACCCATACAATCTCTACATACCGAAATTTAAACGGTTCCCTTTCAAACAATGTGGGGAATACGTTGACAGACGAGATTACCAGCCTACTGACAAAATACACATGTGCCTTTAGCCTTCTATATAAATTCCATGGTACAATAACAAGGTAGAACAGCTTAGTAAAACGACAGAATAACAGCCCCGAGGCTATGCGCGCTTCCTTTCAGAACTAATCAAATTTATATCTTAAAAGTAGTTTATATCTATGTGATATTTTTTGTTCATTTCTAAAATGAGTTAAAGGTGAATGAAATTCCCAGTCATTGTTTTTGAAAATATTTTTTTTTCAAAACAATAAACACATACTCATAATTGGCAGACGTCGAGTACACTTAGAAAAAAATATCTAATCAGCTAGTAGCTCTACCTTTTATTGTACCATGATAAATTGGTTCGAACGATAGCGTGATTCAATTGAAAGACTCGCGAACAGACATCGCTATAACGAAATTGTACGCTGATCAAGAATATATATATATATATATATATATATATATATATATATATATATATATATATATATATATATATATATATATATATATATATATATATATATATATATACGGTTTATAACTACGGCTACTCCACTACCAATGTTTGACTATACTACGAAACAGTGAGCCGGAGCTCCTGTGGAACAGCGAGCCGAAGCTCCTGTGTGAATGAATTACCGGCCACTCATCTTAATGAGAGCCAGTCTTGGAAAAAGTATTCCTGTCGAACACTTTCTTAGTCGGAGGACGGCAGGTGATTTATATGGCAAGCCCCCTGCAGTAGCAAGCCCTTCCATTGCACCTTAAACCGAACACTACATGTGACCGGTCTTATCAAGTCATTGCTTACCTTATGCTGTGAATGGCTTACCATCGAAATACAATTGCTCACTACGCGCCCAAAGAATGGTGTGCTTCTTGGTTTGTGCTGTTGTCGCCTTGTGGGCTGCCTATGATCGTGTTGTGTGAACATTGTGGTGGTGGTTGGTTGGTGCTGCACTGCTTGTAGTCTTTCAGTGACCGTTGTTGTTATTATAATGCGGTTGTTTGTTCGAATGTACGTGATGAAAGAATCACATTACACTATATATATAAATGGTGGTTTTTTTTCTATCGGGCTTAAAAAGCTTTTCGGAAATTTTAGAAAATCTTCTATATCTTTTCTTCACGCAACAGCATCAACAAATAAGAAAACAAAAGTGTTTAGCCGCGCAGAAAAAACAAAGATTTCATATATATACACATATATATATATATATATATATATATATATATATATATATATATATATATATATATATATATATATATATATATATATATATATATATATATATATATATATATATTGTTGAGAATAACGAAGTTAATTCACTAATTTTAAATACAAACTTGTATTACTTATGTTCTTTTTTATAATGACATTTATTCTTATTGTTTTTCATTATCTTTCTTATTTGAATTCCCTTTTGATGATGTACCGTTTATCATATTTATGTACAAATGAATATGTATACAGTCTTAAATAAATGTCCACTGTGTTAAGACACCACCATCTTTGACTTTTTTCTACATGTTATGGGCCCAGATCCCATGTGTTTTTTCTGTAACTCAGGTGGAATAAAAAAATAATTTAAATTATGGCAAGTAATGTAGTGCGGATCGATCCACTAAGTGCCCATAATTATGATACCTGGAAATTGCAAATGAAGCCGATTTTAATCAAAGCTGATATATGGGACTTTATCGATGGCGAAAGATTGAATGTGGCTGTGAGGGATGAAAAATGGATCACTAAAGATCAAAAGGCGTGTGCAGATTTGATGTTGTCAATTTCTCCTTCCGAATTGGTGTTAATTTCTGAGTGTGAAACATCAAAGAAATGTGGAACAAATTAAAGTCCACATTTCAGTCCAAAGGGCCTGCAACAAAGGCTACGTTGCTGAAACGTGTTGCATTAGCACGAATGAAAGAGGGAGACAACGCACGAGATCACCTAAATGACTTTTTTGAAGCCGTTGCCAAATTAAAAGAAATTAATGTCGAGATTGGTGATGATTTACTTGCTATTCTACTCTTATACAGTTTACCAGACTCTTTCGAAACATTTCGGTGCGCTCTTGAGACGAGGGACGAGTTGCCAACCCCCGACATATTAAGAGTGAAAATAATGGAGGAAGATGAATCAAGGAGAGTTAAATCGGAAAGAGGTGACCAAAATGCTCTATATGTGAGAGGTAACAACAAAAATTATTCAAGAGAACAAAGAGATCCAAGGTGAAATAACAAGAAGAAGAGCAAAAAGCACACTCTGAGTTGTTTCAGATGCGGTAAGCCAGGTCATTTTGCTGTGAATTGTAGAACAAAGCAGCACAATAATAACCAGAGAGATCTAACAACAACAATTGAGAAATCACTGTTCAATTCTATAGACGCTGCTTACACCTGTACCGACATATCGAACAGCTGGTGTTTGGACAGTGGCTGCACGTCCCACATGAGTCCCAATTTAAACAAATTTCAAAATATAAACAAAATAAAGAAAACATTATGCTTGGCAAATGGACAAACAAGCGAAATATCAGGAATTGGCGACATAAAATTAAACGTAATAGAAAATAACAGAGAATCACATTTTAATGTCAAAGGCGTAATGTACGTGAAAGATCTCCGTACAAACTTAATGTCAATATCTAAGCTTGTGGATAAAGGTTACGAAATACATTTCAAGAAGAATGAGGCCTTAATTATTGAGAGAAATGAAATCTTATGTAGAGCTATTAGAAATGGCAATTTATATTTTTTGAAAAACTCAACAGATTCATCATACATGGCAAATGAACCGGCAATAAATTATATGGACATATGGCATCGTAGATTGGGTCACCTGAATGTGAAGGACATAAAAGAACTTGCAACATCCAATAGAGCGAATGGAATCGAAATTAAGGGCGACCACAAATTATCACCATGTACTATTTGCCTGAGCGAAAAGCAGACACAAAGTAGTTTCCCACAAAAAAGAGATAACCAAACATCTGAACTGCTGCAGATTGTGCATAGTGATGTTTGTGGCTCCATTCAAGTTGCTTCTCATTCACATAGTCGATACTTCGTCACCTTCATAGACGACTTCTCACGTTATTGCGAAGTTTATTTTTTAAGACAGAAATCTGACGTCTTTGAAGCCTTCAAAAATTCAAAAATCTCTCCGAAAATCTTACAGGCAAGAAAATAAAGTTTCTACAAACTGATAATGGTTGTGAATACATCAATTCCTTGTTTAACAAATATTTGATGGAAGTAGGTATAAAAAGAAGATTAAGCGCAAAAACCGAAGCTCGTTAGAGAGGCCAGATGTTTATTGAAACATGCGGGCGGAGCAAAAACAAATTTTGGGCCGAAGCCGTAAACATGGCATGCTATATCAGAAATAGGTGCCCTACAAGACCTCTTAATGGAGAACTACCTTATAAGCTATGGACCAGCAAGAAACCATGTTTAAAACATATGCGGCCGTTTGGTGCAAGGGCATATGTCCTTATCAAAGACAAATACAATAGAAAGCTGGACTCAAGATCGGAGGAATGTATTCTGGTAGGTTATTCCAATGAAGCCAAGGCATACAGAATGTGGTCACAGGAAAGGAAGAAAATAATCATTAGTCGCGACGTAAAATTCGTTGCTGAAATTCATAATGGCTTGACACATATTAAAGACTCGTGCGGGGAAGAGGAAGAACGAATTCTGTTGAAGGAGGAGACCGAGTTAATTAAGAATGGCATAGAGTGTGATGAACAAGCTGATAAAACAAAGCTGAATATGAACAAACGAGAAACGAGAGAAACATAATAGTGCCAGCTCCTAAAGTCAGCAAAGGTAGACAACGTATTCTAAGTCTGGTAGCAGAGGTCGTCCAAGAAAAGTAAGTGCGCAATCAAATATGGAAATTAAGAACAATGAAGAGGAGAAAGAAATCGAAGATGACAATGAAGAAGATTTTGAAGATTGTGAGTATGTAAATATTGCCTTAACAGACGACCCAACTACATTCCAACAAGCTATGGAGTCGAACGAAAGAGATAAATGGGAGACCGCCGTAGAAGATGAGTACTTAGCACAATTACTCAATGGTACATGGAAGATCGTGGAGCGCCCGTAAACAAGCAAGTGATAGGCAACAGGTTAGTATTTCGTACCAAAGACAACAACAATAAGAAAGTACGTTGGTTGCCAAGGGGTGTTGTCAGAGACCAGGGGAAGATTTTACGCGACATATCCCCAGTCGTGTGCACATCAACTATAAGGCTTGTAACAGCCATAGCTGCAGCACAGAAATAGAAATACTCCAAATAGATTTTGTGACTGCGTACTTAAACGGTGAGTACGGTCTCTTTGTGAGTACAAGACATAATAAAATTATGATTGTCACAATATATGTAGATGATTTACTTATCATTACAATGATGTGGAGTGGCGAAATTTAATAAAGGAATCATTATCCGTTTCATTGAGATGAAAGACTTAGGGAAAGTCTCAAAAATATTGGGAATTGAATTTGCC
>NW_026712406.1:2815764-3129436 GCF_030504385.1 Musca domestica | reverse complement strand
TGTTTGCAATTTTTATCACAGCTAGATATTTTAAACCTGATTACAGAAAAATAATTTATCGTGGGGGAAGTAAACATCCGGGTTTTATTCGGTTCTATAAAACTGATATGTACGAAATGAGTGTCATATTTAAGTACATTTACACATGTGTTCATATGATGAAGTAGTTTGAACCGGTTCCGGAGCAATACAACAAAATTTGGTATTTTTGAATACGCCTAGAAAATCTAAAATGGGCGCATTATGGGGTGTTAAGATCTACATACTACATAATAGCCTACACCCAGAGTAGAAAATTTTGAGCCTCGACCGAGGGCCGGCTACTTAAAAAAAGTTATAAAATTATGGATCGCGTAGCCTGTGTTGGACATACACCAGAGGAGAAAATGTCAAGCACTGGCCGAAAGCCGGCTTCTTAAAAAATATGTAAAATTTAGAAAGACCATGGATTGCGTAGTCCATGTTAGACATCCCCAGAGGAGAAAACCTGAAGTCCCGGCAAAAAGTCAGCTACTCATTTTGCCGTGAACAGTTTAAAAAAAACTATGGGGTTTACATTCGCAATCATTTTAGATATTATTATGGGGATTTGGTCCAATACTTCCTGACCGATTTTTTGGGAAAATAACCGGAACTTGTAATGGGGATTATGTTCGTTGGCATTATGACACGATACAGTCATTTTTCTATGGTGGACTATGATTGTGAGTTTTTAAACCCTAGCAGTCTATATACAGGGTGCAATAAAAAAACTGCAAAAAAGTCAAACGCCATAATTTTTACATTTTTCTATTAAATTTTATTGAATGAAAGCAAAAATGTCAGAAATGGCATCAAATTTTAGAAAAAATTTAGATTTGTTCGAATTGGTCACCTTTGGCACGAATTATGGCCTTCAAACGACCAATGCTGCCGAATTTTGCCCTGCCGTATTCCCATTTCCGACGAAGCGCTTGTTTGATGTGATCGACACTTTTGCTTTTTTAATGCCAACTTTGCTTTCCAAAACACTCCAGACCCAATAGAGATTTTGGTGGCCATTGTGCGCTGGAAATGAATCAAGGAACCTCATTTTGTAACCATTCTTGGGTGGCGCGTGCTGATTGCGAAGGTGCTGAGTCCTGTTGGAATGTCCAAGGTCTGCGGCCAAAATGTTTGCGTGCCCAAGGCTTTTATACACCCTCCAGAATATTTTCGCGATAATATTCGGCATTTATTATGAAGGTCGATTTATACGAGCGGAGAGCGACCATCGGCTGTTGTGAAACCGTCACACACCATCCCCATGGCCGGCGCTTGAGTTCCGGTATCCCACCTGACCTCTTTCAGCTGACCTCTTTGGCAAGTAAACACCATCATTTTGTTTGTTTACAATCTGCTGGACAACGAATGTTTTGTCATCGAAGAAAACCAAATTCGGCAGTTCACAACTTTCGCCCAAGCGAAGCAACTCATTTGCTTTTTTGAGTAGATTTTCTTTCTGTTGCGATGTAAGTTTTTTTTGGAATTTCAATGGCTTTACCCCGAGCTCATTTTTCAATATTGGCCGAATGAAATATTGGGATATGTTCAGTTCACAAGTCGTTTCTTTACTTTTCGAACCATTTCTGCCCATTTTGCTGTTTTCTTCCGTCCACTTCCTTGACGTCGGGCTACGCTACCAGTGTCACGGTAACGAGCGATGGTACGAGACACAAAAGATTTATTCATGATGCTGGAATGCTCTAACTATAGCCACTAGTGGTTTTCCATCCAAATATAAAAAAATCACACATCACGCTTAAATTCCATCACGAATAACTTTCTTCTGGAAAATTCTCACCAAAATGCTTTTGTACGCTAGTAAGCAATTAATGAGCTGTCACTGGAAAGTTTTTAACAGCTGTCGGACGAGTGATTTAAAAATAACAACAGTCTGAAGTTGGTTATTGTTTTTTTTCATATTACCAAGGGCTTAAAACCATTATTTATGGCGATATATACCCTCTCCATTCAAATTCCTAATTAGGCATATCCAGCGAAAATCAGGATTCCGCAATGCTTTTTTCAAGAAATTTTTAAGTTCTCATGGTCTTTATTCAACTTCAGAGACCATGTCTTAAAAAGCAGATTCATATAAAATGATTTAGATGACATAACCCGACTCAATAAAAATCTTCAAAATAAATGTTTAATGGTTATAAAGAATTGGTTAATATATTAATTACAGATGTTAACAAAATAGACTCTAATAACATTGCCCTAATACACAACTTGTTTTTTAATACAACACTAAAAAAGCAACCTATTTACCCACAAAACCAACAGTGAATAAAAAACAAAAACATGGAAATGCAAAAAAATTAACATGTTTATAGTTGTTCAGAGGTACATACATGCATACCTAGTCGTTTCTATGTATTCCATGTACAACAAGTGAATGTGTTCGATGGTGGTCTCAATTCGTTTGGGAATCACAATTCGGAGTTGAAATTCAAAACAGACGAGGTAGAACGAATAAAATAGGTGGCAATGAACGGGATGAGAAATATGCACAAACTCCTTTCACATTTCACATAAAGGACGCAGCTATGCGAAGCTATGCCTATTTCTTTTCAAAAATTTTATTAAAAATTTATTCACAATACTTGACGTTTGTGGATTTGGGGCTGTGTAATAGGAAATTTGAATAACCTGATATATCGAAAAACTAAACGAAAAATTTGAAAGTAAAATTGATCTGAAAATTAAAATTCAAAAATAAAAGTTTAGCCAGATATCCCTTTTATATATCGAGAGCATATATTGACATCTTCAGTATCAAAATTAATTTTGGGTTCTTAAAGTCACTATTTCAATTATGTGTTTATACCATCAACTACAGAGGGCAAACATCGTTCAAAATGTGCCTCATGGGAAAAACTGGTTTAGATCCCATATGTTTTTGGATGTTAGAAGCATTATCCGATTTGATACGAAATCAACGCTTCCCAATACTTTTACCATTGGAGTCGATGTAGTAATGTCCATCAGCTGTTGCGCACGATAACTCTCGAAGGCAGTATTCATTTTGGTTCAAACTTGGTACATCGTAATATTATTATTAAACTTAGATAAAATATAAAAATAAAATAAATAAAATTGATCTGAAAATTAAAATTCAAAAATAAAAGTTTAGCCAGATATCCCTTTTTTTAAATCGAGAACATATATTGACATCTTCAGCATCAACATTAACTTTGGGTTCTTAAAGTCACTATTTCAATTATGTGTTTATACCATCAACTACAGAGGGCAAACATCGTTCAAAATGTGCCTCATGGGAAAAACTGGTTTAGATCCCATATGTTTTTGGATGTTAGAAGCATTATCCGATTTGATACGAAATCAACGCTTCCCAATACTTTTACCATTGGAGTCGATGTAGTAATGTCCATCAGCTGTTGCGCACGATAACTCTCGAAGGCAGTATTCATTTTGGTTCAAACTTGGTACATCGTAATATTATTATTAAACTTAGATCGAGTCCGCAGATGGACACACAAAAGTTCGAGATTTCCAACTTTGCAAATCCTAGTATTTCCATCAGTTCTACGTCAGGTGCGAAAACGGACAATATCGGTTTGAATAATGATTATCTTCGAATTACACACATCACAAGGGTCAACATTTTGAATATTCCATGAAGCTCATAAAATGCGAAATTAACATTTAGACAGGCCTACTTATCAGTGACAGGCCAATACAGTGAATTTTTCAGACATTATTTAAAAAAATATTTTCTCAATGATTTCATCACAAAAATTGCGAAGGTTAGTTACTTAAACTTCATTCCCGAAAATTGTGGATTTTCAAGGATGTCGGGGTTGAAATGGACCAAAAACTGAAAAATCCTGATTTTGCAGTTGCTCTACAGGTCGTAATTATAGCCCAATCAAAGCGAAAGTTAACATGGGCTAGAGCTTAGGGCTGGGCAGAAGCCTTCCAATTTTGATGGTCATCGGGTAATATTTAGTGGGTGAAATAGGCCACAACATTTATGTTAAGTAAAAGTCAAATTTTCCATTAAAACGCGAATATTTTTAATCCCGGCGAAATCACAAATACATGAAGAGGTCAATTCTGTCAAAATATATTTGATATATGTAGGGAAATATATACAATGTGAATATACAATGGAAATACAAAATGGAAATGTGCCAATAATGGTGTTATTATAGATTTTGTGACATTGTTTTATTTTTTCATATTTTTTATCGCATGCGATTTTTTTCAATTTGACTTATTATATTTTGTAATATTTTTCCATCTTGCAACACAGGTTGGGGATATTATATAAGTATTGCAAATATCGTCCGATTCTCACCAACATTTTCACAAGGGTAGGGTTGGGCTCAGAAGGGCTAGGCCTATTGTTTTCAAAAATGTCCGCAATATATTAGGGGTTAAAATGGACCAACAACTAAAAATGTTCCTGATTTTGCAGCCGTTATAGGGTCACAAATATAAACCAAAGGACACGAAATCTCACATAAAGTTAGAGTTTAGGACAGCGAGTATGATAAGAGAATGGACCACCACTTTCGTGTGAAAAAATACCAACATTACTTACAGGCGATATCCGAAATACACAAAAAGCGAACTTCTTCTACTTCTAAAATATTATAGTATTGTAGGGTATCGCATGGTCGACCCCGCACGTCTATAGCCTTTGTTTACTTGTTTTTTTTTTATTCGACAGATCAATACGAGACATTAACATTTAAAAATGATTTTGGGGCATATGGGCACCGCGGCTGTTCATGAAGTGCATTCTGGACGTCCAATTTTTGGTCACCTTTTCGAGCACTGCTGACCGTATGTCACGAATAACACGAACAATGCTGGCCTCCGAGGCGTCAATTGTTGCTGGTTTATCAGCCAGTGACTTTACGTAGCCCCACAGGAAATAATCGACAGGTGTCAAATCGCACGACCTTGGAGGCCAATTGATAGGTCCACTTCTCGAAATCAACTTATCGCCAAATTCTGATTTCAATAAGTCGGTGGTTGAGTTCGCCGTATGGCACGTAGCGCCATCCTGGTGAAACCATGTCTCCTCCGGATCTATGTCATCCATATTTTTAAACAAAAAATCATTGATCATGGTGCGGTAACGATCTCCATTGACCGTAACGCGAGCTCCGGCCTCAGTTTTGAAGAAATAAGGTCTGAGGATGCCACCACCGCACCATACGGCGCATTTTTCTGGATGTAATGGAGTCTGCAGGGTCTTTTGTGGATTGGTCTCACTCCATATGCGGGAATTTTGCTTATTAACAAACCCGTTAAGCCAAAAATGCGCCTCATCGCTGAACACAATTTTGGGATAAAACAACGGGTCATTTGCCAACTGTTCTAGAGCCCAATCGGCAAAAGAACGACGCATATAATGGTCTCTCATGATGATTTGTCAGAATAAGCAATGACCATCCGAAAGTCACCATTTACTAGACTCATTTCAAATATTGAACTCTTAAAAAAATCTTTAAAAATCTCAATCTCAAAAATTTCCCAATAATCATTAAATATTAAATTTTTACAAATACTCGTTGATATGCAGTCCTTTTTTTCTCCTGATGACACACTAAATATATCCGTCATTTAAAGGAAGTTAACAACGGAGAAAATCACACAAACCCGCTCACACACACACACACACACACACACACACGCACACAAGCACACCAGCAAAAAGAGAGTTAACAAAAAAATCTACCAACCAACCAACCAACAAGCAAGCAACCAATTGTGTTAAAGGCGTATTAAATGAATGTAAACGACAAACAGCAAAAAGGTGTTACCGTCATTGGGGAATAACATTCACGTGGATGTGGGAATGTGGTTTGGTTAAACGTTTGTGTGTTTGTGTTTTATTCCCCGGTGTGTGTGTGTGTTTGTGTTTTTTGCTCTTTATATTTTTTTCATCATATCATTGTTTTTTACAACAAATTTCTGTCAGTATTCATTTTTTATTTTCAGAAAAAATCGAAAAAAAAAAAAAAAACTTTTAATCCACCGTCATAGCAAAGAGTGGTGAACGAGAACGGAAAGTGATTTGGGAAAACATTTCTGTGTTGGAAGGTAAATTTTGAGATCTTTACATGTTGCCGAGCTGGTGTGAGTATTAAATCCCCATTGAAATGGATGTTTTCTCTTTCGTATTTTATATTTCTTTTTTTTTTGTCGACCGATGACATTTAAATATGGTAATTTTGCATTGAACATTCAACGATGTAATGAAAAGAATTGAATTCGGTTGAATTGATATGAAGTGCCTGATGACAGTATCTTGTGTCTGTTGGCAAACAAAGTTGTGGCAGTACACAGACACGCATACACATACAATTGAGAATATGTGATAACACCTTTTGAGCCATATCTGGCTGTTGAACATTTCCGTTGTGAGAAATTCCGTTTTTGCAAATAGATAGCACTGCTTTGTATTGAAGCATAATTTAGTATTATAAAATATGAAAGGCCTTAGATTTGCAATTACAGGGAAGATATTGGTGTGTTACTAAACACTTGAATATCAGAAAAAATCAGTTGCCAAGAAAAATAAATCTCAATGATTCAAAGTCTTAAGTGGTGGTTTTAAAGACATCGTTGAAATTGAAAAAATTTAAAATTAGAAGAATGTGAACTTTGAAGCGGCAGATTAAAACAATGCGAAATAAAAACAATTATTAATAACAAGTAAAATAGTCGGTTGATGTATACCCCCAGCCTTGAATTATGATTATTCAAATTGTTGAGACCTTATGGGGGAGGTTCCGAAGCAGTTGGCCAATATTGACCAATTCCTATCTGACCTAAGACTGATAAAAATAATACAACGTGACAGATTTGGACTATACCGACTACTTCCTATACTTTATATGAGATATGTGGAATTTTTTGGAAAATGTGGAAATATTTTGAGGTAACAGATATAGCCGACCGAAGTATTTTATTTTCATACTTCATCTAATACAGATAAAAATATTGGCATACCCAGTTTTATGCGAAATCATAAATTTCGATAAATTACATATTTATATCAGATTTCTGGTTAAGAGAAATATTTAGACATATCAAGCTGTAAAGACTTCTTTCGCAAGTTATGCCACATAAAAGTATTGAAAATTGTGACCTTTTGTTGATGAGGTACCAGAAGGGGTTGGCAGATATATATCATATTCACAACAGATTTTGCGTTGGAAAAAATATTTAGATGTGTGATATTTAAAGAGAATGGGAATGGGAATGCTAATCCCGCCTGTTTGAGCGTACTATTTTTCAAAAATCTTGGGGAGATATCAGAAGAAATGGTCCGCTCTACACCACCTTTACAACAGATGTTGTGTTGATAGAAATATTGAAATGTACTAGGTCTGAATGGATGAATCGGATGTTAATTTCGCGTTTTATGAGCTTTATGGATATTCAAATGTTGACCCTTTTGTGGGTGAGGTACCAGAAGAAGTGAGCCGATATATCCCAATTTCACTACAGACCTTGGTTTGATAGAAGTATTGTGATGTGTGAACCGGATGCTAATCTCGGATTTTATAATCGTTTTGGTTACTAAAAACTTTGACATTTTGTGGTACAGGTGCCAGAAAGAATGGTCCGATCTCTACCATCTTTAAAATTGATGTTGTGTTTTTGGAAGTATTAAGATATGCCGCGTTTTTTGAGCTTCACGAATATTCGAAATGTTGACCCTTTGTGGGGCACCACAACGACTGAACGGATATATTCAATCTTCCGACCACATTTTTCGTTAATAAAAATATTATGATGTGCGAAATTTTAAGACAATCGGACACTTATATCGCATTTTATATGAGTTATAATTATTCAGTGACTTAGCAGTGTTGCAAATTTTAGGATTTGCAAAGTTGGAGCAAAATCGGATTATCTTTTCTCTTTCAGTGCAGTGAATTATTTTTTTAATGGTGTCATTTTAGGGGGGAGGAACCAGAAGGAGAGACCGATATTGGCCATCTCCGAACTCGTTTAAATTTTGACAATAATATTACAATGTACCAAGTTTGGATCAAATCGGATACTTCCTTCGAGAGTTATCGTGAGCACCAGCCAGAGTCGACTCCAAATGTCCTGTAACGGATTTGGTTCAAGGAGACCTATTATCTAAAACCGTTATTTCGATAAGGTACGTTTTGGTCATTTCAAATGATATACACCCTCTCTACCCATGTGCCTGAGGGTATGACAGTAACCTACTTTTGAAGAAAAATTCATTTAGCAAATTAGAAGGTATCAGTCGATGAAAGTTTAGACGACATATTCCCCTTTTAGACTTGCTATAATGTTGACAAAGATATTATGACGGGGAGATTTTAGGAAAATTTGCCATTGATTCCTTTCTTTATGAGAGCTACTATAATGTTGACATATTTTGGTGGAGGATCAGAAGGAATGGCCCAATTGTGTAACAATTGTCATCCTTAATTGGTAACAAAATTTTAATTAACACCCAAATTTGTTTTAAGAACCTATAACTTTCCAGTTTTTCTAATTTCTTAAATTCGTATTAATTCCTTGAAACTTAACTGGGCAAGCTTTAAATTGTTCGCCAAATTCGACGAAACATGGTGCGTATACGTCATAAGCACTAGTTCTTGTTTAGTACTAATACGCAACTCAGTACTCAGTTATTACGCAGACCAATTGTGTATTAGGTTTCTTTACAAATCAAGTAACGGGTATGGCCCCTTATTGTTAATAAATGGTATATTTGCATATGTATATCTATGCTAAGTTATCTAACTGACCAGCCCTAAACTGTAGCCCCATGCTAAATTCCGCATCGATTGGTTTATAATTGCGACCTGTAGAGCAACTGCAAAATCAGAAAAGGTGTCTGTTTTTGGTCCCATTAAATATTACATTTTACATATTTACATTTTCAATATGCGATCATCAAAATATTTAAAAAGAATAAGAAGAACAAAAAAAAGAACAAGATCAAGGTGAATTCACCGCAAAAACAAAAACAGCACCATCTTCTTGTTGATTATGAAAGGTGACATTTCATACTAAAATACAAAATTAAAATTTTAGGACCTTCTCGTTGTTATTTTTTTTTTTTAACTTCTTTTCAGAAATGTCGAAAATAGGGTCACTTTTGATGAGAAAAAAATAATTGTTGCACTTTTAAATCCAATGACAATGTTTTTCTTTTTCTGGCGAAAAAGTAAAAAAATTCTTACCTTTGGAAGAGACTTGAAAATATAAAAAAAAACTGTAAGTTCGGACGGGCCGATATTTGAATTCCCTTCCACCATTTGGAACGATTTTGACCATTTTCAAAAAAAAAATCCGTTAAAAATTCTTTTAAAATCTTAAAAATTCCGAATATAGCCGTTATATTAGGGTCTATACGACGACGTGGATCTGCATAGGCAACTATGTCCTTAACCATTACAATACTAAAATGAATTATGAAAAAATCCGGTGAATAATGTAGCTAAAATCATCAAAATACCGAATATCGGGAGGTACCGTTATTTGGGTGATATACGAAGACGTGGGCCTGCATAGACAATTTTCTGTCTAAGGCTGTAGTATCTATTACCAACTTCAAATACCAAATTTGAAACAATTCCGGTAAATAATGTCGCTAAAATCATTAAAATACCGAATATCAGGAAGTACCGTTTTATGGGGGCTATACCAAAACGTGGACCTACATGGCCCATTTTCAATACCAACAGTTCTGCAAACATAACATACATTTGATTAAAATTTTATCAATCTACTTCAATTCGTTCGGAAGCTAAAGTGATTTCCACAGACGGACAGACATCGCTAAATCGACAGAGAATTTTATGCTGATCAAGAATATATATACTTGGTGGGGTCTAAAATGTATATTTCGTGGTGTTGCTATGGTGGAGGGTATAAAAATAAAAATCCGTAGAAAGATTCCGCTTAAATGAAAACCATTGTATGGGTAATATATGAAGACGTGGACCTGTATACGCCAATTTTTACCATATAAACTTCAAATACGAAATTTGATACAATTCCGGTCTATAATGTCTCTAAAATCATAAAAATACTGAATATTGGAAGGTGCCATTACATGTTACAAAACGTGGACTTTAATAATGTAACTAATAATAATGAACTTTAAATATGGAATTTAAAATAATTCCGGAGAATAAAGTCGCAAAAATTATAAAAATACAGAATATAAGGAGGTACCTTTATACAAACAGTTATATGTGGGCTATAAGAAGAAGTGACCCACTTTCAATACCAAAAGTCATGCAGACATAAAATACATATGAGTAAAATTTTATGAACCTTCTTCATTTTGTTCGGAAGGGAAAGAGTAGACAGACATATGGACGGATATCACTAAATCGACATAGAAGTTTACGTCGATCAAAAATATATATACTTTGTGGGGTCTAAAATGTATGTTTCGTGGTGTTACAAACAGAATGACATACAATGTATACCCTCCATACTATTGTGGAGGTTATAAAAATGGCATCTGGAATTGAGAAAACTCAACACGCCCAAATATACAGCTATTTTGCTCTATATAGGACATTAATTTTTACTGCGATAATTTTGTCCTATTTTATTGGCTATATAAAGACAAATAAATTCAGATCGACTACTGAAGTATTGATTCTCTTGAAGAACTTCTTATACATTAAATTTAAATTTATTTGAATGGTATAGTTTCTCTTGGGATCATTATGGACATGTAACAAAAGGCAAATTCAATGTGTATCATATTTATGTCAAGGAAACCGCCTATCAAGTAATAAGTCCTATACCAGTCAATACTTCATTTCTCCACACAAAATTGAGGTTACATTTAATATCGTCTTTAACCTCTGACCCGTTTTGTATTTATAACATTGTGACATTTCTTTAAAAACGGTTTCTTTCTTGTTCAACATAAAATATAACAAAAACTAAGATATGCGTGACGAACACTTTATTTTCTTCTGCCACATCGGAGTATGACCTACATCTAAGAATTTATACAAAAACTACCACAATAAAACATCTACCACCTCACTTTAATTGGTAACCATAAGGACAGCAACATTAAATCCCATAAGCGAAGGCAGTGACTTATGAACTATAAAACCTGGCTAGAGGATAAGAGAATTTTTATATAATAAAAAAAAACAGAAATCCTAGATCAAATGCTCTTAAGGTCCACAAGTAAAAGGTAGATACGGCACAGAAAAAAAAAATAAACCACAAAAGCCCACAACACCGACACACACACAAAGCATGAAATAATTCGCTGTACTTTTTATGCCCCATATTCGTGGAACAGGAAACAATTTACGTCAAATTCATATTGAAGTATGGTCAACCTCCACGACACACATCCACCGACATCTACACACATATAGTGTCATCGTCAACTATACCATCTCTCCTACCATTCCTCATGTGCTCTGCGCAGAGGGATTGCAGGAAAAGCATCATTAATTCACCATCATTTGTTTGGGTGTGCGTGAGAAATGAGGATATCACTTTGACAGGAAATTAATGCAAATTTAATGAGATGAAATGAAATGAATTGCTAAAGCTGTCATCGTTCCCAGAATAATATATTAATTTCTAATTTAAGTATTTGCTGCCATAGTCACGCTGCGACCGATAACGGCACATATTCAAATTTCAACAGCCGCAGGCAAAGATGTGACCAAAGACATAGCAAGACACACATGATGATACCCGTGCACGTCAAGGGTGGTGAGCCAGACGTCTAACATATTGCCAAGTAGGGATATGATTATATTTTGTCAAATTAAGAAACTAGAATGGTAGCTAGTCATATATTTATGTGTGTGATATAGCGCTACATGTGTAAATTTGTATGTGTTTAATAAACAGTATTTTGGCTAATAGCGCTTGTAAGTAGGATGCATACCACTTTTTTATGCAGGCAGTGAATAGACACCGAATAAAATGGACATGCTCTAAGTAAATTTATTTACAATCATAACAGAAATATTTTATACCAAGCAATGGTACAATATTTTTTATGTTCGCTCCTAATACTGTTAGTAGTAATACAACGGAAGAAAATTTGAACTATATGGGGTACTCGATTCTTCTTAGGTATGATTTTTCAAAATTTGTTTGATCTTTATTTGGAGAGTTAACTAGAGGAGGGAGCCGATACATTTAATTTTCCATTAACTTCAATAAAGACAAAATTATTGAAGTGCGAAGATTTAAAGGAAGTCGGGCCTTGATATTTCCCTTTACAAAAAATATCACTATCCAAAATTCTTAGTGGACCAATATTGTACAATTTTTTATCTGACAAAAGGTTGATTCAAATATTAAGATGTGTAAACTATTTTCTTTGAATATGCTGATCTTTTGTGGGGAGGAACCAATATTGCCAATCTCCGAATTGAATCCAGTTGATTAAAAATATTACGAAGATTAGACGAAATCGGACACCCCCTTTAAGATGTATCGTTTATCCAGACAATCAGAAGCTTATATGAGGGCTATGTCAAAACGTGGACCTTTATATAGCATTACGAACTACAATTATCAATTTTTAGGCTATACAAAAATTTTAGGGGCTATACAAAAACGTAGACCTATACATTCACAGGAGCTAGAACCCATTATGACTCCAAATATCGTAAGGTACCGTTATATGGCGGCTATTCCAAAACGTGAATATTAGCCTTAACGAAAAATATCACAATCCAACATTCTTAGTGGATCAATATTGTCCAATTTCTTATCTGAAATTCTGATTATTTGTGGGAAGGAACCAGTATTGTCAATTTCCGAATTCAATCCAGTTGGGTAAAAATATTACGAAGCTAAGAAGAAATCTGAAACCCCCTTTATATATATATATATATATATATATATATATATATATATATATATATATATATATGTATGGGTCCCATATATATATATATATATATATATATATATATATATATATATATATATATATATATATATATATATATATATATATATATATATATATATATATATATATAAAGGGGGTTTGGGGGTTTTGCATTAAACTGATTGATGTAAAAAATGTACTTTAGTGTACCAAAAGGTACTAAATTCGGTACAGTTTGGATTTGGGTTAAATAATTGGAAATAATATTACTGTCGTACTGTCGGATTGCGATATGTAGGTAGTTTTGGAAATTTGTACTTAAATATTATTTAAAATTAGAACTTAAAATTTAGGGAATGCTAAAAACTTGATATGTTGTTTAAGACCTAAGGTCGGAAAGTAAGAATGTGGTTTTAGAAATGTGTACTTAGTGAGGGAACTGTACCAAATGGTACTAAATTTGGAACAGTTTGATTTAGCGTGAACGGATGAAGCTGACATTTTGTATTGGGGTCCCTGTTGGTAATAGGTTCGTAAAAAAGAGGAAAGTACTACGTTTGGTACAATTTGGCTTTGGGTGAACAGATAGTGCTTGAAATAGACATATGGAAGTGATTACGGAAGTGCACACTAATTGTACGTAAACTACTGAATGCTACTTCATTTGATATTGGGTGAAGGGATATATATAAAATTCCGAAATTTAACATTTACATTAATGACGGGATTTGTTTTTGAGAATTGGCGGTGGCTTGGAAATTCGTCCGAAATTTGTCTGGAAAATCCTAAATAGAACTTAATTTGATATTCGGTTGGAATTTCGAAATTTGATTTGAGGTTGGTATATGATGATGGTTTTGGAAATGTGTGCTATAATTTTGCGAAAAGTTCTAAATGGTACTAAATTTGGTATTCAGTAAAGGGATAGAGCTGCAATCCTTAAATCTGATATTGAGATTTCTGTAAGTGTCTGGAATTGAAAAGTGGAATTGAGAAGTGTGTACTATATTTGTTCGAAAAGTACTGAATGGTGCTTTGTTTGGTATTTAGTGAATGTTTAGAGCTGGAATTCTGAAATTTGATACTGAGGTATCCCTCCAGACACCATGTGTTGGTTTCTTGGGTTTGCAAATGGAGACGTTTAAATATTTTTGGATCTCGGTCCTCGGTCACCTATAAATAATATAGAACACCTTGAAAGTCTGATGAATGAAGCTATGATAAAAAAAATTGTCAAATTGAAGAAATTGTGTATTTTGAGTACTACCAAGACCTAATATAAACTCTTGGAACGAATCAAAATTTTTACGTGAACTTTTCGCTGACGAAGTAAGGGGTAATTGTTAGTAGAATATATTGGAATTCATTTTAATAATTAATTTTTTCATAAATGATTTCTCCTATTTTCCACATACTTCCCAAAGAAATCGACGTTAGGAATGGAAGACTCCTACAATTTCCGCTAGATATTGGATTTTATTTGTAGGTGAAATGAATTATAACTTATTTTTTGCGAAATGTGAAGTATAAAACTTCCTTTTTTTTCTTCTAAAAATGTAACCATGAGTTAATGTTTGGCTTATAAACTGTGCTTTTTAGAGTCCTCCAAAATGAAGTATTCAAACGCTTCGACAAAAACAGCATTACCCAATAAATTATTTATTTGACAGATAGATGCGTTAAATTGTGAAGCGTGCTTTTGTATGGTCGAATTAGGAAAAGAGGGAAATATGAAATGTGGAATATTATTCGCAGTTTTTTTGCCTTCAAATTTCCCCAGCGCCGAGAGGACAACTTAATGTGGATGCATACATGTGGATGTGTAATTGCGAATATAAACGAAAGTAACTGTGTGTGCGAGTGTGTGTGTGTTCACGTGGAGATGGGTATTCAATCTACTTTAAAGAAGAACGTCACACCCGACGTGTGTGCACGTTCTGTTACCCATTGTCACGCTCATGCAACTTTGTAACACACTTTGAATGCTCATTCAGAACTTTTTGATCATATGTCGCTCAATGTCCTGACGTCAAAATAGGACCAATTTATATCGCCTCCCGCCCCCTGCCTGGTTACTCCACGCTGTAACACAAGCCCCCGTTGATGTGTGTGTGTGTGCTGGGCTGTGCTGTGCTTTTTTGGCGTTATGGTAACACCGTTTGTCGGACGTAGTAGCACACTTACCACTATCGAATGTAAGAACGTATGGAGAACGTATATTGCGTGCACACAAACACATGCACACACTCACATGTACACCAACAATAAATACCTACTCATTGTAACAGCCAGATGCTGAAGGAGAGGACATTGGTTCGAAATACCTTAATCGAGAGATAAAGGGACATATAGAATATCTTCTAACCAATAAAGATACATAGAATATCAGTTATGTCATGAAGCCCTATAAAAGGGATCCAAGGTAAAGAAGATGCATATGAAGACCTCCATCTTTGAAGATATATGAGAACTAGGGAAGGCCTTCTAAACAAAACAAAACCCTTTCTTGGACTTACACGAATAGAAGACCGAAAAAAAGCCTGTCCTTGGGTATGTGAAATATCCACCGAAGGTTTTGTATATTTGACACACCTAGGGAAGGTCTTGAAAGTATAGAAGTAAAAAGTATAAATCAGTATTAAGATATCATAAGACAAGTAGTCTATGAAGAGATCTTCATGGAAAGTTGGTTAAAGATTTCTTAATTTTGTCAACCTGTGCATGGTCTTTTTTTCTATGGAAGGAAGACAAAAGGGGGCAATTTGGGAGACCTTAAATGGTCAGGCGACAAAAAAGTTTTGAATTGTCTACCAGAACTTGGTAGGTTTATATGGTGGCTATATAACCGTCATAGCCTCAATAAATTCGTTAAATATCCCGTTTTTAAAACCACACCACTCAGGTAGGGATTGCTATTTTGGTTATAGTGTGTCGGAAATTATATCCAGTATGAAAAATCGAGGAATCTCAGAAGGTCTCCCAGACCTAGGTAGGAACGTTCGTCCTAGAATTGTCTATGTTCGTTGCATTTGTGCAGGCCAGGAATAGAGGAGGTGGTTTCCGTTGAGGTTTCATTGTGTGAAATATATAGTCGCTTTGCATGGTCTTGTCAGGTTCCGTCGATTGTGGCTAATCAGAAACCTTGTACGTTTGAAGTTATAATATGGCCATGTAAATTTTGGTTGCTTTAAAAGTTTCAGGCTTGAATTGAGTGTTCAGAAATTCCTTTACACAGGAGCTTCCGCTGTAGTTTCGACTCCTTGCTGTGGTAGTTGATTCGACGTAGTCATTAACCGTAAGTTTACCTAAAACCGTTTCCTATCCATTGTAGACAACCCAAGTAGCTAAACCCGAACATACCCTCAGTGAGCTGTCGAACCCGAGCTAGTTCCGATCCATCTGCGAAGGCTTAGACATCGGCTCCCAAGCGTATCCCGAACGCAACATCGTAGACCCAAACATACCCACAGTGAGCGGCCGAACCCGAAGGAGTTCCGATTCATCCGCGAAGGCGAAGACATCGGCTCCCGAGCGTACACACAGTGAGTAGACGAACCCGGTCAAGCCCCGATCCATCTTAAAGGACCTAGACAGCTGCTCTCTAGTGAACTGCCGTCCCCCAACTGTTACACCACGAGTCCCCAACACGTATCCGAAGACCTGGACATCAACATCCCAAACACCTTTATCGTAAACTCCGATTATCCGCCACTCGTCAGCCCGATGACCATTCATGAAAGTTGCCGATTACCTCCAAATCGTCGAAATCCCGAACGCCGACGTCACTCCGAACATCAACATTCATATTCCTGATCTTCAGCACCAATTAACATCTGGCGACCATCTATAACTTTTCGATTACCTTCAAATCGTCAAAATCCCGAACGCAACATCGTAATTCCCAATCTTCCGCACTAACTGCTACATCATAATTCCCGATTGTCCACGAGTTGTTCAATTGCCCCTCTTGCCTACGAGACATCGTAAACGTCGAATTCCCGATCACCAACTGAACAATTCTACTTCGAATGCCCCAGCACCTCTGAAGTCTATTCACCATCCTATATTCCATCAAAATACCGAATATAGGGAGGTACCATTATATGGGGCCATGCCAAAACGTGGACCTACATGGACAATTTTCTGTCATAGGCTGTAAAATCCATTACGAACTCCAAATAGCAAATTTTAAACATTTCCGATGAATAATGTCGCTAAAATTATCAAAATACCGAATACCGGGAGGTACCGTTATATGGGGGCTATACGAAGACGTGGACCGGCACAGAAAATTTTCTGTCATAGGCTGTAGTACCCATTACGAACTTCAAATACCAAATTTGAAATATTTTCGGGAAATAATGTCACTAAAATCGTTAAAATACAGAATATCGGGAGGTAACATAAACGGGAGGGCTATACCAAAACGTGGATCATCATCAATTTTCAACGCCAAAAGTCCTGCAGACTTAATATACATTTGAGTAAAATGTTATCAACCTACCTCATTTTGTTCGGAAGCTAGGGTGATTTCCATAGGCGAACAGACGGACGGACATCGCTAAATTGACATAAAATTTTATGCTGATCAAGAATATATATGTAGGGTCTAAAATGTATATTTCGAGGTGTTATAAACGGAAAGAGAAACTTAAGAAGAGAAACCCTCTATACTATGGTGGAAATATGCCACCCAGGAAAGGGTGCAAATCTACTCTTCTTATTTCAAAGGGTTTTAGTGGGTCTTTATGTAGACCCTGGGTAAAACTGGGACCCTGGGTAACTGTAGACCCTGGGTAACTTTATAAGACTGAACAAAAGTTATAACAGGTGTAGAGTAACCAGCACTAGGTAATATTTTGAGAAGCATGAACCAGAAAAATTACTTTCGAATTCACTGAAGAACGCCCTCGCAAACCACTGTACATTTGTGATAATATCTCCATCTGTATCTCTCAACGTATGTACATACTCACACACACACACACAGCTGTGCGTTCACAAAGCGTACGTGTTTGAAAAGTGTCATTTCTGTGGCATTTAGTGGTAGGTTGGCATATGCTAAACGCGTGATATGAGAGCATGCTGGGGCAAAATATACCACTACTCCAGCTGTCTATCGAGCCAGGCAGCCAGCCAGCCATCTATCTATCTTTTTGTGACCGTATGTTTTTTTCATTCGCTTAGATTCGCACAGAGATATTCATCTTTCTTCGTTTATCTTTAGTCATGTTCGTTTGTCTGTCCGTCCGTCCGTCCGTCTGTACGTCCACACAACCATTGTTTTGGGGTACCGAAAAATTGAAAGACTGACTCAAAGTTTTTTTGGGGGGCCTTCATCAATCCATGGAACTGTTTAAATATTCAAAACATGACAGCTTTACTACAACTTAATAATAAACGATTTAATGTGGTTACCACAGAAATATTTTCATCCATCTCGGCATTGTCCTCGTCCTGGTCCATGGCGTACATGGTAAATCTTTTAATTACACCAAATGTACGACGTGTCCTTCAGGGTCTTCCCATGAATTTTTATGTTTTTGGCCAATGGCTGGCAGCGGAAGAAGGCAATAATGTTATGAAACAAAAGATGAAAGATAGATAAATTATTGTTTTATTTTTGGTGTTGCTTTTTTCGTTGTTGTTGTTGTTGATGTTATTCTTTATCTCCTCTTTGAGGGGTTTTATGAAATGATCCCGGATAAGGATAAATTAATTTTGTTTTGTTGTTTTTATTTTCTGCGGACAATAAATGACCCATAATTAAGTGTAGCAGCAAAGAAAAACACACGTTTAGAAAGTTAGAAGTTTGGTAGGAAAGTTTTATTTAATTAAACGGACATAAGTGAAAGTAAGGACATAATTCATATTCCACTAAATGCCGTTCTAAGTACCATTCTAAAGTTTTGGCTTAAAAAAACAATTGCCAAAAGTGAATGATGAGTTTTATGGGGAAAGTAAATTGGCTTTTTTATGCCATTATGGCTAAATTAAAAAGTGAAAACGTGATGTAATATTTTTTAACTGACAGAAGTCGTGAAAATCCAATCCCGCCATAGTTCCAAAAATTGACGTACAGAAATCTTGACTAGATTTAATATGGATTAGACAGATATGCACACCAATCCATTAGAATTTACTCTTCTAGAACTTTTCCAAACAGCCCAAGTTTTATAAAAACCTGACGTCGTTTCTATCAAAAGAGTGTTTTTTTTTAGAGATGGGGCTCAGATGCATCTGGGGCTCAGAAAACCCAAGGATTCTTCTTGTCGAGAAGGATATTTATGGGTAAGAATAGAATTAAAGGCAAAAAGACATAATTGGAAAATTTAAATTGATTTTCTTCTTAATCAAAACACTACCAAATTACTGTCGCATGGCCGAGGTAGTTGTTCGCCCATTAAAATGGGAAAATACATCATTGAATCACATTCCAATGGAAATATGGAGATTTTCATATTAAATATATCAAATAAGATTTTTAATTCAGACTCAGACAAAATAATTCTGATAGAATCTTGTGATGTAGATTTTTTTTTTTTTAAACAAACCGAATTTTTCCTTCCTGAAATTCACTCATCGGATGAAGGTATATATAGAAGCTATATCCAAATTTGAGCCGATCTCTATAAAATTAGCAAACATATATTTCAGAGTTCCATGAGATATCTGGTACCAAATGTCATTCACATGGAGCATTCACATGATGAAGTTCAAAGTTGAACTACTTGCTTTTAGACGGAATTCGGAAGTGCCCTAATTCGCTCCATTTGGGCTGGTATTAGCCATTTGGTGCACGATAAACCTGATATCGGATAAAAATATATATGGAAAACTGAACGGATCTTGATAAAATTAGAAAAATGTATTTCTGAGCTATATAGATATCTGGTACCAAATATCATTCTTTTGGTCTGCAGATTGCGACTTAAACAACAAATCGGATGAACATATTTATGGGAGCTATAGGTATATCTAAACCGATTTTTACCAAATTTTAGGTACTTTCTTCTAGGCTGCATTCGTTCGGAAGTTCTAAAATTCGCCCCATTTGGACTGATATTAACCATTTGGTGCACATTAAACCGTAAGTCGCTGGAAGATATATGGAAGCTATATCTAAATATGGTCAGATTCTCACCAATTTCAATAGGGTTCGACCTTGGGCCCAAAGATTCGTCCTTGAGGATCTTCAAAAGTAACTATGGGTGTATTTCCTTCTCCATGCTACAAACAAATGTACAAAGGCATAATACCCGCACCCGTGTTGTAGGATATAAACATCGAGTAAAAATTTTGAAAATATGCGTTTCGTACCTTTAAGGCGGATAATTGATTTTTCCGGAAATAAAACATTTTTTTATTTTCTGCAGAAAGATATGTCTATTTCTCATAAATTATTATCAATAAATGGTATGGTACTATCTTTTAGTCAAAATTTCAACTATAGTGGACTCGAAATTTAATAAACTCGTAAAATGATACCCATCCCGTCCATCCATCCATATGTTAAACATTTGTAAAAATAATTGAAATGTATATCTTTGTACACTTAGCGAAATTTAATTTAAAAAAATAACACTGCATACCTAATTTTGTTTTTAATTCGCTCAACCTTATGCCTAGAAGAATGTATACATAATTTGAAACGGTCAAAGTGTGTCTCATCGATTTAACCGCTTTAGACACTAGTCCCCTTGGACGAAATCCGTTTGGGGCCATTTGGAGTCGTTAAAGCAAAATGCTACCATATTTTCGTCTATGTCTGTGCCCAATCATAACTCTCGAAGGACGATGTATTTTGGTCCAAATTTGGTACCTCGTAATATTATTATCAATCTTCGATCCAGTTCGAAGATGATTACAATATCGGTCTACTCCACAAAAGCTCAAAATTAAAAAAAAACATAAATAAATCGAAATATTTGTATCAGTTTTATGACAACTGCGAAAATAAATAATATAGTACCTCCTCCATTCAAGAGTTAAAATTTTGAAAAATCATAACTCTGATAAAATGTAAAATAATAACAGGATTGTGGTAAAATTTCTATTTTTCTACCAACATATTTACCAAAAAAATTACTCGATATAGTCTACAGTTACTCGATATAGTCTACAGTCTACAGTATTTTTAGCTATTATACCCTCCACCGTAGTATAGGGGGTATATTAAGTTTGTCATTCCGTTTGTAACACCTCGAAATATACATTTTGGAACCCATAAAGTATATATACATATTCTTGATCAGCATAAAATTCTATATCGATTTGGTATTTGAAGTTCGGAATGGATATTTCAGCCTATGGCAGAAGATTGTCCCTGAAAGTCCACGTCTTCGCCCACATATAACCCTTCCGATATTCGATATTTTGATGATTTTAGCGATATTATGACAGAAGATTGTCTCTGCAGGTCCACGTCTTCGTATAGCCCCCATATAACGGTACCTCCCGATATTCGGTATTTTAATGATTTTAGCTACATTATTCACCGATTTTTTTAGTTTCGCATTTGAATATTGTAATGCTTTTGACAAAATTTACCTATGCAGGTTCATGTCGTCGTATAGACAATAATATAACAGCTACATTCGGTATTTTTAAGATTTTAACAGAATTTTTAACGGATTTTATTGTATTTGAGAAGTGCCAACATAGTTCCAAATGGTGGGGGGTATTCAAAGTTCAGCCCGGCCGAACTTACAGCTTTTTTACTTGTTTTTATTTCAAAATTAAATCCCACCAGCGAACTTCATTTAAATTTTCGAATTCTAGCTTATCCGTTTGACCAAGCACCAGTACTTTTAGTACATTTATAGTTCGAGTTTCTAAAAATCCATACTTATATCACCCTCAAGATTTTAACTTTAACCGATTCGCCTGGCTATTGATGAATCAATCACTCAGTTATAGCTTTATTTTTTAATCTTTTTTAAACTAAACTTATTTCTACAGCTTATTTCGTGAAAAGTAACACTTAGCTCATGTCTGATTTGAAAGATAATTAGTTGTATCTCTTCCATACGAATAATTGCATGGCCAAGGAGTAGCCGTTAGGTTATTGGGCAATTTGTAACAATTTTGTTGTTCACAAAAATTTAAAAACAGGATATTAGCAACATTTAGTTTCAAAAGGACGGAGCAGAGATATAATTATTCAAATTTTGACCCTTTGAGGGGGAGGTACTTGATGAAGTGGACCGACATTGTCAATGTTTGCACCTTTCTCTTTCTGTGAAGTAATTTTTTTTTTTTTTTTTTTTTTAAGAAGGGTGGACGACTTTGACCATCTACGAACTCGATCTAAGTTTGATAATAATACTACAATGTGCCAAGTTTGGACCAAATCGGATACTCTCTTCGGGAGTTATCGTGCATACAAGCCAGACAGACAGATGGACGGAGAGCGCTATATCGACTCCAAATGTCCTGAAATGGATTTTGTCCAAAGATAACTAGTTAGACCCTAGTAATTTCGATGAGCCGCGATATAAAATAAATGATATAAATCCTCTCTAGCCATATAACTGGGGGTATAAAAATTATCCATTTTTCATTTACTCAATTATATTTGCTTATCAAAATAGGAAATTCGACAAAAGACGAACACCTTTTTTCTCAAATCAATAACCATTGCACCTATCCCCACATTCCTCATGCTTCATTGCGGACAGTTAGAAATATTATTCCCAAACACACTAGTAAGAAAGTTAGTGAAAAAGGAAATGATTCACATTTGTTTTTGTTTCTTCGTTCCTTTTTTTTCTGTTAAATGCATACGAAGTATCCTCTACAACAGGCGAAGGAAAAAATAAGGAGAAAAAA
Source organism: Musca domestica (assembly GCF_030504385.1). Classification (NCBI taxonomy): domain Eukaryota; kingdom Metazoa; phylum Arthropoda; class Insecta; order Diptera; family Muscidae; genus Musca; species Musca domestica. The sequence continues at coordinate 3,106,704 of NW_026712406.1, read as the reverse complement.
ATCCAGACTGTCTCGGCTATTCATTGATTTCAGTCAAGTGGAAAAAAGAATCGTTTTCACAGTTTTAACCCTTGGACATCTGATAGGAATGCTATGGACAATTCAAATGCAATCAACTGCAATTTATCTATTAGATGTCTTATTAAACTATGCGAAAAGAAGTACTGTGTGTTAAGGAATACGGATGGTTGAGGTGGAAAGTGGTACAAGTCCATTTTAGTATCGGAAATACTTTAAGAACGAAATGAGGAAAGACAATATATTTGTGGAGATCGTTTGTTTATGGACAAATCTGATTAGAAAACTATGAAGATAATTCGAAAGGTGGAGCTAATGATCACATGAACTTATAACATTGGAATTGAAAATACTTCTAATCGAAAATTGCAGAATTGCAATTACATTTGGAAAAATCTTTTTATAGCCGAATTATGCATCCCAATATCTCGAGAAATTCGCTCCATAAAATCTAAAGATTTTCAGATCCACCGAAATTTTACCGCAATTTATAGTCTCGAAGGGTATCACCCTGATCGATTTTAGTTAACTTAGCTGACTTTTTCTTGAACGAATTTATTACAGATTGAAATACTCGTACTCTAGGATCTGTATTAAAAAATGACTTAGATCACTTCACATGTGGAATACCTCTTAAAATCAAATGAACTGAAGAATTCGACATTGCATACAACATTTATACAAACACACACACACACACATGCATAAATACATGTCTTATAAGAACTAAAACAGAAGAAGAAGCAAAAACAAATTCTTTTCCAAAGAAGAAAAATCTTATGAAAATAAAATTCATGATTGTCTATGGCACAGGAGATCGAAAGAAATCTAAAAACAAAAACAAAAAAACAGCACATGGGATGTTAACTTCCCTTCAGATCCAAGCTGGAAAAAAGCAATAGCAACTAAAACAACAACGATGACGACAAAAAGTTAATCTTGAAGATGTTGAAGATGAAGCAGCAACAGCGGCAGCCAATGCAGCAGATAAGGATGAATTGAACACAAAGGACTTGAGCTATATCATATACTGGATGTATTTTTTAGACTTTAAAAAAGAACTAACACACACATGCACACTTGCAGGAGTGTACGTATGTGTGTGTGTGACTTTTATGATTACATATACATGCATGTATTTGCAAATCTTTTGAAGATGCAAAGAAGTCTGGAATACCTTTGAATTTACATTTTAAAGGCTGCAAAGGATATACGGCAAGGAACATAAGTAAACATTACTTTCCAATGCAATTACTGTTTTGTAATAGTTCTTTTGGTATAGGGGAGGGGGCCGAAATTAGCATTTTCTTTAAAGAAATGGAAATTAGAAGAAAAAATAATAATGGGATCAATATAAAAATGTTTCGTGGCTGATACTCAATAATAAAATCGAAATTGCATTTACATCTTACAATTTCATGGTCTATCTTAAAAACGATAGTCTCAGAGCCAGCTGTACAAAACTTGTTAATAGTTGTATAATTTCAAATTTGACCTGTTATTAGTATGTTCGTAACATGTAAGCCCTATGGCTAGAGAAGGTATGTATCATTTGATATGGTCAAAACGTGTCTCATCGAAATGACGGTCCTAGGTGCCTTTGGACCAAATCCGTTTCAGGACATTTGGGGTCGATCTAGCGATGTCCGTCCGTCTGTCTGACTGGTGTGCACGATTACTCTCGAAGGGAGTATCCGATTTAGTCCAAACTTTTTTTATCAAACTAAGACAGAGTTCGGAAATGGGCAATATCTTATATTCTTATACTTCACCCATAAAAATCCCGAAATTTTCAAAATATTCATATTTTACTACACAGAAAGAGAACTTTGCAAATTCTAATATTTACCTCAGTGCTAGGTCAGGTGCGAAAATGGACAATATCGGTCCACTCCATCAAGTACCTCCCCCACAAAGGGTCAACATTTTGCATAATTATATCTCTTGTGAAATGTGACGTAAGAATCCGATTGTCTTCAAATCATACATATCACAATATTTTTATTAACCAAAGGTCTGGTGTGAAGATTGAATGTATCGGTCCACACCTTCTGGTATCTCCCCCAAAAAGGGTAAAAATTTGCAATATCCATGAAGCTTATAAAACGTGAAAGTAACATTCGATTCCTTTCAGAGTTGGCACATCTTAATGTTTTATTCAACATAAGATCTGTTATAAAAATGGTAGATATCGGACCATTCCTTCTGGTACCTCCCTCCACAAATGATCAAAGTTTTGAACAACCGAAACCATTATAAAATCCGAAATAAGCATCCAGTTCTCTTTATATTTTACACATCCTATTATTTCTACTAACACAATATCTGCTGTGAAGATGGAATGTATCTGTCCACTCTTTCTGGTAGCTCCCCCACAAAGGGACACATTTTTGAATATCCGTGAAGCTCATAAAACGCAAAATTAACATTCGATTCCTTTCAGACTTCGTACATCTCAATATTTCTTTAAACACAAGATCTGTTATAAAGATGGGAGAGATCGGACCATTTCTTCTGGCACCTCTCCCACATAGGGTTCACTATTTTAAAAATGAAAACGCTCAAAGAATGCGAAATATGCATACATCTCTCTTTAAATTTCACACATGCAGACATTTTGCTATCACAAGATCTGTTATAAAGGTGATCCCCTTTTGGTACGTCCATCACAAAGGGTCACAATTTTCAACACATTTATCTCTCATCACGTGTGAAACAAGTCAGCGATTTTTTAGAACTTGCTATATCTAAATATTTCTCTCAACCAGGAACCCGAGATTAAGGTGGAATTTATGACTTCGCATGAAATTGGATATGAATGTTTGATTTTCTTGTATATATGTCTATACCAATATTGTTGTCTGTATTAGATGAAGTATGAAAATGGAATACCTCGGTCGACCATATCTGGTACCTCACGCATATTTTAGGATTTTCTAAAAATTGTCACACATCTCATATGAAATGAAGGAAGTAACCCATATAGTCCAAATCTGGCACGTCGCAATATTTATATCATATTTATTTAGGTCCGATACAAAATGGAGAATATTGGATCATTCTTTCAGAACCATCTCCATAGAGAGTCAACAATTTGAATAATCATAACAGAAGTCAAAATATAATTAAATAATCGAACATTGGTTGAGGGTATACATCTGTCAACAAACCCGATATATACTTTTTTAATTTGTAATAATTTAATAATTCTTAGACATAATTTTTACCAGATGGAGTGGACCATCTCCGAACTCGATCTAAGTTTGACAATAATATTACGATGTACCAAGTTTGGAATGAATCGGATACTCCCTTCGAGAGTTATCGTTCGCACCAGCCAGACGGACGGACGGACACCCCGAGATCGACCCCCAAAGAGACTTATGGTCTAAAACCGTTATTTCGATAAGGCACGATTTGGCCGTATTATCATTTGATGCCATATGTAGCCATATAACTGAGGGTATAAAATGGGTAATGACGTGGTATCCAGTCGTGTTTATAAAAACTTTGCCTATGAGTGATATGAAATATATGAACTTTATGAAATCACTCATACGTTTAAGAACTTGTGTACTGAACAATGAACTAGATTAACTCTTTGTCTGCCCGTCTGTCTATTGTAATCACGCAATCTTTCGAACGAATTGAGATAAAAGACTACAATTTTGCACACATGTGTTTTTTGTCAGTTGGCAGATTGCGTTCGTAAATGGGACATGTCGGTCCATGTTTTTGTATAGCCGCCCATATAGTGGTACATTCCGATATTGGTTATTTTAGCGACATAGTTCACCGAATTGTTTATTTTCGTATTTAAAGTTCGTAATGGGTAATACAGCCCATGACAAAAAAATCGTGTGCAGGTTCTCGTCTTCGTATAGTCCCCATATAACGGTGACTCACAATATTCTGTGTTTCTATGATTTTAAAGACATTAGAGACGGGAATTGTTTGAAATTTGGTATTTAAAGCTCATAATGGGTATTATAGCCCAACGGTACTTCCCAAGATTCCGTATTTTGGTGATGTTAGCTACATTATTCACCGAATTGTTTAAAATTTCTTATTTGAAGATCTATAAAATAAATTTATTTATTTATTATTATTATTATATTATTATTATTATTATTATTATTATTATTATTATTATTATTATATTATTATTATTATTATTATTATTATTATTATTATTATTATTATTATTATTATTATTATTATTATTATTATTATTATTATTATTATTATTATTATTATTATTATCATTTTGTGGATGAAATACTTGAAGGAGTAGCCCGATTTATATTCTCATTGGATCTATTTATAGAAATATACGCTAATTTTGAGAAAAAAAACAGCTGACGCTGTTTTGAAGACAGAGAGAGCGAGAACGGGCATTCTCTCACCTGATTCAAATATTAATATATGCAAAGTTTGAACAAAATCGGAGTATTCGACTGTTTTTATGAAGGTAAATTGTTTCTTCAACCTTTTCCTTATCTCCTGCCAAACTGGCAGGAAATCGGATACTCCCTTCAAGAGTTAAAGTAAGTCTTGGCAGTTAAATGGACGTTGGTAAATTGGACAAAATGCCTAGTGTTTAAATTACTATTTCCATGAGGCAATTTATAAAGAATCAGGTCCATATGTCTGAGGGCCAAAAATCATTTTTTTACAACAGCTACCCAACACATATTTTCAACTCTCTTCTTACTTTTCTACTGAGTCTATAGAATACAAACGAGTCCCACTGTATGCCACCTTCAAAATACCGATTTTTGCCTAAGAAACCTTGCCTTTTCGCCAAATTTACCTGGTTGTTTTTTTTTCCTTTCAAAAGCACTTCAAAAAAAAAAAAAAGAAGGACCAAACAATTTTGGTCTTGTAAAAGATTCCGTATTGATCTGTGTTCAACAGAAACCAAGAATTTTCTGCACGAATAGATGTTTAATACAACATTCTCCGCGAGATTCCGTTTGATTTGATTATTATCTGTATTCACTGAATAAATGGAGTTTTTCCACTTCGAGTCCGTTCCCTTTCAATAAAGCAGTACTTCTGCTGTCGTAGCAATGATTATTATTATTCTTTTTGTTGTTCACAAATTGATGCAATTTAAACAATTCATTCTCCATCGTCTCAACCCACACACATACACACATCCACTATATATGTGAATGAGTGTGTGTGTTTCTATTCAATGGGGCTTAATTTTCTATGTATAGTTAGTTGTTATTTATCCCTCCATAAAGTATCAAGGGCCCACTTCATCGTCTTCTAAATATGAACCACTATTAATGCTCCACCATATTCCCACCAACCGCAGAGCGCTCTCTCTGTGAATCCTCATCTAAATGGATGGATGCTCCACCGAGTAGTGGCTTATAAAGCAACGATTCTTGATTTGTACTCCAAAGTTGTTCTCTGAATGGCAAATTCAATACAAATATATAAATAACTAAGCAAAGGAAGAACTAAAAGGCGAAGGACAAAGGACTCTGTGTCTTTGGCTGTGTGTGTGTGGGATGAGATGAATTGGATGCAAATCGAAAAACGCAGGATAATACATTGAATTCGAAATGGTAGAAAGAAAGACGGAAATACCAAATGGTACTCATCGATATGCCAAGACGTTTAGCAATGCCGCTGCCGCTGCAGAAGCTTGTGCTCTGTGTTCTCACATAATTTCAAAACAATCACTTGTCCCAAGTGGAACACAATTTGGGAACCTGCAACGCCTGGAGGGGAATGGGGGTGAAGTCGATCTACTTGTGCATGCAAGCACTTCTGCAAATTTTGCATTACCTTCATCAACATTGAATTTAGCAGTTGTAGAGAGAAGTTCTGCGATTCGATTCGAATTGAATGACGCATAATCAAAATCCTGTTTTGAATTGCAATTGGTTTATTCGAAACTAAATTCTTTGCTCCCCTCCTCCCTCTATTCACTGGCTGATAAATCTCATTTCCAGCTTATTTATGAGATTCTCTCGAGGATTTGTAATCCAATATAAAGAATTAGGGACACATGTTTTAACACAGGGACAAAAATACACACACAGATACATATCGAAAAGAAAATGGCGAGTTGTCAAAAATATATAAGGCGTTACAAACTTGCAAATATGGGTGATATTTTGTAACAAAGCAATAGTTATCTATTAATCGCTTTGATTCAAAGGAAATAGTCATATTTTATGAAATAATCATCCGGACTAAAGTGAAATAAGTTATCTTGGCAATGTGCAAATGACAAAATAGCCATATTATAGTATTTTTAAGTAGAATGCCTTTTCAAAAAAAATAGACGTTTGCGTTAAGGTCCGAATCCCTAATTATGTCTGCTACTTTCGGGGGATAATGGCCGATTTTTTGCAGATATTTCCTATTCCATTATGGGGGTATGACCGAAAAATAAACGGTAATAATCCACATTATACGGCAACCCTAAAATGTATCAGACTGTTGGCCGAGAGAGATATACAGCATCTGATTTAACCTAAGTTATGGCTACAGGGGTTATACAGGGTGAGATAAAAAAAAAACTGTAACAAAGTCAAACGCCATAATTCTTAATTTGTTTTATTAATTCTATTGAATCAAAGCAAACACTGTCGAAAACAGCATCAAATTTTATAATAACTTTAAATTTGTTCGAATTGGTCACCCTTGGCTCGAATGAAACACGCAGCCCGAATGTTGCTCTGTGGTCTTTTGGCCCACTCCCGGCAAAGCACTTGTTTGTGGTGACCGACACCCATTCTTGGGTGGCGCGTGCTGAGTCCTGTTGGAATGTCCAAGGTCTGCGGCCAAAATGTCTGCGTGCCCAAGGTTTTAATACACCCTCCAGAATATTTTCGCGCGCGATAATATTCGGCATTTATTCGAATGCCACGGCCGAATAATACGAGTGGAGAGCGAACATCGGCTGTTATGGCGGCCCACACCATCATCATGGCGGTCAACCGAAGGGGGCACATTTTCAGCTGACCTCTTTGGCAAGTAAACACGACCATTTTGTTTGTTTACAAACTGCTGGACACCGAATGTTTTCTTATCGGAGAAAACCAAATTCGGCAGTTTACCACTTTTAACCAAGCGAAGCAACTCTTAAGCTCATTTGAGTCTATTTTCTTGCACTTTTTGAATTTTAATAACTCTACCCCGAGCTGATTTTTCTATATTTGCCGACTGGAATATTGCGATATGTTCAGCTCACGAGCCATTTTTCGGCCACTGCGACGCGAGTTTCCATCAAGTCGCTTCGTTACTTTTCAAACCATTTCTGCTGATGTTGCTGTTTTCTACCGTCCAATTGCTTAACGTCGAGCTACGCTACCAGTATCACAGTAACGAGCGATGTTATGAGACACTAAAGATTTATTCACATTTAAATGCTGGAGTGCGAATAACTTTTTTTCTGGAAAATTCTCACCAAAATGATTTTGTATGCTTGTAAATAATGTAACGAGCTGTCACTGGAATAATTTTAACAGCTGTCGGAGGAGTGGCTTAGAAATGACAGTAGTCTGAAATTGGTTGCAGTTTTTTCATCTCACCCTGCATATCATTTGATACGGCCAAAACTTGCCTCATCGAAATAACCGTTTTACATCCTAGGTCTCCTTGGAGCCGTCCATCCGTATGTATGGTGCGCACGATAACTCTCGAAGGCAGTATTAGCTTTGGTCCAAATTTGGTACACTGTAATATTATTGTCAAAGTTAGATCGAGTTCGAAGTTGAGCAACATCGGCTCAACCTCACTGGTACCTCCCCCTCAAAAGGTCAAAATTTAAAAAAAAAAATAATTTACCTCATAGAAAGAGAAATTGTCATTCGTTTTTATGCAATCTTTTCAAATCCCAATACTTTTGTCTGGTGCGAAATTGGACAATATCGATCCACTCAATGAAGTACCTCCCCCACAAAAGGTAAATTTTTTGAATGATAATAACTTCTACAAAAAGTTAAATAAAAGTGTGATTGTCTTCAGAATTCACTCATCTCAAAATTTTTGTTAACACAAGATCTGGTGTAAAAAGGGAATATAGTATCGGTTCACTCTTACTGGTACCTCCCTCACAAAAGGGTCAACATTTTTAATAACCAGAACGACCATTAAATGCCAATTGAGCATCCAATTCTCTTCAAATTTTACACGTCTCAATATTTGTACTAAAGCAATATCTGGTGTGAAAGCAATATCAGCAGAACAACTCCTTCCAACAACTCCACCACTGCAGGTTAAAATTTGGAATAACCTAAACTCTTATAAAATACGAAATAAGCACCCGATTCAATCAAATAAGATGAAAATGAACTATATCGGTTCATCCCCTCCAGTACTTTCACTACAAAGGGTCAAATTTTTGAAAGATTATATCTCACATAAACGAAACAAACTTGGTATATCTGCCGAACTGGGACAGATTTGAAATGGACAATATTGGCCCACTCCTTCGGAACCACCCCAAAATATATTTAAATAAAGGAACATTGACTGATGGTATGCATCAGTCAGCAAAACTGATTGATACTTTTCAATTTGTTATCAATCAAAATAGTTATATTTTAAGGGGGAGAACCTAATGGATTGGATCGACTTATCGTATATTTACATACGATCTAGGGTGGATAGAAATATCGAGATAAATTACGAAGAAAATAGCCGACTTCTCCGTTTACTATGAAAGTCATAATTATTCAAAATTTTGACCCTTGTAAGGGGAGATACCAGAAGGAATGAACCGATAAGTTTAATATCCGCCCTAGATATATAGTCGATGTAGAGATACTCTAGATGTATAGTAGGTAGTAGGAAAGTGTTGCATTGTGGAAAATTGAAAGAAACAGCAGATAATTATTTTTTCATTTTATGATACTTGTAATGGGGAAGGTACATGACTGGCTATATCTCAACTTGTCACCAGATTTTGCATTTGTAGATGTAATGGGATGTGATATTTTAAGAGCGTTATGAATATTCAAAAATTTGGTAGCGGAAGGCGAAATCCCCAGAGATATTGGGATGTGAGAAATTTGAAAACAATTAGACTCTACATGATGAGATTAAAAAACTGTAACCTACTTCAGACTGCTGTCATTTTCAAGCCGCTCTTCCGACAGCTGTTAAAGTTATTCCAGTGACAGCTTGTTATATTGTTTACAAGCGCACAAAAGCATTTTCCAGAAAAAAAGTTATTCGCGATGAAATTCAAGCCACAAGTGGCTATCGTTATAGCATTCCAGCATTTAAATGTGAATAAGTCTTTTGTGTCTCGTACCATCGCTCGTTGCCGTGATACTGGTAGCGTAGAAGAAAACAGCAACATAAGCAGAAATGGTTCGAAAAGTAAAGAAGCAACTTGATCGAAACCTGCGTCGCAGTGGCCGAAAAATGGCTCATGAGCTGAACATATTGCTATATTCCATTCGACAAAATTTTAAAAAATGAGGTCGGGGTAAAGCCATTGAAATCCCAAAAAGTGCAAGAACTTACACCGTAACGGCAACAAAAAAAAATAGACACGAAAGAGCGGTGCCGAAAGCGGTGACCTGCCGAATTTGGTTTTCACCGATGAGAAAACATTCGTGGTCCAGCAGATTTGTAAACAAACAAAATGATCGTGTTTACTTACCAAAGAGGTCAGCTGAAAATGTGCACCTTCGGTTGGCCACCAGAACTCAAACGCCGGCCATGGTGATGGTGTGGGCCGCCATAACAGCCACTGGTCACTCTGCGCTCGTATTAATCGACCGTGGCATCAGAATAATTGCCGAATATTATCGCGAAAATTTGCTGAAGGGTGTATTAAAGCCTTGGGCACGCAAACATTTTAGCTTCACACCTTGGACATTTCAACAGAACTCAGCACCATCGCACTCAGCATGCGCCACCCAAGAATGGTTACAAAATGAAGTGCCTAGCATCATTTCCAGCGCACAATGGCCACCAAAATATCCGGATACCAATCCGTTGGACTATTGTGTCTGGAGTATTTTGGAAAGCAAGGTTGGCACTAAAAAATACCAAAGCATCGATCACCTCAAGCAAGCGCTTCTCCGGGAATGGAGAATAATTTAAAAATGCTATGTTTTTTAGTTTAATACACAAACACAATTCAATTTAAAGCCAATCTCATTACAGGAAATTCAACATCAATGTTCAAACTAAAAAAAACGACAAAAAGATCATCAGCAACAAAAACAGCATCATGTTTGGCAAAATGGCAAAGTTAATACATTTAAAATATTTTGCACAAATATCCGCCAGTATTTGGGGAATAAAAACGCCATAAAAATAAAATTTCACATTCTGGGCACAGAAAAAAGTAACCAACACCAGAACCAAACCAGAAGAATTCACAGAACGAAAAGAAAATATCATTACTCAACACACGCTCTGACGGTGTGGCGGGGGTTGGGTGGCAATGGCAATTTTAGTTGAACTATGGTCTGAAGTGTATCGTTGCAGCTGTGAATGATTCTGAAGTTGATGACCCAGCGAATGGGAGGTGAGCGCTTTACTGGCATCCGTAAAATGGTTACTGCGAATACCCAACCCCCTCTCTCCGTCGTAAAAAAGAGCGGAGGTGGCGTTTTGGTGGTGATGGTGTTGTCAACTTGTGATGACAAATTTTATACAAACAAATTTGTGATAAAAGCTAATTTTTCAAATAAGCAAAAATATAACAAATGGCAACAATCTACAACAAAATGCCAACAACATAGGGCACAATGGGAAATGACAATCACAAAAAACGAACACACACACACAATCATTCACTCGTACAAATTTACTTTGATGTAGAAGTGTAAAATGTGAGGAAAAAATGGCGATGTGTGAACAAATGTTTGTGGCAGGACAAATTGTGCATCGACTAAATATATTTGCAGTGTTAGTGAATTTAAGGACGTAAGATGTACAATATATCACAGCTGACCATGAAATACCCTATCGAAATATTTCACTTATTATTGGAGTTACCATATGAAGACTGGTAACTCCAAGAGCGTATCATAAAATATTCCTACAAAAAAATTCATTTTTTCTTGAAACGTGATAAGTTTGGCTGTGACAAATTATTTATACCCTCCTACGCGGTGGAAAACTAGTTATAGTCAAAAATATGTGTAGGAACGTCAAAATACCTATAAATATGAAATTCGGCTACGTGGGAGTAATTCCAATACCTGGATTTATATAAAATTATTTGGGGAGGATTCGTTCTACAATTAGGACATAAAAAACCTGTAGATGGGAGACAATACTTGGAAATTAAATCTACCAAGGTATTGCTATTTGGGAAATTTTTGACTGGAAGACTGACCCAACAAAATCCGGGTGAAAGTCATGAAGCTAGAACCTGAAGATAAGATGGGAATTTTGAGAATATAGAAACTGTTAAAAGCAAGAACACTAAAATTTAGTATGAGATTCACCCCTCGTCAGTAGAAGCGCGAGAGATTTTTGGAAAGAAGAGAGAGAGAGAGAGAGATTTAAGAAAATTCACACTCCAAGGATATGAAAAGAGATAAAGATAGAAAAAAAAAAAATAAAAAAAATCAGATCAGTCAGAGTGGGATGGGGATCCCTCATAGCGTTAATGAGTGAGAAAAGGTCGAACGCGAGAAGTGGTAGTACTGTTGCCAAATTTAGAGATGGTCACTATTCCTATATTTTAAATTTTTTAGCCAAATGGCTAGAGAGAGGATATATATCATTTAATACGGCCAAAACGTGTCTGGTCGGAATAACAGTTTTAGAAACGTTTGTGGAAATTTGGAGTCGATCTGGCGATATCCGTCCCTCTGTCTGTCTGACTGGTGCCCACAATAACTTCCGAAAGGATTAACCGATTTGGTCCAAACTTTGTACATCACAATATTATTATCAAACTTCAATCGAGTTCGGAGATGGGCAATACCGGTCCACTCCTTCTGGTACCTGCTCCACAAAGGGTCGAAATTATTAAAGCAATTATTTTACTGCAAAGACGAAGAAAGGATAATACGATTTTGCTCCATCTTTACAAATCCTAATATTTGCGTCAGTTATAGGTCCGGTGTGAAAATGGACAATATCGGTACACTCCATCAAGACCTCCCCCACAAAAGGTCAAACTTTTGAATAATTATAACTCTTATAAAGTGTGACGTAAGAGTCCGATTGTCACACAACATAATATTTTTATTAACCCAAGGTCTGGCGTGAAGATGGAATATATCACTCCACTCCTTCTGGTACAACATTTTTAATATCTATGAAGCTTCTAAAACCCGAAATTAACATAAGATTCCATTTGGACTTGGCAAATCTCAATATTTCCATCAACACAAGATCTGTTATAAATATGGCAGAGATCGTACCATTCCTTCTGATACCTCCCCCAAACAGAGTCTAAGTTTTGAATAACCAAAACGATCATAAAATCCGAAATACGCATACGGATCTCTTCAAATTACACACATCCCAAAATTTTTATTAACACAAGGTCTGGTGTGAAGATCAAGTATATCGGTCCACTCCTTCTGATACCTTCACCCAAGGGGTCAAAATTTTGAATATCCATGAAGCTCATAAAACACGAAATTAGCATGCGATTTCATTCAGATTTGGCACATTTCAATACTTCCATTAACACAAGATATGTTATAAAGAAGTAGAAAATCGGACAATTCTTTTGGTACATCTCCCACATAGGGTTCAAGATTTTGAAAAACAAAACGCTCAAATAAAGCGAAATAGGCATCCAACTCTTTTCAATCTTCACACATACAAATATTTTTGCTAACACAAGATCCGTTGTGAAAATGGTATATATCTGCGAACCCCATACTTATAATTCTGATTTTCCTTAAAAAAAGCTTAAAATTTCAGGAAAATAAATATTATTTGACAAAATTCTTAGGAAAATTTTCGATTTCAATTCTGATTATCCTTTCTGAAAACCATTCCTTAAAACCAAAGTCACATTTCTAATAACCTTTTAAATCTTTCTGATTTTCCTTGGAACTGCTCTGAAATATTCGTTGAAAAATATCCCCTGATATATAAAAAAAAATATATAATATATATAAAATATAAAAAATATAAAAAATATATGATATATGTGTGTATATTCCATGAAAAACCTTAAAAATCCACAAAATCTACGATTTCAGCTCTGATAGTCTTTGAAATATATTCGTTAAAAATCCACTACTTATAGACTTCTCGATAATATCTCTTTAACAACCAAGGTTAGAGTTCATATATTCCTTGAAAAATATTCCGTAAAAGTCCTTCAAAGTATATCTTAAAAATCAATTGATAGAGATTAGATCAATTGATAAGAATTAGATTTCCTTTATATCTCCTAATATCCTTCAATATTCTTATCAAAGCTGTAGCTTAAGATATATTTTAAGGTGATATAGAACTTCAACCTTGGATTTTTAGAGAAATTTTGCAAGAAATATCTTATTTAAAAATATTTCTCGAAAAATGCCTCCTAAAAGCATTTCTAATATTCATCTTAAAATATATTTTAAGCTGTAGCATTGATGTTCCTTAAAAACTATTTAAAAAATCCACATCTATAGTTTTGATATATTGTTAAAAATTAAAAAAAAAATACTTGGAAAAACTTTCCATTACAGCTCCAATATTCACAAAAAATATTTTTGAAAAAATTATAATCTTAAGATTTGACATTACTTAAAAGTTTCTTAAAATGGTTTCAGTTCTTATATCCCTTGAAAAAATATTCTTGTGCTACATCTTTGACAATCATTAAAGAGCAATATCTCCTAAATTCTTTAGTAATTATTTAAAAACTACATGATTGTATTTCAGATATCAAATAAAAACTATCTTTAATATTAAAAAAAGAAACCCCCCGCTCCGATATTTCTCGAAAAATATTCCTTTAAAAATCTTAAGTTTCTGCTCTGAAACTCTTTGGAAAATATGCACCGTAATCTCCAGTAATAAATTTCTAATATTACCTCCGTAGGGTGTAACATGTCCATTTTTGAATAATGCACCAATGAAGAAACATTCGCATATGCACACATAGCTATCCGCTCCCACTCCCAACTATTAACCTCCAAAACATTTGAATAAAGCAGCAAAATAAATGCAATTTGTACAAGTTTTCTTTGCCTGTCATCTTGACAATAATACAACCGGAAAAGCTGCAAAAAGAAACGACAACAGCAACAACATGGACATGCTGCCTTTTTCTTGTTATTGTGGTAGTCGATGCCATCATCGTCATCATCATCAGCAGCAGCAGCAACATTTCAAACGAATGATAAATTCAATTCGATTGGATCCAGGATATATGTCGGTCGTTTGGATGGTCCTTCGTTCGCTCGGTCATTGAATGTGGGTGGAGATTTGCATTGTCAGTCGTGCCTTAGTTGTGAATGCATTAAAATTATTTATATCAATAAACTCAATTTGTTGTTAAAACGCTAGCAGGACGGGAGGTGGTAGGAGAAAACAACATCAAAGTAATTTTTAAAAAAGCACATTTTGCTTTTGGCACTTTTCGTATGTCCTTGTTTCCTGTTTGCTTTGCAGCATGTTTTCTCCCTCTATTTATTACAAATTCAATGAAGTAAATGTAAATAAGTAAAAAAAAATAAAATACAGGGACAAGGAAGGGGGATGGATTGTTGATCTGCATAAATTGTCGAAGATGACCTTTCGTTTTTTTTTTCGCACACAACCATACAAAAATATTCCTTCAACATCATTGTCAAATGCAGGAGGGGGGCTTTGAATGGTATTGGAGTTGTATGTTTCGGGTATTAGAAGGGTAGCTTGTCATGATATTGGGAAATTCAGTGAAAATAATTAAAGATAGGGTACAGTGAATTTGAAAATATTTTAAAAAGCTTGGTAGCTTAATTTTTACTCTCAGCCTTAAATAACGCTTTTTTCAACGAAATCATTTGGAGTCGGCCGAGCCATATCTGTCTGACTATCTGCTTTTGTCATAAAATTTTTCACGAACTTATATTTAGTTTGACGTCGGTCCATTGCCTTACAAAAGTTCAAATTGACAGCATTGGCCCACTTCTTATTATAACTCCACCATAAAAGTTCAAAGTTTCGAGGAATCAAGTAAAATATAAAAACCCGAATTCGACTTTTTAAAACTTTGCATTTCTCAATTTTTTTCCCAATAATAAATCAACTGAAACCTGCCAGGAAAGGTCAAAAGTCGGGCAGAGATGACTATATAATGCCCTATACCACTCTGCATATTTAGTAGAGCTCACGTAATAAAAATGTTTATATTCGCAAATTATGTGAAGTAGATCATGCCAACTATGAGTCAAATAACATTACCGTATAGCGCATGATATGACTTCGATATGAATTATATTAAAAAATATTTATTGGAGCAATAGCTATACCAGACCTAGTTTTTGCAAATGGTAAAATTCGGTTGAATATGAAAAAAAAAACTATTCAATTTGGGCTGATATTACATATATGGTGAGCATTAACCTCAATATCAAATGTAGATGTACATCGAAGCTAATTAAAAATCTGAACCGACTTCGATGAAATTTGACAGAGTTCCATAAGATATACCAAATATCATTTTTGTGAAGTGTATATTACGCATGTGAGGGGAAGTAAGAAGCTTTAGCTATATCTGAACCGATTTTCAGAAAATTTGAAGTATTTATTTCTAGGATGAATTCAGTCGGAATTGCCAAATATAGGAGCTATATCTGAATTTGAACCGATTCTCATCAATAGGGTACGTCCTTGGGCCAAAAAATATTGTTTGCAACATTTCATCTCAATCGCATAATAAATGCGACCTGCATTTTCTTCATAAAAAAATTCATGGACGGACTGACATGCATAAATCGGCCCAGAAAATGATTCTATAAAGATCCTCAGAAGTAACTATGGGTATAGCGCTCTTCCTTCTCCATGTTACAAACAAATGCACAAAGATAAAAGATAAAACCCTTACCTCTACGTGGTATAGGGAATAAAATAGAATAAGTCCATCCGCAACCTCCCTCCAAAAAAAATCAAAGAATAATCATGGATCTCATAAGGGATTTTTTCAATGGAGTCTAAACCTATTAAACTATACGAAGAAGTGTTCTTTCATGCGTAATTTTTTGTCACAGGCTGTGGTACCCTTTACAAAATAACCTCAGCTATTTTAAATTTATATTTTTCCGATTTCCCAATATCAATATTACCAACATTATAATTTTTGGTACTATCCATACACAATAATCTACGCATTGCCAAAATATCCCTTTTGTCTGAATTCTTTGTTTCACTGTCAAACATTTTCAGTTTGGTCTATAATTTAACCATGAATCTTCTTTCAAACGAACAACGCTTAGAATCATTGCATTTTATTATTATTATCGTATGCTCCTTCCAGTCAGTTGTCAGTTTAATCGACCCTTATTATACCTTCAGCCATGTGGCTACAGAGGGTATATATCATGTGATACGGCTAAAACGTGCCTCATCGAAATTTCGATGTTAAATCCTAGGTCTCTTTGGACCAACTCCGTTCCAGTAAGTTTGGGGTCGATCTAGAGGTGTTCATCCGTCCGTCTGGCTGGCTGACTGATTGGTGCGCACGATAACTCTAGAAAGAAATATTACTATCAAACTTTAACCGAGTTCAGAAGTGGGCAAGATCGGTCCACTCGTTCTGGTACCTCCCCCACAAAATGTGAAAATTTTCTGAGATAACAATTTACCTCATGGAAACGTTGCAAATCCTAATATTTGCATCTGCGCTACCTGACTACAGATCATAATTTTGATTTTTATTGACACAAGATCTAGTGTGTGAGTGGGATATATCCTAGAAGCGGTTCAACATTTTGAATAATAAAGCGCACATCAAATGTAAAATAACCATTGGATTCTTTTCAAATTTCACCCATCCCAATATTTCTTTCAACACAAAATCTGATCTTTTAGTACCTCTTCCACATACATCAAATGTTCAATACTTAGATCCCTCATAATTTGCGAAACAACTCACAGATTCTTTGGTATATATCGATTTAAACTTGGTATATCTAAATTGTTCTCCCAAACAGAGGTGTTATGTGAATATGGAACATATCGACCCACTACTTCTGGTACCTCCCCCACAAAAAGTTAAATTTTTTTTCTATCAGTATTAGATGAAGTTGGAGTGAAGATCAGGCAAAAGCATGCCAAAAGCCAACAAAGCATCCTGGTGTGTGCGGTTTATGGTATGAAGGGATCATCCCACCGAACGTTTTTAAAGATACTGCGAATCGCAATGTAACTGCAAATTGTGAGCTCTACCGTGAGACGATATCCAAGTTCTTTTTTCCAGAGCTTGATTGTGGTTGCAAAAATACGGTGCCACATGCCACACAACATGTGTAACACTTTAATTCTCGTTCGGGACTGGCCGCCTTCAGAGTATTTTTTAGGCTTTCTTAAAGATCATGTCTATACAGACGAGTCCGCTTCAATTGCCACATTGAAAGATAACATTGAGGCATTTACTCGTGAGATACCGGCCGATATGTTGGAAAGGTTATGACGAAGTTGGGCTAAGCGAATAGACCATTTGAGACGCTGTCGCAGTCAACATTTGCATGCAAAAATCAAACATTAAATTATATGGCAGAACATTTTTCTGAATTCCAGGATTTTTTTTAAAGAAATTATCACGCAAATAAAAAACTTTAACCTCTATCCGTTAAAAAATCGTGGTACGTAATGAGAACCTTTTGATAATGTTCGTACACTTTAAGTCAAAATTTTTTTATAAAAAAACTCTTTTTCAAAATTCAAAATTTCAGAATAATAGCTGTATTCGTCCATCAATACCAATGCTACCATATTTAGTACTGTTCATACCTTTCTGGTATGAATTTCCAAACACCCAACTTAATCTCGAACCTTCGCCCTAAAATTGACCCTTGTCCAAGATTTCAAGATTCCGAACGTAGCCGTTTTGTCAGGGCGTTGATGAATCAGTCGGTCAGTTCGGTCATTAATATAGAAAGTACATCATGTCGTATGAGTATGAAATAAGTGATTTTTACAATGCATACGCCATGATGTACCAAGCTAATTGCTCGTTTTTTTTTTCAAATCTAGGTTCTTACAAATTAATCAAATTTTTTTACTCCTTCAAAAAACCATACATTATGTTATTATTGTTATAGTATATTGTTCGAAACATTTTTGGTTTATTCTTTCTCTTCTTGCATATAGACAAGTATAGATAAACAATCTGGATATTCTTTAAAACACAACACTTGAACTCCACATCTCCCACTGGCTCCAACTCACCACCCCCCTGTCTTATGTTCATTTCAATGACAATGCAACATTGCATCCACTGAAGTGGTGCCGCTACCACAGCTACTCTAAAATGTATTGGATTGAAGAATATGCAAATGTTATGAAAATGCAAGTAGCCAAACCAACGCCCCGACGACAAAACCATTCGGAAAGCTGGTGGAAAAGCAAAAACTGTCATCGAAGCTAATGCTATGGCATTGAAAAACACATATTGTGTCAGCAATCGCGTTTTGGTCTCACCCGGCAAACGAGGAGAGCTTTAAATGGTTGAATGTTACACAACATTAGGGGTGGCAACTATAGCTACTGCAACAAAAGTTGAAGACGACAAAGAAGAAGATGAAGAAGAAGACAAAACCCCGTATAGAATACAAGGAGTAATACAATGAGATTCAAGAAAAAATTTCATTTTTCACTTTGACACATTAACACAATAAAAATTCACAACTGTAGCAAGTACTCCCACCACCAATGCCATTGAAGTTTAGAGGGATCTTCAAAAGGAGGAAGTTGGTGAAGTGACGTGATACAAATTAAAAAAATAGATATAGTATATTTTTGAAAAAATATAAATAAATCTGATATCCACAGAGTGCCAGTACCACATAAACAATCCATAAATGGGGCAATGACAAAATTTATAATGACAATACAGGTCGAACGACAACAAAATAGTATCAGTTGGTTTTGCCGACAGTTTTATACCCCAGGCTTAAGTTATGATTATTCAAACTGTTGACCCTTTATGGGGGAGGTTCCGCCGTAGTTGGCCAATATTGACCAATTCGTATCTGACCTAAGACTGAAAAAAAATATTACAACATGCCAAATTTGGACTATATCGACTACTTCCTATACTTTATATGTGCAAATTTTAGCGAACCGAAATATTCCATTTTCATACTTCATCTAATGCTGAGAAAAAATATTGGTATGTGCAATCGAACATTTAAATCCAATTTTCGATAAATTACATATTCATATCAGATTTCTGGTTAGAGAAATATTTAGATGTAGCAAGTTGTAAAGAATCGCCTACTTGTTTCGCAAGTTATGACACATATAAGTGTTGGATATTTTGACCCTTTGTGAGTGAGGTACCAGAAGGGCTTCGCAGATTTATATCATCTTCACAACAGATCTTATGTTTATCGAAGTATTGAGATTTGCCAAGTCTGAATGGAATCGAATGTTAATTTCGTGTTTTATGAGCTTCGTGAATATTCACAATTTTGACGCTTCGTGGGGGAGGTACCAGAAGGAGTGGACCGATACAATCCATCTTCAAAACAGACCTTGGGATAGTAAAAATATTTTGATGTGTGTAATTTGAAGACAATCGGACTCTTACATCACATTTTATAAAAGTTATAACTATTCCAGATTTTGACCCTTTGTGAGGGAGCTTCTTGATGGAGTGAACCGATATTGTCAATTTTCGCACCTGACCTAGCACTGATAGAAATATTAGGATTCGCAAAGGTAGAGCAACATCGGGTTATACTTCTCTTTCTGTGCAGTAAATTATTTTCTTTGAAAATGTTGACATTTTTTGGGGGAGGTACCAGAAGGAGTGAACCGATATTGCTCATCTACGAACTCGATCTAAGTTTGACAATAATATTAAGATGTACCAAGTTTGAACCGATTCAGATATTTCCTTCAAGAGTTATCGTGAGCCAGCCAGCCAAACCCACAGTCGGGCGGACACGCCTTGATCGACTCAAAATGTCCTGAAATGGATTTGGTCCAAAGAGACCTAGAAGACCGGTATTTCGATGTGACACTTTTTGGCCGTATACAAATATATACTGAGGCTGGATTCATGTCCCTTGATATTTTTGTATTCTCCACCACAGTATTAAGGGTATATATTACCTTTGTCATTCCGAAATATTCATGTTAGACTCAACAGAGTATATATATTCTTAATTAGCGTCTGTACGTCTGACTATCTCTCTGTCTGCAGGCAGGGCAAGTTCATAAATTGGTCATACACGTTTTCGTGTAGCTAACATATAGTGGTACCTTACGACATTTTCTTGACTTCAGCTAGATTTTTCAACAGATTTGTTTAAAATTGAGTAGCCCCATATTCTTCATATAACGGATAGATACCTACCCCTCTGACAGAAAATGGTTAATGTAGGTCCATGTTTTGGTATGACCCCCTTATAACATTTCTGTACACCTTATGTTATTTTGAAGACTTTAACTATATTCTCCAAACGATTTCACTGGCATTTTTGAACTTCTGCGAACCTGTAGCC
This sequence comes from Musca domestica, assembly GCF_030504385.1. Lineage (NCBI taxonomy): Eukaryota > Metazoa > Arthropoda > Insecta > Diptera > Muscidae > Musca > Musca domestica. Next base: position 3,086,074 of record NW_026712406.1, on the reverse strand, counting down.
AAGGTCCTTTGAAAACTTTTACAATTAATTCAATACTGAGAAATTCTATAACTCTCAGTATTTTTTATAGTAAAAGAAATATGGTTTTCAAAATGTTGAAATGTTGTTCAGACAAGGAGAATAACTTTTACTCAAACTTGTATATGCCAGATGTCTTCATTTAACAACTTCAGTAACTCCCTTACCCACACACCCTTTCCTACCCACAACAACTAACAGCAAAGACAAAATGTACCTTTTGAATCCACGAAACTCTTCCTGTCAACATCAAAGATTTTTTGGACATTACAACCCAATGCCAAGATGAACTCTGACACAGATACATACGGAATAAACCCGACGTTCGGTGGCAATATCAAAGTAGTGAATAAATGAAACCTGAAATGCGCTAAAAGCAAATGGAAATAGCTTTGGGGGCACACAAACTGACTGTATGTCTGTCTGTCGTTCTCCATTCTCTGTCGTGATGACACTAACCTCGAAAAGGAAGAAAGGAAAAAACGTGAATTTCTTAAAACAAGCGATAGGTTTGTCTTACTGTCCAAACTGATTACGAAAGACAAACCGGGGAAGCCATCTTCCGCCGTCGACCTGCTGCCACTATCAAAAACGGAATCTATTAAATTAGCGTAAGAAATTATTTTATATCATTTTTGATTATTTCTTGTTGCGATTATGTTAAAATAAAAGCGTTATGATTTGTATTTCAAAATTTAAGGAGAATTAAGTAAAATTAATAAGGAGAGAAAATTAAAGCGCTTGGGAATTTCTGTTAATAAGGAAAAATATAGTACATTATATTTTTGTAATATATAGAATATTACAAAAATTACATCTTTTAGGGTTTTTTTCTTTCAAACAACTCAGTAAAATTCTGAGATGTATTTTTCATGGTACAAACTGAATATTTTGTTCGGAGATCCACACTGAAATTTAATATAGAATAATTCCTGAAACTTTCCCCAAACAACTTTAATTACGAAGGGAAATTTTGACTTGGTAAAATTAACAATAAAAAAGCAAACACATAATTTTTAGTGCAAGTGATAAAATAATTTTGAATTCCATCACGAATTCAAGCGTGATAGTGGGATTTCTTTATATTTGGCTGGAAAACCACAAGCGGCTATCGTTACTCAGCACTCCAGCATTTAAACGTGTATAAAACTTTTGTGTCTCGTACCATCACTCGTTATCGTGATACTGGAAGTGGACGGAATAAAACAGCAACATCCGCAGAAATGGTTCGAAAAGTAGGACGCGACTTGTGAAACCCGCGTAGCAGTGGCCGAAAAATGGCTCGTGAGCTGAACATATCGCAATATTCCATTCGGCAAATATTGAAAAATGAGGTCGGGGTAAAGCCATTGAAATTCCAAAAAATGCAAGAACTTACACGGCAACAGAAATAAAATAGACTCAAAAGAACTAAAGAGTTGCTTCGCTTGACCGAAAGTGGTGCCGAATTTGGTTTTCTCCGTCCAGCAGTCAGCGGCCAAGGAGGTCACCTGAAAATGTGCACCTTCGGTTGACCACCAGAATACAAGGGCCGGCCATGGAAATGGTGTGGGCCGCCATAACAGCCGATGGTCGTTCTCCGCTCGTATTAATCTACCGTGGCATCAGACTAAATACCGAATATCGCAAAAATATTCTGGAGGTGTATTAAAGCCTTGGGCACACAAACATTTTACATAACAACAGGACTCAGCACCATCACACTCAGCACGCTCCACTCAAGAATGGTTACATAATTTGGTTCCTCGTTTCATTTCCGTTGGACTATTGTGTCTGGAGTATTTTGGAAAGCATAGTTGACACTTAAAAATACCAAAGTGTCGATCACCTCAAGTAAGCGCTTCGCCGGAAATAGGCCAAAATACAGCAGATCAACATTCGGGCAGCGTACCATATGCCATAATTGTTGCCAAAAGTGACCAATTCGAACAAATCTAAACTTATTTGAAAATTTTATGCTTTTTCCGACATTTTTTGCTTTCATTCAATAAAATGTAAAAAAAAAATGTAAAATTATGGCACTTCACTTTGTTGCAGTTTTTTTATTTCACCCTGTATGAGATATGTGATAATTTTTAGAAAAGGTCACGTTTTCATACTTCATTTAATGCAGATAAAAATATTGGTATGGGCAAAATTATAAGAAAATCGAATCCATTTTTATACGAAATCATAAATTCCATATTTATCCCAGGTTTCTGATTGAAAGAAATATTTAGATACAGCAAGTTGTAAAAAATCGCCAACTTGTTTCGCAAGCTATGACAGAAAAAAAAGTATAGTGTTAGCAAAATTATATGAGTAAAATTTCAAAAGAGTTGGATGCTTATTTCGCTTACTTTGAGCGTTTTGTTTTTCAAAATCTCGAACCCTGTGTGGGGGAGTTACCAGAAAGAATGGTCTGATCTCACCACCTTTATACAGAAGGAGTTTTGGTTTTTCAAAACTTTGACCATTTATGGGGGTGATGCAGATGAAATGGTCCGATTTGTATCATCTTTATAACAGATCTTTCGTTGATGGAAATATTGAGATGTACCAATTCTGAATGGAATCGGATGTAAATTTCGCGTTATATGAGCTTAATGGACATTCAAAATGTTGACCCTTTGTGGGGGAGTAGGAAGGAGTAATCCATCTTCACATTAGACCTTGGGTTAATAAAAATATTGTGATCTGTGTAATTTGAAGACAATCGGACTCTATTATCACCTTATAAGTATTCAAAATCTTGACCCTTTTCTGTGAAGTAAAATGTGTTTTTGTGGGACATGTACCTGATGGAGAGGTCCGAAATATTCCGTGTTCACACTAGATCTTATTCTGATATAACTGTTAGTATATGTATGAATGAAATATAATGCTCATTTCCCGTTTTATGAGCTTCGTGATTATTCAAAATTTCGACTCGTTGTGGAGGAGGTACTCTGGCATATCATCAGCTCATGTTGCGATCTCTATTCCATCTGGAGGAATTTCGAAAAGGTAAATGTTCAACAATTCAAGAGATATCATCGCACCTAGGCGAACCCTCTGAATCACTTTACAGGGTTGGGACTTCTTTTTTCGGAAATCCACATACAAATAAGGTCCACAATTATAGTTGATTGTTCAATAGTTCAAACTTGACCTTGGTAGTCTGGTCTACCAACACTACGGGTGAGATGAAGAAACTGCAAGCAACTTCAGACTACTGTCATTTCTAAGCAATTTTCCAGAAAAAAAGTTATTCGTGATGGAATTCAAGCGTGATAGTGCGATTTCTTTATATTTGGCTGGAAAACCACAAGTGGCTATCGTTAGAGTACTCCAGCATTTAAATGTGAATAAATCTTTTGTATCTTGTGCCATCGCTAGTTACCATGACACTGGTAGGGTAGCCCGACGTCAAGGAAGTGAACGAAAGAAAACTGCAACAGCAGAAATGGTTCGAAAAGTAAAGAATCGACTTGATCGAAACCCGTGTCGCAGTGACTGAAAAATGGCTCGTGAGCTAAAATATTCCATTCGGCAAATATTGCAAAATGAGCTCGGGGAAAAGACAATTCGAAAAAGTGCAAGAACTTACACCGCAAAGAAAGAAAATAGACTCAAAAGAGCTAAAGAGTTGCTTCGCTTGGCCGAAAGTGGTGAACTGCCGATTTTGTTTTTCTCCGATGAGAAAACATTCGTTGTCCAGCCGATTGTAAACAACAAAACTCACTTGGCAAAGAGGTCAGCTGTGCACCTTCGGTTGGCCACCAGAACTCAAACGCCGGCCATTGTGATGGTGTGGACCGCCATAACAACTGATGGTCGCTCTCCGCTCGTATTAATCGATGGTGGCACCAGAATAAATGCTTTGGGCACGCAATCATTTTGGCCGCAGACCTTGGACATTCCAACAGGGTTCAGCACCATCGCACTCAGCACGCGCCACCCAAGAATGGTTACAAAATTAGGTTCCTCGCTTCATTTTCAGCGCACAATGGTCACTAAAATCTCCGGATAACAATCCGTTGGACTATCGTGTCTGGAGTACTTTTGGAAAGCAAGGTTGGCCCTAAAAAATATCAAAGTGGGCAGAGTGTGACGGTTTCATTGGCCATAATTGAAGGCCACAACTCGTGCCAAAAGTTTACTTGTATCGCTTTCAATGTTGCAACACATCAGGCATTCGATCACGCATATGTGGCTGAAGCTATGATGAAGTTGCTTCCTGAAAATTAGCTGGCTTGATCATACAGGATTATCGTAACTTCACATGAGGAATAATAAACCTATGCATACTTTGTTGCGTCTGACATGAGTATTTCCAAAAGTTAAAAGCGAATCACGAAGTTAATATACCCTATACAATGAGACAATAAGTTGCTTTTCTTTTGCATATACATTTATATCTTCATATACATAACTAAATAAAAATCCAACAATTTCAAATGCTTCTTAAATGAAACAAGCAATAAAATTGTAGCTTATCGCAACCTATTTTCCCCTGCTAATCTTTTTATACTCATGTTGCTTAGAAAAAAAATCGTATTTGGAGTGGTCGATATCTTCCAGGAGTGGCCGATATCTTCCATCTTCACACCTAATTTTGTGTTGATAGAAATATTGGAATGTGTAGAGTTTAGAATGAACCGAATGGTTATTTGGCATATTATAACTTATATAATTATTCCAACTTTTGACCCGATGTGGGGGAGGTACCAGAAGGAGTGATCCGATATATTCTGTCTTCACACCAAATCTTGTGCTGTTAGAAATATTGAGATGTGCAAAATTTGAAAACAATCGGACTTTTATTTTACATTTTATGAGAGGTCTGATTATTCAAAATGTTGACCCTATAAGGGGAGGTACTTGATGGAGTGTATCGATATTGTAAATTTTCTCACCCGACCTAGCACTGATATAAATTTTAGGACCTGCATGGTTTGAACAAAATTTGATGATTCTTTTGGTTCTACAAGGTAAATAAATATCTATGAAAATGTTGATCTTTTGGGGGAGGTGCCAAAAAGGGTGGATCAATATTGCCCATATCCGAAACTGATCTAAGTTTGATAATACTATTACTGTGTACCAAATCTAATACCCCCTTCGAGAATTATCGAACGCACCCCTAAATCAACTCCAAACGTCCTGAAACGGATTTGATCCATCATTTTGATAAGGCACGTTTATTATAATTAGTAGTTAGCTATTATCATGCACTCTATTTCATATCGGTTGAATGGATGAGTAATTGCCCATTTAAGTTGTGTATGACACTATCCAATAAAAAATCAATGGCTTATGACAATACTAAAAACAAAACCGTATTAAGCCTGATAAAATCAAAATAATCTTAATGAAGTTATAACAGCACACCCAAAATTAGCAATACATCAAAATCCGAGATAAACAAAGTCGGTTTTGTTTTTGCCCTCCATGTGTTTTCTCTTTGCATTCCCACTGTGATAAACGGACTCTATGACACTACGTTCAAACTTCCTCCCTCCCCACCATAAATCCATTGAAATTACCATTAAGATATCATCACTTGACTACTTAAGTTCCCATGGCAGCTGCAATTGTTTTAATGAGAGTGTGTGTGTGTTTGTTTGTTTCTATTTTTTTTGTAAATGCGTAGCGTACGAAGTTGGGGAAACGGAAATGAGTAATAAACTGCAAACTGTTTCGCGTAAGCATAAATTACACATCACTTAGACGACCATCAGTCTCCCACTCCAGTCTCCCACTCCAGTCTCCCACTAGCCATTTAGTCCGGTCTAGTCCGCCGGTCTGGTCTATCTCTGACTTCTTGCGAATAAATGTTTTTTTTTTTTTTTTTTTTGTTGCTGTGGTTGTGTTCTCTTAATGCTTTGACTCTTCTTGAGGATTTGCTTAATAAGACTTATCTCATCTCGTTTGGAGGGTACGCTTTGCTGCGGAGCTTTGTTTCATACAGGCCACAATGTTGCTACATTTTCCTTTGCTGGCAATGTTTTTGCTTTTTCTCTCCATTTCGCATGTTTTTTTTTTCTGATTTTTTCCGATTGTGGATTTAAAAGTGACCATCGTCGCACTTGTTTTCAATGTTAACTTTTACATTACCCGGCAACTGATTGCGGCTGCTAGTCCGACGCAGTGGAAGTGGTCATAATCACCGTAATGCGCGCAGTGACAGTCGTTAGTGGACTACTAGTCCGGCAATTAAAACAAACAATCAGACGGACCAACAGACAGTCTTACGTACGGAGGGGAAAATATAACATTCAGACGCACTCACACATACAAACATACCACAGAAACTGATCATAAATCTTGATGGCGCCGTTGTGAATCATAAATTTTATAGAGTTGACATTTTCAACGGAATTTCTCCTGTTCTAGGTTGTTACCCGCCACCACCACCATCACAACCGCTTTTTTGCTTTATCGAAAGCAACGAAATCTGAATAAAAACATAAAGGCAAAACGATGAAAACAAGTTCGCGGTCTGGGTCGTTCTAATGATGTTTCATTTTGCCAAGCAATGCATAATTCTACATTCAACCGGTTAAAATTAAAAATAAAAATAATAGATTTTTTTTTTAAACTTCAGTTATTTAATTCGCCTGACAAATGCCGAAATATTTTATTTCAGGTGTTCTCTGAAATATCCTTTTCTAAAATCGACATAATTAACAAAAATTTGAAATTAAACCGTGTAAAGCTATGAATAAGTTTAGTTTTAATATTTAAGGTAGAGCTTTTAAATCTTTAAGTTTGAGAGGGAAGACGTGTATAATCGATTTCTTTTCAATGGAGATCTCTTTTTTATGCCCTCCACTTTGGAAAGGAGGGTAAATTAACTTTGTCATTCTGTTTGTAATATCCTTAAATATTTGTCGTAGACCCCATAAAGTATATATATTCATAATCAGCATAAAAATCTAAGTCGACTTAACGATGTCCGTCTGTCTGTCCGTCCGTCTGTTGAAATCACGATACAGCCCACATTACTTGACGTAGAGTACCAAAATTTAGCAGAGCAATTTGTATTGCGTCTAGGATGGTTGGTATTGAAAATGAGATATATCGGTCCACGTTTTGGTATAGCCCCCATATAAAGGTACCTTCCGATATTCGGTAATTTGATGATTTTGGCCACATTTTTCACGGATTTGTCTAAAAAATGATATTTGTAGGTCTTAATGGGTTCTAGTTCCTTTGGCGAAACATTGCATGTGTAGGTCCACGATTTCATATAGCCCTCATATAACGGTACCTACCGATATTCGGCTTTTTAATGTTTTTTGCCACATTTCTTCTAATGTCTCCTTTACCCTAAGGTGGAGGGTATTAAAAGTTTGGCCCTGCCGAACTTAATGTTTTTTTACTTGTTTTTTTTTTCTGATATCATAAAATATGAAGGGTTAGAACAACTCACGAAACTTTGTTCAATATAGATCGACTTTTTGCTGACAACTCTATATTACGACACCATTAAATTTTAAGTATTTTGAACAACTCAGCCACGCTTTCTAATCAAATTTATTATAAACTTGATATGAAGGATCTCCGAGAAATTTAACTAGCATATACAGGGTGAGAAAAAAAAACTGCAATAAAGTCAAACGCTATCATTTTTTAATTTTTTTTTTTTAATTTTATTGAATGAAAGCAAAAAGTATCGGAAATAGCATCAAATTTAAGAATACGTTTATTGGTATTGGAATTGGTCACCTTTGGCACGATTTATGGCCTTCAACGGCCAATGAATCCGTCACACGCTGCCCGAATGTTGCTCTGCGGTATTTTGGTCCATTCCCGGCGAAGCGCTTGCTTGAGGCGATTGCCACCTTGGTATTTTTTTAGTGCCAACCTTGGTTTCCAAAATTTTCCTGACAGAATAGGTCAACGGATTGGTATCCGGAAATTTTGGTGGGAATTGTGAGCTGGAAATGAAGCGAGAAACCTTAATTTGTAACAATTCTTGGGTGGCGCGTGCGGAGTGCGTTGTGCGATGGTGTTCTATTGGAATGTCCAAGGTCTGCGACCAAAATGTTTGCGTGACCGAATATTTTAGCGATAATATTCGGCATTTATTTTGATGCCACGGTCGATTAATACGAGCGGAGAGACCATCGGCTGTTATGGCGGCCCACACCATCACCATGGCCGGCGCTTGAGTTCTGGTGGCCAACCGAAGGTGCACATTTTCAGCTGACCTCTTTCACAAGTAAACACGGTCATATTGTTTGTTTACAAACTGCTGGACAACAAACGTGTTCTCATCGGAGAAAATCAAATTCGGCAGTTCACCACTTCCGGCCAAGCGAAGCAACTCTTTAGCTCTTTTGAGTCTATTTTCTTTCTGTTGCGGTGTAAGGCCTTGTACTTTTTGGAATTTAAATGGCTTTACCCCGAGCTCATTTTTCAATGGAATATTGCGATATGTTCAGCTCACGAGTCATTTTTCGGCCACTTCGGTCACTGCGACGTGGATTTCGATCAAGTCGCTTCTTTACTTTTCGAACCATTTCAGCTGATGTTGCTGTTTTCTTCCGTCCACTTCCTTGACGTCGGGCTACGCTACCAGTATCACGGTAACGAGCGATGGTACGAGACACAAAAGATTAATTCACATTTTAATGCTGGATTGCTCTAATATTAGCCAGTTGCGAGTTTCCAACCAAATGTATAGAAATCACACTATCACGCTTGAATTCCATCACGAATAACTTTTTTTCTGGAAAATTTTCAACTAAATGCTTTTTTACGCTTGTAAACAATATAATAAGCTGTCACTGGAATAATTTTAACAGCTGTCGGACGAGTGATTTAGAAATGAGAGCAGTCTGAAGTTGATTGCAGATTTTTCATCTCACCCTGTATGTGTCAATTCCCTACTCTAATTCCGTTTACTTCTTTTACATAGCTTCCAAATAATCGTCGGAGGCCCCATAAGCATACAATTTATAAAATCCGTCTCTCTCTCTCTCTCCTTTTATATCCTCTACTATGCATAGTATGGAGAGTATATTAAGTTCGTTATTTCATTTATAACTCATCGAAACAAAAAATTAAGACATAACAAAGTATATATATTCTTGATCCACTACAGTCGAAACTTATAAGACTGGAATCTAAAATTTTGCACAGATCAGTTTTTTGTCTGCAGGTAGGTCAAGTTCGAAGATTTTCGGTATTTTGATATTTGGATCCAAATTTTTCATTGAATTTGTCTGAAAATCCACCCTTTCCTTCTGAGAGCTTTACCCCCGGGAAGAGTATTGTCTATGTAGGCCCATGATATCGTATATCCCACATATAACGGTACCTTCCAATATTAGTAGTAATATTTTGACGATATTTACGACATTTTTTAATGGAATAGTCTAATTGCCATACTAGAAGTTCTTTATTAGCAGTTTACCTCCTGGAAGAGATATCGTATAGCCCACATACAACGCTGTCCCTCGATATTCGATATTTTGTTGATTAAGGCGACATTTTTGACATGATTTATTTCAAATTTCGCATTTAGAGTACGTAATAGGAACTACAATCTATGATAGAAAATTATCCATGCAGGTCCTGGTTTTCGTATAGGCCCGATATGCCCCCATATCAGTACCTCCCTATATTCGGTATTTTGACGATTATTCACCGATTTTTTCAAGTTTCCTATATGAATATTGTAATAACTTATGACAAAAGTTTTATATGCAGGTCCACGACTTCGTATAGACCCCAATATAACGGCTATATTCTGTATTTTTAAGATTTTAATACAATTTTTAAAGGATTTATTTTCAATATAAAGGGTTTCATCAATATAAAGGGTTTAGAACCTAGGTCTCTTTGGATGAAATCCGATTCAGAACCGCCTGTCTGGCAGGCTAGCTGAATCGCAAAATGACTCTGAAGGGAGTATCCGATTTTGTCCAAACATGGTACATAATAAAATTATTCTTAAAATCAAATGCCGTTACAGCACCAACCTTACTGTTTTATAGCAATAGTGAACGACATACGAAATTGTAAGGATTTCAGCCGAAATCACACAGTTTTAGTAATTTTAATATGAATTTGAATTTGATAAACTCTGTGTTAACGCCAAAATAAAACAAGTAAGCAAAGGCTACAGTCGAGCGGGGCCGACCGTTGAATACCCTACAACACTATAAGAAACGATACAGTTTATATATATTTCCAATTTAATTAACGAAATAGCCAGAAGTGCTTCTTTCCTGTATTTGTGAATTCTCCAAAAAGTCACTAGAATGGACATTTTCGTATTTTGTCTACAAAAGTTGGCAAACTCCTTCACACATTGAATATTTTTGGATGGCCATCCAAAACTGCTTGGTTTTTGCAATGTCCGGTAACCCCCATTCAAAAGTGCGTGAGGATCGGGCGATAATTACGACCTGCTGACAATTTTGCAGTTTTTTGGTCCATTTCAACCTCTAAATATATGGCGATCATCTCCAAAAAGAGTAGGCTTTTATTCTGACCCTCATCTTATCTCCATGCAAAATTTCGTAAGGATCGGGCCATAAATGCGATCTGTATATGATATCCTGATATCCTAACTACTTAGTTTTGTTAGCTGTAGAAATATTACCAAATGTTTAATTCAAAATGAAAATATGCCAAAAATATGACAAAATTGAAAAAATATGAAAATATGTTACAAAATCAATATTTTCATCTTTAGAGAGATATTTTTATGCGATTTTTTAGACGTTTTTTCTTTCCTATCAAGAGGCCATTCTGAATTAATGAGAACTGTCGAAATCAGTTCAGCCGTTCTCGATCTTTCAAGCATATCTTCTTTGATAGACATATATATCGCACATATTTTGCTATATATCCGATTTGATGGATGTTAATATCAATGTAAAGATCAGAAGTAACCTTGTCATGGCTTTGCGATGTCGCCGGGATTTAAAATGTTCGCGGTTTAATGAAAAATTTTGAATTTTTTAACACAAAATATATGGTCTTTTTTACCCGCTAAATATTATCCGATGACCACCCAAATTGGTAGGCTCCTTCCCCGCCCTAAACTCTAGCTACAAGCGAAATTCCGCGTTAATTGGTCTACAATTGCGACCTGTAGAGCAACTGCAAAATCAGGAATTTTTTCAGTTTTTGGTCCATTTCAACCCCTAAATATTATGCGATCATCTCCAAAAGAAATAGGGTTCTATTCTGACCTTAACCCCACCTACATTCTAAATTTCGTGAAGATCGGGCCATAATTGCGACCTGTAGAGTGATTACAAATTAACATGGACAGACGGACAGACGGACAGACGGACAGACGGACGGACGGACATACATAGCTAGATCGACTCAGCTCGGCGAGCTAGGAAGATCCATATATACTTTCCTATATGGGAAACCAATATTTCGAGGTGTTACATAAATTCTGGCCCAATCAAACTTATAATACCCCCAACACATAGTGTTATAGGGTATAAAAAATAAGATTATAGCGCGATCCATTTCCCCTGACTGTGATTCTGCAATTAGTCACTAATATTTTAGAATTTTTTACATACTTAGATTTATTTTTCAATTTTGGATAATATAACATCCACATACTGAGCTAATTCGTAAGCGTGTTGCGGATAAATAATTGATGAATTTATCATCCGGGTTCTCTTCAAAAGAATTCAGAAGAATTCAATCCAAAAACAAACATTAAGAACCTAAAGAGCATGTTTTCATAAATTTACATTCCTTGCCTGCCTCCCAGTTATTCTATTTTACGAAGAAACAAAATATTGATTTGAATTCCAATAATCCAAATGTGTTTAGGAAAATCTTTTAAATGATTAACATTGGCAATACTTCCATAATCCCGAATAACATTCACTTAATTGATTGTCGTCGACTCTCTGTGCTTATTCAGCTAGAAGGCAGAAGTCTTTGGCTTAGATGACTTCTCTTTGTAATTCCAACAAGGAGGGGTTACTCTATGCCTATGATTGCAGCGCACACCAATTTGTGTGTGTGTGTTTGTCTGTGGGTGGCTGGTAATGTATAAAAACACATTCAGGCAGATAAGGACAACGACAGTTATCTATACGATGCTTTAAAAGACAAAGCAAGCTAAAAAAAAAAAACAAAAGGACGAAAAAAAAACAAAATCGAGTAAAACCACAAGCAATTGCAAAACGAGATAGAAAAACATAAACAAATTGAAAAGCAAACGCATAAATCAATTAATTCCCCTTTTCTATTTGACTTTTTGCTGAACTTCCCCACACACAGCTCTCATTTTTTTCTCCTATTCGACATTCCCTTTAAGCACCATGAAAAACAACTTTGGTTAACAATTTCTTTACACACGTCTAAGCATTGTCATGCCATAGGACTGCCATGGCTGAGAAGTATCACAGTGGAAAAACAAGTGCAGAGGGGGAGAGCTCAAACGGAAATGGACCAACTGCTACGCCTTAGAGACACATCACACCCAGGACCTTGTTTTCATTTTTTTGCTCTACTCTACTCGTCTTCTGCTTTTTCTTCTGGTCCTCACGTAATGCTGAAGTAAGTAAAGCATTATCCTCATTGCAAGCTTATAATCCGCAATACTGTCGTTGTGGTATTTTCATCCTCACGTGGTTACTGCTGTTTATCCTCGTCCTTTCGCCATTGTTGCTGTTGTTGTTCATCGATTTGCATTTAAATGTAAATGATTTTCACAACAATAAAAAAGGATAACAACAACAAGAAAATCAAACACGTGCATGACAAAAATTTAAAAAGAACAAATCAGATTTTTTTCTTGCAGATTTCAAGTCAATGTTTGATTTTCGGAAAAAGAACACCAAACGAATTGATGGAATACCAAAAAAGGCTGTCGTCTCTCAATGGCGGGGAAAGACGAAGAATTATGCAAATATGAACGGATCTCTTGTAATTGAAATAAATAAACAAAAAAATGTAACACAAACTTGTGATGACGTCACAATTAGCCAGGAGTAGAATGTGAGGTGAGTCGTCATATAATTGAGATGTAATAGAAAGGAATAGGCTCTGTGTCAATATATACAACACGTACTTTGTAACAAAAACGTAATTTTTAGGGGAGAATTTCTCCCTTCAATTACTTTTAAACTAAATTAGATCATACTGGATTCCTCAAAATAACGAAATAATAATAGGGCCAATAAATTTTTCATGGAATCTTAAATTTTTGGGTGAGGTCACTCTTGCTTCGAAGGCGTCAGATAAGGCTGGGTTTTTGGAAATCCGTGCTAGAACGTTATGGAAACAGATACTAAATCTAGCATCCTTTGTATTTGACGAACTCTTTAATTTGAAATAAGGGTCACTGATGGAGTAAATAATAGATGTGCAAAGGGTTTTTTGAAATGTACTCTATTTCGTACCATTCCGTATCATGTGTACGGTTTGAGCCAAAAACTTGAAATTTAGAATGGGAATCAAGGTTGAGAAGTAGAGTCGATGTAAGGAGATAGTTGTGAAAGAAAAGTACTAAACGGTACAAAATTAGGTACAATTCGAATTTGGAATCCTGATATTTGAAATTAACATTTCTGACGCAGAATAGGATTGGAATATGGAGGTAGTTCTCGAAATTTGTACTTCTATGCACGAAAAGTACTAAATGGTACTAAATTAGGAACAATTTCGATTTGGTGGAACCAATTGAGTTAGAATTCTGAAATTTAAGAAAAAAGATAACTATTTCATTTTAGAACTGAGGTATGTAGGTCGTTTCGGAAATTTGTAGTTATGTTTACTAAACGGAACTAAATTTGGTAGAATTTAAGTTTTGGAAGTTTGAAATCACCAAATTGGAAATAATATATCCATTGGATTGTATGATTTAGGTAATTATGTAAAATTGTACTTATGTGTACTAAATTTAGTACAATATCCTGGAAATTGGAAATGAGATTACTGTCGGAGTGTAGGATTGGAATATGCAGGATGTTTTAGATACATGGATATGGAGGTACTTCTGGAAATTTGTATTTATGTGTTCTAATTGGTACTAAATTTGGTACAATTTAAGCTTTGGGAGAACCAAGAGAGCAGGTATCCTGTAAATTGGAAATGAGACTACTGTCGGAGTGTAGGATTGGTATATGCAGGATGTTTTAGATACATGGATATGGAGGTACGTCCGGATATTTCTATTTATGTGTTCTAATTGGTATTAAATTTGGTACAATTTATGTTTTGGGAGAACCAAGAGAACAGGTATCCTGTAAATTGGAAATGAGATTACTGTCGGAGTGTAGGATGGGTATATGGGGGTAACTTTTAAAATTCTTGCTTAATTTGGTACAATTTGGATTTGGTTGAACCGATGTAATGCTGAAATTCGGAAATAAGATTAGTATTGTATTGTAGGATTGGAGTATGTAGATAGTTTTGGAAATGCGTACATAAGTGCACTTAATTTGGTACAGTTTAAATTTTGGAAAAACCAATGGAGTTGGAATACTGAAATTTGAAATAATATTTCTATTGGATTGTATTGATACCTATACTCATACAAATTTGTACTTTTGTGTACTAAATGGTACCAGATTTGTTAAATTTTGGATTGGGATGAACCAAGCTGGAATCCTATAATTTGGAATTAAGATTACAGTAGGAGTGTAGGACTGTGGAATGTAGGAAGTTTTGGGAATTCGTACTTATATGTACTAAATGGTACTAAATTTAGTACAATTTGCATTTGGGTGAACCGATGGGGCTAAAATCCTGAAATTGGAAAATAAGATTTCTATGTTATTTAGATTTTGTACCTATACGTACTAAATGGTATTGTGGTAAACCGATAGAGCTGGAATTCTGAAACTTGGTATTAAGGTAGTTGTTCATATGAATTCTGAATATGGAGGTAGTTTCGGAAATGTATACTATAATTGTACTAATGTATTGGTACTATATTTAGTATTAGGAGAAGGGATAGGCATGTTTAAATTTGATATTAAGGTCTCTGTTGGTACTGAAACCACATATCCTAAATCACCATCAAGGTTTTGGAAATGGGTAATATAATCGGAAAGTAGTAGATAGTACTAAAATTGGTATTGGGTGAAGAAATAGAGATGAAATCCTGTTGTTTGACATAGATGTCAATGTTGATATCTATGCGAAAAGTTCTAAATTTGGTATCGGGTAAAAGAAAAGACTTTATGTGTACGAAATTGTACTAAAATTGGTATTGGGTGAAGGAATAGATCTGCAATCCTGAAATTTCATATATATGTCATTATCTGTGTCTGTAGTTGAGAGAAGAGTTGGGTTTGAAAATGCGTACTATGAACGGACGAAAAGTGCCAAATGCCACAAAATGTGACGTTGGTTGCTGCGATGGAAATGGAATTTTGAAATTTGGTATCGAGGTCAGTGTTGGTGTCTAGGGTGGATAGAAAGAGTTTATTTTGACAATGCATAGTATAACTGTACGGAAAGTATGGGTAATAAATTTAGGTTTGAGTCTTAGGAAAGAGTTGGAATTCTGAAATTCGATATAAAGGCCACTGTTGTTATATTGTTTTGAGAGAAGGAGGTGGATTTGGGAATACGTATTATGTTTGTTCGAAAAAAACTAAGCTCCTGAAATAGAGCTACTGAAATTTGATATTGAGTCACTTGATATTTAAATAAGTTTTCAATATCTAAAACATTTATTCTCTGAGAGCATAGATTTTTAAATAAGTACCTAAATAACCCGCCACCATCCAATCAAATACTCAAATGTTTTATTTCAATTGAAATATGTGAAATCATACCGCACAGTTAACAACGAAACACACTCGGCTAATGGTTATTTAATTGTTTATCGAACAGAAATTATTCGATTTAAGCCAGTCTTCTCCCAAATAAGACTTTAGTTATTTAATTAAAGCATCGGAGCTATTAAATTTTCATAAACTGGCAAATTGCCAAAGCAATTTAATCAACATTCGGCACTTTTGAAATCGAGGCAAGCCGGCAAGCAAGCAAATAAACAAATTTGTTGCTACTTTTGCTGTTGTTGTCGTTGTCAATATTTCAAACGACAACACCTACGACAAAGGACACTCAAACCCACACACACACACACATTTGCCCACTTCTGTGAATTGAAATATGCAACAGCAACAACAACAACGGCAATATATATTTTTTTAATTCTCTAGTTACAGTGAATTGACCCGGTTAATCACGGGTTCGTGCGGCTGTCAATGAATTTCTAGTGTCAGTATTTTCCTAGACAACATAGCCCACCACCAGCCAGCCTCGCTCTCTCTCTCTCTCTGCCCACTGTGATTGTCATTTTTTTGTTATAAATTTCACGGAAAACTGCAAAAAAAAAGAGAAATTCAACACTTGGTTGTCATTGTTTGTTGTCGTTGCTGATAAAAATCAAAATCGTTGATGGATGTCTGCTGTGTGTATATTTAAGCAAATTTTGAATTTACGAGGGACGGATTTTATGGGTGAAGAGAGGAGTATTTAGAAAATACTGATATGAGACCTTTCGGAGGTTATCATAGATGGCGTGTCAGAAACTGCGACGTTTATGACATACTTTTCCGACGTATCATACATACAGTCATACAGTCTTGTAAAACAGTAAAACGAAATCTCCCCTACTAGTATTTAAAACCAATTAACAACATTTAGTTACCTCAATCTAAATTTTACAATTCTGGCCAAATACCAATAGTATTTAATGTAGTATCATTTAGGATATTTGCATAGTTCCAGTTCTACCACAACACATCATTTCCCAAATTCTACTCACACAGAGATTCTTTTGGGAACGTGATTTTCTTGTTGGTTGAGGTAAGTTCAGATCTATCCAAAGTCTCCGTAAGAACCCACTGGGCGGAGTTCCGAAGAAGTGGACCAATATTTTCCGTTTCTACCTTGTCTACTCCAATATCGATCATCTTCATGTTATTAAAAATATGTGGATGCGTGAAATTATAAGAGAATCGAATGTAATTTCACGAGCGTTTTTTTATTCAAAATGTTGACTTTTTATGGGGGAGGTACTAGAAGGAGTGGGCAGATTTATAGCAGATGTTGTATTAATAAATATATTGGGATGGGTAAAATCTGAAGGGGCTCGGATGCTTATTTCGTATTTTACGTGCTTCATGGTCATTCCACATGGGGACCCTTTGTGGGGAGATTAGTCCGATATGTCCCATATCTAAACCAGATTTTGTATTGATATAATTATTAGAACTTGTAAAATTTGAAGAGAATCGGAGTCCTATTTCGCATTTTATGAACGTTTTGTTAATAAACATATTTACCTTTTGCGGGGGAAGTATCAAAAGGAGTTAGCCGATATATTCACAAAAGATCTTGTGTTGATGGAAATATTGAGATGTGCCCAGATGTGGAAATATTGAAGGTACCAGAAATAGTGGTCCAATATATTCCATCTTCATACTAGATCTTCTGTTGGTAGAAATATTGGGATGTGCCAAAATTGTGACCCTTTGTGGGGGAGGTACTTGATGGAGTCGAGAGCCCAATTTCACAGTTGACCTATGACTGATGAAAACATTAGGAGTTGGCTCAAAATCGGAGTATATTTTCATGTTCTATAAGGTAAATAATTTTATGTAAAAATGTTGAACTCTTGTGGGGGAGGTACGAAAGGAGGGGTTGCTCATCACCGAACTCGATCTAAGTTTGATAAAAATATTACGATGTACAAAGTTCGAAACAAATCGGATACTCCTTTCGAGAGTTATCGTGAGCACCAGAAAGCCAGATTTGGCCCAAAGAAACCTAGGGTCAAAACCGTTATACCGAAAATTCATGTTTTGGCCGAATCAAATTATATATGCGCTCTGTAGCCATATGAATGATTAATTGACGTCGGAAAGTTATTAGGGTGATGATCTGACATTCGATAATTCGTAGGCATTGGAGATTCTAGGGTTGATATTCAGAGGGTGAATGAATCGGGAACTATGATGTCGCGTTATTCATGGTTGATTTCGGGTTGTTAATAATGTGATTCAATGGTGATCGGGAACTTGTAGATGATGGTCGGATATTGCAAGTGATCTCTCTCATTACGACGTTGGTGTTCAAATTGAATTACGATGTTGGTGTTCGAATTGAAGTCGGCGTTCGGGATGTTGATGATTTGTAGATGACGATGTAGCTGTTTAAGTTTTTATGTCCAGGTCTTTTGCGACGGATCGGGGCCTCATGGTGTTAGATTTTCAGATCTTCTTATATTGTTCAGGTTCGGCAACCCACGGTAGGTATGTTCAGAAGCAGATGTTTTGGCCTTCTCATATGGATTGGAAATTGTTTGGGTTTTGGCAACTCACTACGGAAATTTTCGGGTTTAGCAGTTTAGGTCGTCTACAATGCCTCGAATACACTACCAAAGGTTGATGTATGATACGGTACAACGAGCTGGAGCTTCTGTGGGACAATGAGTCGAAACTTCTATGGAAAAACGAGCCATATGTACCGTGGGATAACGAGCGAATCCAATGCCAAAGCTTCTGTGAGATAGCGAGACGAATTTCCTATGAAACAACGAGCCAGAGCTTCTGCGGGAAAACGAACAGTAACTTCTGTAAGATAAAGGGAGGAATCTCTTGTAAAACAACGAGCCAAAGCTTCTGTGGGACAACGGACCGAATCTTCAAATGCATAATGAGCCGAAGACCTTGTGTAAATGAATTTTTGACTACTTAACTTTATGAGATTTAGTTCAAAAGTATTCCCAGCAAATAATTCTGTTAGTCGGAGGACAGAAAATGGTTCAGAAAATCAGAAACTGCCCTCTGGTAAACCACCTGCAATAACAAGCCTGCCTGATCATAAAGCAAACTAATAACCATATGTAACAGACATGACTAAGTCAACGAGAATTATTTGCCTTATGCAATAAACGGCATTTTGTCGAAAGATGAATATTTACTTACATTGCCAGGAGATATCGGGGTGGTTGGTTGATGCTGTTCTCTTTGCTGTTATGATGAAATAATCCGGATAAATCGTACGCCAAAATGAAAAATTCCAGTCTATTCCTACACTTTGTACTTAGGTACCATTTAGTACTTTTCGTACAGCATAAAGTAAGCATAAGACCCAAATGTCTTTCACACTTTTTTTAAGTTTGTATACTTGTATTGTACCTCCTTTATTTCAGTTATCAAATGCCCTATCACAATTATCCTAACTCACAATTATCCTTAAATCAATATTTATGAATCCAATTCATTTCCTACCAAATTTAGTACCAATTAGTGCAATTGGTACACTGCAAAATTGAAGGTTTCAGCTCTATCCATTACAAAACAAAACCTCGTACACATTAGGTTCGAATTTCTAAAAAAATCTATTCTATACTCCACCAGGGAATTTTCATTCCAAATCCATTCGCTCAATACAGACTCTGGCTTCAACCGTTTTGTCTGGGCGTTGATTGATCAGGCATTCGATGAATTGATCAATCATTTATTTATACCCTCAGGGGTTAAAACGTGCCTCATCGAAATGACGGGCTTAGACCCTAGGACTCTTTTGACCAACTTCACTTCAGGAGATTCCGATTCCGTCTGTTTGTCTGGCTGTTCCACGGTAACTTTTGAAGGGAGTATCCCATTACGTCCAAATTTGTTGCATCGTAATATTATCATCAAACTTAAATCGATTTCGGAAATAGACACTGTAACCTCCTCACAAAAAGTCGAAATTTTCCAAAAAAAATAATTGTATCTTATAGAAGAGATCATCCGATTTTGTTTAAACTTGCGAATATGGACAATATCGGTCCAGTCCTTCTAGTAACTCCTCTTCAAAGGCTCAGCATATTGATTAAATGTTGGTGACTTTAAAACGCCATGTAATCTCCTTATACTCCGCAGAAAATTTCTAGAAATCTATAAAGCTTAGATCACACCTACTTCCTTCCCAACCCTCCATGACACTACCAACATAGTTTCAAAGGTAAATGTAACAACCACTGCAAAACTAACTATTGACATGATAAAGGCGATATGTAAAAAAGGCCAACGTGTTGCATTTAATAAAATACAACAATAACAATAGCAACAAAAACAGATCTTAACAAAAAAACGAAACAAAATACAAAACTCCCCGTGGATTTTTACAGAAATTCAACAAACAACTGAATATTTTCACAACATGTCACTTTTATTGAAGTTTAAATATTGGTCGAATATAATAGGCGTGATGAGCGAACGAGTGAGGAAGTGAGTGGTGGCCCGGGCCACCCACCTTTCATCCACTTTGCAAATCCCCGGAATTCCATCATGCAGTGACCCGTTGCTAAATGCACTGGATTCCAAGCGTATTTTTATTTACCCAATTCGACACTAGCCAAGGCAGGCAATGTTCCGCAGAACCAGGAGTAGCAACAGCAACAGCAAAAAACAAGTGTTGTCATATCTATGAAACCCATCTATCACCGGGACCCCGGGCAGTGGTGTGTCATTGTGTTTTTAACATTATTTATGCATTTCGATATTTATCGAAATGTCTGTCTGTCTGTAGTTCGTTCGTTCTCTGGCCCAGGCTCTGCTGGGCACAGGTGCTAGCCTGTAACGTGGCAACTGCCATGTGTGGCTCAGCAAAGCTAGCAAAGCATTCCTCTACCGGCCCAATGTGTGCTGATAATGTTGTCACTCGGTCTGTGTGCCCCGGTCGGTGTCCAGTGTCGGGTCGGGTGTTTGTCTTTTACATTGACTGTCAACATTGGATTCATTCATTGAAATTTTTGTAGAGTTTTCCACGAAAAGCTCTCGTTGCTCCGACATGAAGGTAAATCACTCCCGCCACCAGCATTTCGATTCGAAGTAAATAAAAGCGGACATAAAGCAATGCAATTTGATGACAGCAAATAGTGAATGAAAGAACTTTTAATAACCAAAACAAATTATACCGACAAGGGGGAGGAGTCGGCATGGGAAGAGACCGGACCGGATGAGAGGCGGGAAGAGTGAATGGCAGCGTTACATTTTGATTGAAGATAAGAACTAATGAATATGAAAGACTATATTGCATTAAATATGCCATTAAAATTTACACAGAAAAGCAAAAGGGGTCGGGGGACGTGGGAATTGGAAAAGGGGGTTGTGACTGAGTCACAAAACTCTGTTGCAATTCAATTAGTTTTGAATTAAGAAATTTGTGGTCTAAATAAAAAGATAATAAATTTATTAACTTTTACTTTATAAGCTTTTATTAAAGAAGAAGTGACAAGAAGTTGTCAAGAATTAATTCTATACAAAAATATTTCTAATGACTTATCTCGGCAAGCGACGTATCAAGTTTATAAGTTTAAGAACGATTTTATGAAGCCTACAACGAATTATAACTCGGTGCAACACAAAATTCAGTAGTAAAAGGAGAGGTAAAAACAAAAAATAGATGTATCAGCGTTTTGAAACATTGCAACGCAAAGTAACCCAAATGGAGAGATAAGTACGCCCTCCCCACATTTGTTTTTTTTTAATGTTGGATTAGGATTTCTTGGAATCCTTACATTTTTGGTATATGGTCTCTTCGGCAATGTTTACGTGGATATTTTTGGCCAAAAAAGCGCATTCCTCAAAGGGGACAACAAAGGTGTTTTTGGTTCCTTTATTCAAAATATGTTAAAAACTAGGTAGAAAGTATCAGTTGGTTTTGCCGACAGATATATACCCTCCGTCAATGTCCGTTTAATAAAATAAATTTTGACTTGCAAAGAAGTGACCGATATATTCAACATTTTTGCAAGAAAATTAGAGGCTTATTTCGCATTTTATGAGCGTTTTGTTATTCAACATTTTACTAGAAGTAGTGATCAAATATCTACCACCTTTATGTTTGGAGAAATATAAAGATATGCGAATTTGGGAGAATGACAAGAATGAATTGGATCCTTATTTCACATTTAATGAACGTTTCAAATGTTAACCCTTTCTGGTGGAAGTACCAGAAGAAGTGGATCGATATATCTCATATTTAAATCAGATATTGTCTTAATACACATTTTAAGATATGCCGAGGTTGAAAAGTATTGAACGCCTATATCACGTTTTACGAGCTTCATGGCTATTCAAAACTCAGGCTATTTAAAATTAGAGAATAAGAATTTTAGTTATTTAAATTTTTTTTATGAATTTTAGTTCTTCAAATTTGTGAATTGATGTGTTGGACCGATGGTGATCCGTTCGTATTCCATACGGTCAATTATTTTCTGTGAACATTTTTGCCCTTTTCTGGGAGAGGTATCAGAAGAAGTGAAATTCGTAGACGGTACGAAAAGTATTAAGTGGTACTAACTATGGTATCATTTTTTTTGACGAACCAATAGAGCTAGAACTCTTAAATATGGAATGAAGACCACCGTATAATAGATGTACCATAGTATTTTTTTTTTTTAATGGAATGGGAATCAAGATTGAGGAGTAGAGTCGATGTAAGAATTTACTCAATGTACGAAAAGGACTAAATTTAGTACAATTTTAATCTGGAATAGGATGGACCTGGATTCCTAAAATTTGAGGTTAACATTACTGGCGGAGTGTAGGATTGGGATAGAAGGAAGTTTCCAAAATTTGTACCTATGTGTACAAATAGTACTAAAGGAAATCGGAATTGGAATTCTAAAAATCGAAAACAAAAATTAGTGTTTAGTTTAATTTATTTTTATAAAAAAATCGACGCTCCAGCTCGTCCGGCAGCTGTTAAAATTATTTCAGTGACAGCTCATTATATTGTTTACAAGCGTAGAAGAGCATTTTGGTGAGATTTTTCCAGAAGAAAAATTATTTGTGATGGAATTCAAGCGTGGTAGTGTGAATTCTTTATATATTGGCTAGAAAACCGCAAGTGGTTATCGTTAGAGCTCTCCAACATTTAAATGTGAATAAATCTTTTGTGACTTGTACCATCGCCCGTAACCGTGATACTGGTAGCATAGCTCGACGTCAAGGAAGTGGACGGAAGAAAACAGCAACATCGGGAGAAATGTTCCGAAAAGTAAAGAAACGATTTGATAGAAATCCGCGTCGCAGTAGCCGCAAGCTGACCATAAGCTGACCGTAAGCTGATCATATCGCAATATTCCATTCTGCAAATATTGAAAAATTAGCTCGGGGTAAAGCTATTGAAATTCCAAAAAGTGCAACAGAAAGAAAATAGACTCAAAAGAGCTAAAGAGTTGCTTCGCTTGGCCGAAAGTGGTGAACTGACGAATTTGGTTTTCTCCGATGAGAAAACATTTATTGTCCAGCAGTTTGTAAAAAAACAAGCTGATCGTGTTTACTTGCCAAAGATGTCATCTAAAAATGTGCACCTTCGGTTGGCCACCAGAACTCATGCGCCAGCCATGGTGATGGTGTGGGGCGCCATAACAGCCAGTGGTCGCTCTCCGCTCGTATTAATCGACCGTGGCATCAGAATAAATGTTGAATATTATAGCGAAAATATTCTGGAGGGTGTATTAAAGCCTTGGGCACGCAAACATTTTGGCCGCAGACCGTGGACATTCCAACAGGACTGAGTACCATCGCATACAGTACGCGCCACCCAAGACTGGTTACAAATTGAGGTTCCTCGTTTCATTTCCAGCGCACAATGGCCAGAAATCACCAATCCGTTGGACAATTGTGTCTGGAGTATTTTGGAAAGCAAGGTTGGCACTAAAAAAATACCAAAGTGTCGATCACCTCAAGCAAGCGTTTCGCCGGGAATGGGCCAAAATACCGCAGAGCAACATTCGGGCAGCGTGTATCATTGGCCGTTTGAAGGCCATAATTTGTGTCAAAGGTGTCCAATTCGAACAAATCTAAACGTATTCTACAATTTCCGACATTTTTTTCTTTCATTCAATAAAATTTAAAAAAACAATGTACAAATTATGGCGTTTGACTTTGTTGCAGTTTTTTTTATCTCACTATTATGCACTAAATGACTAATATCAGCCTAAATGGACTGCATTTTGGCAATTCCGACTAAATTCATCCTATAAAAAGGTACTTCAAATTTGGTGCAAATCGGTTCAGATATAGCTATAGCTCCCATGTATATGTGTCATCTGATTTGGGATTTTAAGTCCCCCACATGCGTAATAAGCACTCCACACCAATGATCCTTGGTACTAGATGTCAGATACAGCTCAGAAATAAGTCTCTAATTTTTGGTTTGTTTTAGTTCTTCCGATATTGTTCGGGCGATCACTACTTCATGATATTTGGAGGTTCTATTCGAGGGCAATCCTGGTCATACTAAAGGGATGTTTCGTAAAGAAGGTTTTATCTGCATTTTATATGAGTTCCTGGTTCGTTAGTTCCGTAGCTCGATTTTGCTAATGATGTGGGGCCAGAATATTCTGCATATGATCCTCAGGTACTTGTTGATGAATACCTATAACTTTTGCCTTGGAGAACTACCACTCCCTGAGAAAGAACTTTGGATAATACTAAAAGCAGTCTGGCAGGCGCGTCTTATAGCAACCCCATCACTGATGGAGCCGTGAAGACGAGAAAACCCCCTCGACTTCATAATCCCCTACCTTATCGATTTCATACATTATATTCCGACTTAGCCATATCGGTCTGTCTACCTTTCTATCTATCTATCTACTCATCTTTTGAATTCACGATACAGCTCAGATTGATACTCCTAGAATTTTTTGTTTTAAAAATAGAATATATCACCTTCCTTATATTCGGCATGTTAAAGGTTTTGCCAAAAAATGTGTGTCAGCTCAGCTAAATTTCATATTTTGATTTCTCAAAACATAGGGTATAAAAATTTCGGCAAGGCCAAAATTATCGTAGTTTTAATTTTTTAAATGGCGATATTTATCTTTTCTTCCTCCTCCAATAGATGGCTATTATTCCCACCAAATATGATGAACAATAAACGACTTATAATAAAAACCTCTTAACTTATATGCTAATGAGTCGATTTCCAATAATAATTGAAGTTGAAATAATTATCCTCATTTGTTTATTGGGAAGGAGAAAAAAAAATTAAAATCCATATTTGTTTGTTGGCGTTGGCACTCCAGGAAGAATTATCATACAGACTTCAAACACCCCCACCGTCCCACGACTGTTTGCTTTTTGGCTTAAACTTTTTATGCTGTTCCCCAATCTTCGTATAAATACACATGAAATGAAATACAAGACTCTTAACATGAATATATGCGAAAAATACAGGAAAGACAGACAATATGTCTGGACGTAATGAAAAAATTATATTCCACTTTACCTTGTTAACCGACAAAAAAAACAAATGGAATTACATCTTAAGACATGCCATTGATTTATGTTGGGGTGGTAATACAAGACGATCATGCACTCACTGTTATTTCGAATCAATTGAAAACATGGATGACAAGTTTAAAGGTTTCAAGTGATCCGAAAAAAATATATCAATAACATTATCTTCAGATATTTTAAATGTAATCCTGTACTTGTTCACCCCTCTTTGTTCTCCCATTTTACATTTCACCCTTATCCACATCCCCATAGCATTTATGGCCATTAAATCGTACCTTGTTGCGAGGACATGCTATTTGTTCACCATCATCATCTTCAGACTACTCAGCCAAAAAAAATATATGCAAAAGACCAATATCCTCTCATTATACCTTCCAATACCACGGACTGACCAATACATGAAATGTTGAGAGCAGCACTTTTTTATGCATTTATGCATGACGTCGGGGTGTGTTTGGGTATGCAGACATTTCCATACAACACACAACATTGAATGGGAATATTTTTATGGATTTAAATGCAGTTGTGCGCCTGACACATACCCACTTACATTGTTGGACAGTAAAACCATGTCAAAGACCTCTTAGCCATCGTAAATAAGTCGAAATATTATTCGTACATGAATTTTTATGAGCGCCTTTATGTCGAAAAAATTAAAACTAACAGGGCTCACTTGATCTTACATGTGTATGTGTCGGAGTGGTGAAAAAAGACATGAATGGGGTGCTGTTTCAGAATAATTATGAAAGTGGCACACTTTATCCGTAACATTCCCCCAGATATTGACGGTGGTGATATATGGAGCTAATTGCACCCATCACTTGGTCATCAAATCAATTCAACTACATATTATGGTGCTTTTATATGTTAAATTTGAATGTATTCAGACAATTGAGAACCTCAAAGTCTTTTATACACAATGGAAGACCTTAATGTCTCTCATGTGCTTGTGCGGGCTGTAGAAGACCACAAGGCCTTCTATGTATAATACAAGGGGGCCTTCTATTAATAATAGAAGTCCTAAAGGTCTTCTGTGGAGAATAGAAGTCCTCAATGTTTTCTATGAACATTTGGGGATCAAAATACCTTAAATGGACAATAGAAGACCTCAAGGTCTTTCAAAGCTTTCTCTGGGCAAAAGAAGACCACAAGGCCTTCTATGGACTATAGACTTCAAAGTTTTCTATAGACTAAGGAAGTTCTCTAGGTTTTCGGGAAATTTCCAAGGGTTTCTATGGTCAGTAAAAGATCTCAAGATATTCTAGAGACTAAGTCCCCAAAGTCTTCTATGCACAATAAAAGTCCTCAAGGTCTTCTATTAACCTCTATGTCTTCTAAAGACATTGGAAGCCTTGAGGTCTTCCATGGACATTGGTCTTCTACAACTCCAAAGTTTTCTGTGGTTTTCTATGGACTGCGGAATTTTCTCAAGATTTTCTAGAGACAATATAAGACCCTAAGTCTCCAAGGTCTTCTTTACACAAAATAAGTCCTCAAGGTCTTCTATAAACCTCAAAGTCTTTTATGGATATTGGAAGCATCGAGGTCGATCTATGAACTATAGAGGTCCTCAAGGTCTTCTATGGACATTGGAAAACCTGGAGGTCTTTTTTGGACATGAAAGACCTCAAGAACTTCAATGGACATTAGAAGACCCCTAGGTCTTTTATGACTTGAAAGTTCTCTACAGACTTTGGAAGTTTTCCAGGTTTTCTATGAACCGTCCGTGTGTTGAAATCAAGATAAAGGTTACAATTCTCAAGATAAATGAGTGAAATTTGGCTTAGATACTTATGGTAGTCTATTTCAGCGAATTCCGAATCAATCGGGTGAACTTCACCTGCACGATAACTACAAGAAGTAATCGAATATCCCAAATAGTGAAACCCATATTATCATCTTATTTGGTTAGAAATTGTGGCAGACAACTTAAAAATATCAAAAATACCGAGAGGTACCGTTATATGGAGCCAGACCAATTAATGGACCTGAAGCGAACATCTTTTGCAAAGAAAGAACAAACCTTTCAGGAACCCCAAATTTCAAGTTTCAGGTAATGTGGTTAGAAATTGAGGCAGAACCCTTCAAAATATCAAAATTTGGGAGATACCGTTATATAGGGGCTACACCAAATTTTGGACCTGAATCGAATATTTTTTAGAAGTAGATAACAAATCTTCCTAGAACCTCAAATGTTGAGTTTCAGCTAATTTGGTTGAAAATTGTGGCAGAAACCTTTAAAATACCAAAAATCTGGAGGTACTTTTATAAAGGACTATACCTTTATATACCAATCAGCCTACTTATAGTATAAACGTTAATGCCAAATTACAAAGCTCTAGTTTAAATAATGTGGACTCTATCGTGTTGCAAACGGAATGACAAATTTAATGTACCCTATTACCCTGGAATAAAAAGTAAAATCAACGTTCAGACGAAACGGTTGAAAGAAGAATCTTGAGCTTTTGCACGAGGGCAAAATAGATTCGAACTAAAAGGGAATTCGAACGAAAAGTACAAAAATGTAGTAAAAATTGAATTCTTTCTATCGAACAAACGGAATGAGCTAGAATTCTGAAATTTGGAATGAAAGTCAATGATGGAGTGCAGGATAGTACATCTAAAACACAAGGGGTTTTTGGAAATTCGAACTTCAAAGTTACGAAAAGTTATAAAATGGTATAATTTGGTATTATGGATACGGTTAGAGCTAAAAACTTGAAATTTGTTATGAAAATCAAGGTTGGACAGTAAGTCTACTAAGTGTGAGAACGGAGAAAGCTGAAAGGTTGAAATTTTGTATTAGGGTCCCATTTGGTGGTTGGTTTGTGATGAAGAGGTGGTTTTGGAAATGTATACTACATGTACACGAAAAGTGCTAAATGGTACTATATTTGGTACAATTTGATATTAGGTGAACAGATTGTTCTTTAAATCTGAAATTTGATATTAGGCTCGCTGTTCGTGTATAGACTGGATATATGGATTTTGTTTCGGAAATGTGTACTTTAATTGTATGAAAAGTACTAAAGTCTGGTACTACATTTGGTATTGAGTGTAGGGAAAGAGATACAATTTTAAAATCTGATATTTAGATTACTGATGATATCTATATTTGAAATTGGGAGGTGGTTTGGAAATGTAGGACACACTTGTATTGTACGAAAATTACTAAATGGTACTTAATTTGGCATGTATAAAGAGATAGAAAAGTGCATTCCAATTACGAAAAATGCTAAAGAGTACTAAAGTTGATATTGTTTGAAGGAATGGAGCTTATATCCTGAAATTTGACATTGATGTTGCTGATGGTGGCTTCGGTTGACAGAAGGAGCTAGTTTTGGATATGCGTACTATAATTTTACTAAATGCTACTAAATTTGGTAATGGGAGAAATTACAGAGTTTGATATGGATGTTATTGTTGGTATCTGAACTAAATGCTACTAAATATGGTATTGGGTGAAGTAAAAGAAATGAAATTCTGAAACTATATATTAAGGTTACTGTTCGTTTCAAGGATTTACATATCGAGACTTTGAATTAGTTTTGGATAGAAAATTTATCGGTTTTCCCAACATCCTCCTCGGTAAACCTCCAAATGAAAGGTTTTGGAACGAATCTAGAATCTAAAATTTTAAGGTGGACTTTTCGCTGACGCTACTTTGACTTGATCTTGCCATTTACATATAAACCCAATCTTTTAACAAGTCGATCCAAAATTGATAAAATAATCACCCTGATGAAAAATTTTGTAAGGTGTGTGACATTCATCCTCTTTTAAGGATTACAGTGAGTTTAGGGTGAAGAGGGTTGAAGCCAATCGCATCTCACAATTGTGACAGTTATTTATCCACAAATCACTCCTTGTAATTTTACAAGTCGGTAAAATTTGTAGCTATGACCATCTAACTCTGCCCATCGGCTTTCTTCCAAAGAATTTGCTCCAACCTACTCATCTAAGCTAATATACACCAATTCACTGAAACCTTCCGACGCTTAGATTTTCTAAATAGGATGGGCATTTATAAAATATAAACGTGTATATTATTATTTATTTCAAATATCCAATTCCAAGTAACTTTGTTTTTCCACGACTTGCATATCTTCCGAACCCGTGGTTGTTGTGAACCTGCCTACTACTGGCCAAAGGTCTCTTGCACCCATTCATGCTGAATCCGTACGAATCTGCCAATTTCCTGTTCAATCAACATGTGACAATGCACTTAACATTTATTTTTCGGTGCAAGGCTCTTAACTTTAAATCTCTTCTTCGGCATCTACTTGGACCTACATTTTTGCTGCTATTATTATTATGGTACTGAAATAATAATTATTTTGGTTAATTGAGTTTTTATATTAATTAAGCAATTTATTAAATTAAAAAATACCAATAAAGGTCGCTATTGCTTTTTCCTTCGGAAACTATTCAATCCCCTTAAAACCCGAGATTTTCACAAAAGCTAAAAAATATGCCCCTTTCTTCATTCACTCATTCGCCCACTTAAAGCCTCTACTCGAAATAATAATGTCAATATTTCCGAGTAATCCATTAAAACTTTAGAGCTTCGTAAATAAACGTTTTGCAGAAAACAAACTTTATATTCAGCTCCTACAAACACACAAATAAAAACCAACAATAACAAAACCAAAACTGTACTGCATATTTTTTAATAGTCCGCTAAATATTTGTCTTTCCCAGAAATGAAAGTAAACCACACAATTGGTCAAATATTCTTTCAAATTCGCTTCGCCTTCTCCGTTTTTTTTTTTTTTTTTCGAAAACAGTCATTTAAGCCAGCAACCATCCAACCCCTTTATAAACGCGTGGTAGCTCAAAACTAACCAAGTAACCCTTCATTTGGTGGGCAGGACGTGGATTAGCAAAATTAGAGTATGAAAGAAATAAATGCAGTAGACTTGGTTTTAAGAAAAAAAAAAGATGGAATGTGAATGCAAATGCAACAGCGATAGAGAATGTTGCAAATGTTAGGGAAGGGGGTGGTTAAAGTTTTCACATTCTGCTGAATTAAATGATTCAATATTCAACCTATATATAAACAAGTAAAAAAGCTGTAAGTTCGGCCGGGCCTCCACCATTTTGTACAAATTTGGCAATTTTCAAAAAAATAAAATCCATTAAAAATTCTATTAAAATCTTAAAAATACCGAATGTAGCCGTATATTAGGGTCTGTACGATGACGTGGACCTGCATAGGCAACTTTTGTCACAATCTATTACAATATTAAAATGCCAAACTTTAAAAAAATCTGTTTATAATGTAGGTAAAATCATCAAAATACCGAATATAGGGAGGTACCATGGGAGTTATAAAACGTGAACCTGCACATACAATTTTCTGGCATAGGCTGAAGTATCCATTACGAACTTCAAAAACCAAATTTGAAACAATTCCGGTGAATAAAGTCGGTAAAATCATATAAAATATCGAATATCGGGAGGTACCGTTATATGGGTTACCTACTTATTTCGTT
Source organism: Musca domestica (assembly GCF_030504385.1). Classification (NCBI taxonomy): domain Eukaryota; kingdom Metazoa; phylum Arthropoda; class Insecta; order Diptera; family Muscidae; genus Musca; species Musca domestica. Next base: position 3,055,335 of record NW_026712406.1, on the reverse strand, counting down.
CGGAAGCTAGAGTGATTTCCAAGGACAGACGGACGGACATTGCTAAATCGACATAGAATTTTATGCTAATCAAGAATATATATACTTTGTGGGGTCTAAATGTATATTTCGAGTTGTTACAAACGGAATCACAAACTTAATATACCTTCCATAGTATGGTGGAGAGTATAAAAATTTCTATAAAAAAATATATAAAAAGTAGTCAAATAAGTGAATAAGAGGATAAATTTATCAAAGGGTTTTTGAAAATGCGCACCTTATGGTTATAAAAAGTCCTAAAACGGTACTATTTGATATTATGTGACCGTATAGAGCTAAAAACTTGAAATTTGGTATGAAAATAAATGTTGGGAAATAAGTTTAAATAATATAGGTGATTTTGGAAAGGTGATTTTGTACTTAGTGTCCGAACTGTACTAAATGGTATTAAATTTGTAACAGTTTGGTTTAGAGTAAACGAATGAAGCCGGAATCTTGAAATAAAAGATAAAAGGAAATGTGTTCCATAATTGTACGAAAAGTACTAAATGCAATATACTTGGTAAATTCTGTATTGGGTAAAGAGTTACCGCTGGAATCCTAAAATTAGTAGCTGAAGTTTGAAATTTGGTATTGAGTGAAGGGAGGAAGCTAAATTGGTTGTAAAAGGTGACATTTTGCACGAAGGTCAGTCTTGGTATGTAGGCGTGTGATAAGCGTCTGTTTTTGGGAACTTCGTACTTAAAGGGTACGAAAAGTACAAAAATGTACAAAAAATTTAATACATTGTATTGGAAAACCAGAGAGAGCTGGAATTTTGAATTTGGAACGAGATCCGCGGATAGAGTGCAGGATAGATTTTCCAAATTTTTTCAACTTTAAGGGCTCAAACTTTAAGGTTAGGAAAAGTTCTAAAATTGTACTAAAATTTAGTACCAATACTAAATATTTGAATGGATAGAACTAAAATCATTGAAAGAGGTGATTTTGGAAATACGTACTACACGTCCACGAAAAGTAGTAAATAGTACTAAATACAATGTACAATTTGATTAGACAGATAGTGCTTGAAATCTGAAATTGGGTATAAGGGTCGCTGTTTATGTGTAGCCTGGACATTTGGAGGTGGTTTCGGAAATGTGTACTACAATAGTGCGAAATGTACTGAATGGTACTATATTTGGTACTGGGTGAGTGGATTGAGCTTGATATTAAGGACCGTGTTGGTATCTTGATTATATTCTATAATTGTACGAAAAGTACTTAATAGTACTAAATTCGGTATTGGATGAGGGAACAGATCTGAAATCCTGAAATGGATGTCACTATTGGTGTCTGTGGTTCAGATATGGAAGTGGTTTTGGAAATGTGTACTACAATTTTTCGAAAAGTACTAAATGTTACTAAATTTGGAATTGAGTGAATGTGTGGAACTGAAATCCCAAAAATTGATATTGAAGTCTCTGTTGTTATCTAGAATTGAGATCTGGTTGTGGTATTGCAAATGTGTACTATAATTGGTCGAAAAGTACTAAATAGTACTAAATATGGCATTTGGTAAGGAAATAGAGTTGTAATCCCTAAATCTAATTTTGCGTGGTCTGTTGGTATCTGGAATTGAGATATGGAGGTGGTTTCGTAAATTTGTGCCATAATTGTAAGAAAAGTTCTAAATAATACTAAATTTAGTATTGGACGAGAGGAAGAGGAGAGGTAATCCTGAAATTAGATATAAATGTCACTGTTTGTGTCTGTGGTTAAAATATGGAGGTAGCATTGGAAATATGTACTATAATTGTTCGAAAAGTACTAAATGTGGTATTAAGTGAAAGTGGAACTGGAATCACAAAATTTGATATTGAGGTCTCCATAATTGCAATGGGGTTTATGTCCGTGAGGATTATGTCCGGGCACCGACACGCCACGTCTAAAACCAACGGACGTAATAATTTAAAAAAAAATAAGTATATAAACAAATTTTCTTTTTGGAAACATAAACAATTTTTTGACAGTAGGGCAATGGGTAAAATGAGCTTTTACTCCCTAGACAAAAGTTCTGTGAATCTGAAGTTTTTAGTAAAAAAATTGTCAAACTGAAAAAATTGTGCATTTTGAGTACTAACAAGTAAAAAAGCTGTAAGTTCGACCGGCCCGAACTTTGAAAACCCTCCACCATTTGGAACGAATTTGGCAATTATCAAAAACAATAAAATCCGTTAAAAATTCCTTTAAAATCTTAAAAATGCCGAATGTAACTGTTATATTAGGGTCTATACGACGACATGGACCTGCATTGGTAACATTTGTCATAAGCCAGTACAATATTCAAATGCGAAACTTAAAAAAAATTGGTAACAATGTAGCTGAAATCATCAAAATACCGAATATCGGGAGGTACCGTTATATGGGGGCTAACCCAAAACGTGGACCTACATGGCCCATTTTCAGTACCAAAAGTCCTGCAGACATAACATATATTTGAGTAAAATTTTATCAATCTACTTCAATTCGTTCGGAAGCTAGAGTGATCCACAGACGGATAGACGGACGGACATCGCTAAATCGACAGAGAATTTTATGCTTATCAAGAATAAATATACTTTGTGGGGTCTAAAATGTATATTTCGAGGTGTTACAAACGGAATGACAAACTTAACACACCCTCCATACTATTGTGGAGGGTATAAAAATGCCTAACACGAACTGTTGGAACGAATCTAAAATATTAAGGTTGACTTGTTGTGGAGTAAAACTCACATAAATCCCATCCTCAAATTTGGCCAAGTATCTTTTTGACAACCCCTCGCACTTTATTCTCAGCCATTCACATAAAAAGAACTAAAGAATAAATAACCAAATGAACAAATCAAGGAATGGGAAAAAACCCTAAAAGTATGAATGGCGGTTTAAAAAAGTGGCTACGTATGAACGGGCGAGTGAATAAATGTATGAATGCTGGCTGAATGACTGAATGAACGATGCTGAAACAAATACTTCAAAACATGAATGCAGCAATGCATTTAATGTGAAACAAAACCAACAACAAAAAAATCCCAAATGCTACAGAAAGGGGTGGGATGGCAGTAACAAAAAGCACACATGTGTGGTTAAAAGCCTTGGGCAAGGCAGCCCAAGAAGAAGGTGGTGGGGAGGAAGCGCTGCAATTGCATTTTCACACTTGTGAAAATTGGCACATTTAGTAAAATGTTTCCTCTATTCACACACACAGACACAAAATACGATAAATGAAAGAGAAGAATGTCAGAGAATAAAAAAGAAATAAAAACAAACACTTGAAATTTATTGAAAGAATATAATATTTGCTTTTAAGCAGCAGCAGCAGCATCACAACAGAAAAGGGAGAACGCAACAACCTTGCAATGAGAGAGCAAAGCTGCTGTTCAAAGATAGACAGACGAGCAGACAGCTGGAAACAAAGGACCACCTCACACACAAAGGACTGGAAGGTTTTATTTCGATTTGGAAAAAACATAGTTGCAGCCAACACCAAACGCATTCAAAAATGGGGGCATCAAGAAATGCAACTGTGGCAAAATAAGGATTGTAGCGTACATACATACACGCGTTGCAATATATGGGCAGTGTTTGTAATAAAAATTACAAATTTGTGGCATCTGAGCTGTAGAGGTTTAAAATGAGGCAGTGATTGCCTTACAATAATGTGTAAATAAATTAATTGTACAAAATCCAAAAAATTATTAATTTTTAATTTATATTCTTATTCTGCGAATGACGTAGTATTACATATATTAAATAGTGGTGACTGACTGAGAATCAACGCCAACGAAACTGCTGAAGCTAAAATCTAGAAATTTTGCACATTTAATAAGTCTGGGTTTTGGAAATTTGTACAAAAATGGTACCAAAAGTTCTAAAATTCCCCAAAAATTAAATACTGTTTTATGGAAATTTGGCACGAGAGTCACTTTTGGAGTGCAGAATAAATGTACTGAAGGGTATTTTTTTTTAATTCGAACGTTAAAGTCTCTACTAAACTTCTAAAATCGTACCATTTGGTATTATGTGAATGGATAGATAGCAGAAACTTGAAATTTGGTATGCGAATCCAGGACGAAAAGTACGTTTAATATATGGAGGTGGTTTTGAGAATGTTCGGTAGAATTGTGATAAAGAGGTAGTGCACTAAAAGTACTAAATAGAAATATATTTGGTACAATTTGATACAGGTAATGCTCTGTTTATGTGTAGCCTGGACATATGGAGGTGATTTCAGAAATATGTACTATTATTGTGCGAATAGTACTAAATATTATTAAATTTGGTATTGGGTGAAGAAATATAGCTAAAATTCTGAAATTTGATATGAATATCGCGGTAGGTGTCTATTGAGGTCACTCATGGTATCTGTGGTTGAGATATGGTGATTGTTTTTTTTTTAGAAAATGCGTACTATAACTGTTCAAAAAGTACTAAAATTGGCATTGGGTGGAGGAAGTAACAATATTTGGTATTAGTTGAACGAGTATAGCTAAAATTCTGAAATTTGCAATGGATGTCATTGTTGGTGTCCGTAGTTGAGAGGAAGAGCTTTTTTCCATATGAGTTTTATAAATGTACTAAAATTCGTAATGGGTGGATTAAAGAGCTGAAATCCTGAAATTTGATATCAAGCTCAATGTTGGTATCTGAGGTTGAGGTATGCAGATTGTTTTGAAAATGGGTACTATAATTGTTCGAAAAATTACGAAATGGTACTAAATTTGGCATCGGGTGAAAGGATAGAGATAGAGGATAGGGATAAAGGTCTCTGTTGTTATCTGGAATTGGAGATATGGAAAATTTGTACTATAACTGTACGAAAAGCACGGGAAAGTATTAAATTTGGTATTGGATGAAGGACTGTTGGTGTCTGTGGTTTAGAGGAGAAGCTTTTGTTCATATGCATTCTATAGTTGTGCCAAATGGTACTAAATTTAGTACTGGTAATATTAAAGAGCTGAAATCCTGAAATTTAAATATTAGGTCACTGTTGTTATCAGGGGTTGATATATGGAGATTGTTTTGAAATGCTCACCACAATTGTTCGTAAAGAACTAAATGGTACTAAAATTGTATTTGTTAAGGGGATAGAGCTGGAATCCGAGATTTGAAATTGAGATATGAAGGTGGTTTTGGAAATTTCTGATATAATTGCACGAAAATTGGGTTTTGGATGACGGAATATAGCTGAAATCCTGAAATGTTATATAATTTTCACTGTTGGTAAATATTTATTTGATTTTTTTTATATGGATTGAATAATTTCAAACCCCTTATCGAACGTAGTACTTTTCGTGCACTATTTAGTTATCGCAATAGCAAATTTAATAAATTTAGCTCTATTTCTACACTTATATCAAATTTAATACCATTTAGGACTTTTAGTACATGTTATAGTACGGATTTCGTAATTTGCCTCCTTATGCATTTTTAAATATTTTTTTTTTTAATTTATTTAATATTGTTTTTTTTTTTTTAACAAATACACACATAAGTGAAATACTACGGGGACATATAGGTTCAATGATAAAAAGAGTAAACAGGGTACGATGCTACCCATTCTGCATAGATACGACTAGAAAAATGGCGAGTTATATCGACGTGCACTTAAATGAATGGTACGAATGTTACTCGCTTACTACTCCGCTCTTCAATCAGCCAGACTGCCATTTATTCACTCCTCCATCCATCCTTCCATTCATTCCTCAATTCATTCATTTGTGCACATTTGAACGTTTAACAATCCGTGAAAACGGCATTTGAATATAAATGAATGGAACAAATTACAACAATCATTTGATGTTCCCACCAATAAAAATATACACCCATACACATACATGCACACACACACGCCCAAACTCACACACCAACATGCATATGCATAATAATGCACTTACCTGCCACTCATTCCGTATATGCATGTGTTTGAACAAAACGATTACTAATATAAATACATATATAAAATATACATATACATATGTATGTTACTGTGTATTTGTATGGATATGGAAATGCGCTCACGATGAGTGAGAAGGATTTATTGCAGCTATGTAAATAGCAGGGTACTTAAATAGAATTATATTTGAAAGCATTTATTGAGAAATATTCGAGGATGAGCCTTTTAGAATTTATGTTATTGCATTGAACATTGAATTGCATTAATTCGAAAACAATTTCTAATATTTTATGGGACAATTTTATTAATACGAGTATTTTTATGTGCCGCTAATATACATATGAATGAGGCTGGAGAATTTTGGATAAAATGGCTCGATGGTTCAGCAATAATTGTTCAAGAGGGAAGAGTACAATATATTTCAATGAGTGACCTCCCCATAGGAAATTAAAGTACAGGGTGAGATAAAAAAACTGCAACAAAGTCAAACGCCATAATTTTTACATTTTTTCTAAATTTTATTTAATGAAAGCAAAAATGTCGGAAACAGCATCAAATTTTAGAATAAGTTTAGATTTGTTCTAATTGTTCACCTTTGGCACGAATTATGGCCTTCAAAGGGCCAATGAAACCGTCAAACGCTGCCCGAATGTTGCTCTGCGGTATTTTGGCCCATTCTGGACGAAGCGCTTGCTTGAGGTGATCGACACTTTGGTATTTTTTAGTGCCAACCTTGCTTTCCAAAATACTACAGACACAATAGTCCAACGGATTGGTATCCGGAGATTTTGATGGCCATTTTGCGATGGAATTGAAGCGAGGAACCTCATTTTGTAACCATTCTTGAGTGGCGCGTGCTGAGTGCGATGCTGCTGTGTCCTGTCGGAACGTCCAAGGTCTGCGGCCAAAATGTTTGCATGCCCAAGGCTTTAATACACCCTCCAGAATATTTTCGCTATAATATTCGGCGTTTATTCTGATGCACCGGTCGATTAATACGAGCGGAGAGCGACCATCGGCTGTTATGGCGGCCCAAACAATCACCATGGCCGGCGTTTAAGTTCTGGTGGCCAACCGAAGGTGCACATTTTCAGCTGATCTCTTTGGCAAGAAAACACCATAATTTTGTTTGTTTACAAACTGCTGGACAACGAATGTTTTCTCATCGGAGAAAACCAAATTCGGCAGTTCACCACTTTCGTCCAAGCGAAGCAACTCTTTAGGTCTTTTGAGTTCTTGCACTTTTTAGAATTTCAATGGCTTTACCTCGAGCTCATTTTTCAATATTTGTCGAATGGAATATTGCTTCAGCTCACGAGCCATTTTTCGGCCACTGCGTCGCGGTTTTCTATCAAGTCGCTTCTTTACTTTTCGAACCATTTCTGCTGATGTTGCTGTGTTCTTCCGTCCACTTCATTGACGTCGGTCTACGCTACCAGTACACAAAAGACTTATTCACATTTAAATGCTGGAGTGCTCTAACGATAGCCACTTGTGGTTTTCTAGCCAAATTTAAAGAAATCACACTATCACGCTTGAATTCCATCACGAATAACTTTTTATTTGGGAAATTCACACCAAAATGCTTTTGAACGCTTGTAAACAATATAATGAGATATTTATATATGGAATAATTTTAACAGCTGTCGGACGAGTTGCTTGGAAAAGACAGCAGTCTGAAGTTGATTGCAGTTTTTTCATCTCATCTGTATAACACTTAGTAATCTATTTGGAATAAATTTAAATTTAAATTTACTGGTAATTTTGTTTCATCTTTTGCCATAAATGTTCTGCAACACACAACACTTCTCGTATTTTCACTTCGTACCCAAAAACAATAGCAATAATCAAGTACAAGGCCAAGTTATATTTTCCTTTATTCTCTCTTATTCCCCCAAACTTATTGCTTAGACAAAGAGCCGTCTTGAAAGAGCAGGCACATTTCAAATCATCGGTGAAATGGAAACCACCGAAAAAAAAGTCGCACGCACACACACGCCCACATGTATCGGTGAACTACTACTGGGTTTTTATGTTCGCTTTCGTAAATTCCATGTTAACTTTTCACAAAACCTTTCGAGAGTTTTTTTTTCTTTGTGCCACAATAGAAATATGACACAACAAAGACTACAACAATGACAGCATGAACTACAAAAGCCAAGCCATCAAAGTATCACTAAAGCCGATATTCGATATTCACAGAAATCCTTTCAATTTTTTGTAATTTATTACTTCTAACCGAATAGCTTTCGTTGGAGACTATTATTTGTGTGCATATGTGTGTGTGTGTTCGGGTGAGAGTTGCTGTTGTTGGTGTTCTACCAAGAGAAAAATTGATAGAAATCGACCAAAAAAATTGCCATGCCCAAAATTGACATATTCTTCAGTCTTCAGACTAGGGACCATACATAAACGATATACTCCGAAGGATAATGAGTTGGCCTTTTGGATCCATGGGCTGGACCTGTTCAGATATTTAAAGTACATTAACAAAATAATAGCCTTTATTCACTACAAATTTGAAATTCGACCAAATTGATAAAACTGGTCGAAACCAGCCCAAGCTACACTATTGGTGTATATTCTTTCTATGCTCCTTTTTTGGTTTCGATTTGGCAATGAATAATCCATATACTCCGATTTATAATGACTTGAACCTGTTCAGATTCTTAAAATAATAGAATAATAGCCTTTATTCCCTACAAATTTGAAATTCGACCAAATTGATAAAACTGGTCGAAATCTGCCTAAGCAACACTATTGAAGTCTTTTCATTTCTATACTCCCTTTTCTGTTTCGATTTGGCAATGATGATGTTTGGACGTTTGGGGAACAACGGCCCTAGTGGCAGACAACTAAACATTCCATCAAAAAAAGTAAGAAAAAATGCAAGGCATTGTTATTGGAATGCGTGCCCCGACTGGCAGAAGACGAGTGAAGGACAGGGACAGACAAAGAGACGAATGAATCACTGTTGGTGGCTGTATTGTTGTCCTTAGCTATGGAAAAGAGTTTACCATTTTTTTGGTCACTCATTGGTTTCACTGCCACCACCCCCGCTCACACCCCTCCCCTATCAATGATAGTCGAACGTTTTTTTCGTGGTTGCAATTGCGGGGCTATATTCGCATGTACGTACGTATGTCGTCTGCCCCTGTGCTTGTGAAATTCTTTGACAAAAGAAGTTTTTTTAGAAAAAATTTTGTTTTTCGAAATGTCAAACTTGTGTAATTTACTGCATGCATGCACTCGATCGAATCCACATTGGCTGCTCCGGAAGTTGTTCGTCTGGGTGCGTAGTTGGTGGGGGAAAAAAATTTCAAATCACATTTCAATATAGTTCACCGGCATGGAAGGAAAAACATTTCTAAGAGTGCGACAAAAAATCCGAAATCAAGTTAGGATAGAAAAATGCCAACTTTAAGGCTGTGACACGCAATGTTTCGACGAAATAGTTGCCCATTTAGCTGGGGGGCGTTGGAATTCGACAAAAATGCAGCAAACAAATCAAACCCATTTACGAATGCAACAGGCAATCGCTTTGGAGGAAGGAATTCATTCGAACGCTAAATGCTATGTGGGAAATTGGCACAAATACGATTTTTTCTAAGCAACACGAGTATAAAAAGATTAGCAGGGGAAAAAAGGTTGCGATAAGCTACAATGTTGTTGCTTGTTTCTTTTAAGAAGCATTTGAAATTGTTAGATTTATATTTAGTTATGTATGTGAAGATATAAAACATAATTGTAAAAGAAAAGCAAACTTATTGTCTCATTGTCTAGGGCTGGAATTTTGATTTTGACATGTTGTTTAATGTTGACATGAGTATTTCCAAAAGTCCGCTTTGATTTTGACATGTTGTTTGATGTTGGGCGATAAGGCGAGATTTTTACTAACTCTTGATCTAATTTTTCAAATAGGAGTGGGGGTGCTCTCACACAAAACAAAAGAATGAAAAGTAGTCTCCGTAAGAAACGACAACTATGTGAGCAATTATGCTCGCGAGCAAGTTCCGCTTCCGAGTGGAAATGAGCAAATCTAAGGTTTGCTAACGCCATACTAAAGAGGGTATATTAACTTCGTGATTCCGCTTGTAACTTTTGGAAATACTCATGTCAGACCCAAGTAAGTATAGGTTACTAGCGTAACTACATGAATAAAAATTATTCCCCATATGAAGTTGACCATCCTGTATGGTCAAGCCAGCTAATTTTCAGGAAGCAGAAAGGATATTCCAACACTTCATCATAGCTTCAGCCACATACGCGTGATCGAATGCCTGAAATAACAGCAAATCTCCACCAAAGGCAGGAACCGTACTAATCCCAGTGTCAGTGAATTTACAGCATATGTCAACCGGTTGGTACAGGAGCATAAGCGGAAAAAGTGGTCAGACCTTCTGATGTGTTGCAACATTGAAAGCGATACAAGTAAACTTCCAGTAATGATTAAATCGATCTCATGCCCTGAGAAAAGGAATGATAGGACCTCAGTCACGTTTAACGACATAACGTTGACTGATCAATTGTGGTGTTGAAATAGCTAGATACGCCGGGAGTAGAATACCTGACAAAAGGCATCAACCTATCCCAAGCCACCCACATCCATCCTAAAGCTTTGTAAATGGGCCGAGTGATCCCGCTACTGAAGCCAGACAAAGATGTCAGCCAAGGCTTTTGTCGCCAGTCGCAAAGACTCTTGGGGCCTTACTCCTTTCCATCACGATATCGTATAGCCCCCATATAACGGAAGCCCCCTATGTTCTATATTTTGATGATTTTAACCACATTTTTCAATGGAATTATCTGGAAATATTCACAAGAAGTTCCTTGAGAGTACTTAATTCCCTAGAAGATAATTGTCTATATAGGTCCACGATATCGTATAGCCCCATAAAACGGTACCCCCGGAATTCGATATTTCGATGATTTTAGCCAATTTGTTTATGGAATTGTCTCAACATCTACACAAGGGGTTCCTTCTGAGTACTTTACTCCTAGAAGAGAATTGTCTAAATAGGTCCACGTTTTAGTATAGCGCCCATACAGGGTGAGATAAAAAACTTTCAACAAAGTCAAAAGCCATAATTTTTACATTTTTTTTATTTTATTGAATGACAGCAAAAAATTTCGGAAATAGCATCAAATTTTAGAATAAGTTTAGATTTGTTCGAATCGATCGCCTTTGGCACGGGAGCGTCACACGCTCCCCGAATGTTGCTTTTCGGTATTTTGGCACATTCCCGGCGAAGCGCTTGCTTGAGGTGATCGACACGTTGGTATTTTTTAGTGTCAACCTAGCTTTCCAAAATACTCCAGACACCAACGGATTGGCATCCGGAGATTTTGGTGGCCATTGTGCGCTGGAAATTAAGCGAGGAACCTAATTTTGTAACCATTCTTGGGTGGCGCGTGCTGAGTGCGATGACGGCCAAAATGTTTGCGTGCCTAAAGCATTTATTCTGGTGCCACCGTCGATTACTACGAGCGGAGAGCGACCATTGGCTGTTATGGCGGCCCACACCAACACCATGGCCGGCGCTTGAGTTCTGGTGGTCAACCGAAGGTACACATTTTCAGCTGACATCTTTGGCAAGTAAACACGACCATTTTGTTTGTTTACAATCTGCTGCACAACGAATGTTTTCTCATCGGAGAAACTCAAATTCTTGCAGTTCACTACTTTCAGGCAAGCGAAGCGACTCTGTAGCTCTTTTAAGTCTATTTTCTTTCAGTTGCGGTGTAAGTTCTTGGACTTTTTGGAATTTCAATGGCTTTACCCGGAGCTCATTTTTCAATATTTGCCGAATGGTATATTGCGATATGTTCAGCTCATGAGTCATTTTTCAGCCACTGCGACGCGGGTTTCGATCAAGTCGCTTCTTTACTTTTCGAACCATTTCTGCTAATGTTGCTGTTTTCTTCCGTCCACTTCCTTGATGTCGGGCTACGCAACCATTATCACGGTAACGAGCGATGGTACGAGACAGAAAAGATTTATTGACATTAAAATGCTGGAATGCTCTAACGATAGCCACTTGTGGTTTTCCGGCCAAATATAAAGAAATCACACTATCACGCTTGATCACGCATCACGAATAACTTTTTTCCGGGAAAATTCTCACCAAAATGCTTTTGTATAAGCAATATAATGAGCTGTCACTGGAATAATTTTAAAAGCTGTCGGACTAGTGGCTTGGAAATGGCAGCAGTCTGAAGTTGATTGCAGTTTTTTCATCTCACCCGTAGTGTTGGTAGACTAGACTACCGCTCCGGTCAAGTTTGAACACTTTGGATAATCAACAATAATTGTGGACCTCATTTGTATGTGGATTTCCGGAAAAAGAAGTCCCAAACCTGTAGAGTGAATCAGAGGGTTCGCCTAGGTGCGATGACATCTCTTGAATTGTTTAACTTCTACATGAGCGGATGACATGCCCGAGTAGCGATCATAATAATGAAGTTATCGAAGTTCTCTGGGAGATTCAGTTGTTTGTTGCATAGTGTCTTTGAGTTATTATCACACGGATACATACTTCTAATCGTTGATCTCATAAGGTGGTTGTGGTTTAAGGATATTGTTCAACAGGTGCTTTCCGATCTGAAGAGCCTTTCGGTTCATGACTTACATATCCATCGTTCTGTCATCCACAGGAGCTGCGGTTTATTATACCACAGGTCCGTTATTTGTATTCACGTTTTCATAGAAAGGGCGGTCATCGCCATCCGAAGTTTCTGATTGCATATAAATTATACCTAAACAAACCACCGACTATTTACGAGCAATGTCTAGTTGTTATTGAAATTGCTGTTTGTTTCGATCAACGAATTTCCGAACTGTTACCAGTAGATTGAGTAATAAGGTCCCTATATTATTTAAACTTCTATAATACGAATCTTAATAAATTAGACCAGGGTGCTTGCCACGACCAAGAAAATTAACGTTATTCCCTTCTTATACCCTCAGCCATATGACCACGGCCCAAAACGCCCCTCGTTGAAATAATGGTTTTACACTCTAAGACTCCTTGGACGAATTCAGTTTCAAGAAATTTAGGGTCGATCTAGAGGTGTTTATCCCTCCTTCCGTCCTTCTGTCTGCATGTCTGACTGGTGCACACGACAACTCTCAAAGGGGGTATCCGATTCCGTCCTTGGTACATGAAATTATTATTATCAAACTTAGATCAAGTTCGGAAATGGGCAATATCGTTCAAACTTTGAAGATTCTAATATTTGCATAAGGTGCGAAAATAGGTTCGCTCCTTCTCGTACCTCATCCACAATGGACTAAACTTTGGAATAAAAATTACTCTTTAAAAATCAGCTAATAATTGTGAGTCTAAATAATAACCTCGTCTAAAAATCCTTCCCATACATTATTTTTATTTGAGTATTTTTTATTCCATTTATTTCCTTCCACCTCTTTCGTAGCTTCCTTCCTCGAGAAATCAAATCGTTTTATTTATCCAACTTGACATGACAAACTTGTAGCCCTGTAGCTACAGTTACAGCTTATGCAAGTCAATTTTAATTATGAGATTAAAGTGATTAAATTTGATTTCATGAACATTTATTGCAAACATTCGCATATAAATCAATACCCGCTGCTCAGACTCAACTAAACAAACGTTTCATTAGATTGGAATTCCGCTTAGCTGAGGAATTGTTTTCGCTTCAGACATTGCGACTTTCCTTTCGGGTTCATTGATATTCAAGTGTTTCGGTTGCTTCGTTCCGTTGCAGCAACATTGTCGCTCGGTACATCAATCACAATCCCATCACTTTGTAATACAACAACAGTTGCCCTCCATAATTTATGTATCCTTTTTCCTTTGGCTTTGTGTCCTTATCACGCAAATAGAATCTCAATTTTGCTGAAAGTAATAAAAATCTCTTCGAGAATGAAATTCAATCAATTGCAAGCGCGTGTTAAGCGGAAGGAATTCAGTTCGGCGGGGCCAGTGTCGCTCAGTTGAGAAGAGTACTTGGGGTTTTCCACGTTAATATTTCCTCTTTGTTGTGTTTGGGTCAACAACAACGGCAGCAGGAGCAACGATGGCGTCTGCAGCAGCAGTACAACAATGAAACAATGTCGGCGATGAAGAGATAAATCTTTTGCTTTTCCTGCCAAAATGGTTAATTGGCATTTTTAACTTTTTGGTTTTTTTTTTTTGTTTTATTTTCTTTTTTCGCCCAGAAAAACAAAAGAAAATGTCGGTGTTGTTGTTTTTTATTTATTTTCTTTTTTCATTTAATTTCTCTTTGTTGCTGCTTTTATTTGTATATTAAACAAGCATTTGGCCAGTGCTGAAGCAGCCCAATCCCTTTATTTTGCCGACAAACATGGCATAAATAGGTCCAGTGGTCATATCTTCTAATGAAAACATAAATGAAAACAGCAAACGTTATGTTCGAGGTAGATTCTCTTCCAAGGAACTTGATGGGACCCCAATCCATTTATTTGGATTGACCCATCCATATCTGAAATAAACAACCCTTAGTTCGCCATAGCATTATAATTTTTCATTAAAATTAAAATCACACTCACTTCAAAGCGTGGGGGGAAAGTATTTTGCTGATTTTGACATTATTAAAAAACGCCAACCGTCGACATTGGAAAATAACGCGTTCACCCTTGTGACGGCGGTTGGGCGTTGTTTGTTATTGATGCTGATTGCATAGAGCGAAGGAAATCACTTCCTGGTGTAACAATGTTCATAGTTGACTCGGTGTACTTTTATGGTACTTTCGGTTAAGTACTTAACATATTTGTGATTACGTCTGTACCGAAAAAAACAATAATGCAGCCATTGGACGTATGATCAGTTGGTTAGAGTAGTAAAAAATTGAATTAAATGTGGCCTCAACTTTTAGTCGCTATAGGAAAACGTGAAACTGAATACACTGCTCTTCGGCATAGGAGGTGGAACAAATTAAATATAAAATTCCTTTGGAAAATGTGGTTCTAATCGTCAGAATATAGAATGTCGTATAAATAACTCCAGGAGAACTTATGAATTTGTGGCCTCATCCATATCTTAAAAAACTATTAGATTTTTATACCCTCCACCATTCTTTGGAGGGTATATTATTTTTATCATTCCATTTGTAACTCCTCGAAATATGATAGACCCTACAAAGTATATATATTCTTGATCAGCGTAAAATTCTTAGACGATATAGCGATGTCCGTCTGTCTGCCTGTCCGTGTGTCTGTTGTAATCATCTTTCGAATGAGATAGAAGGCTAAAATTTTGCATACATGCATACTTTACCAGTAGGCAGGTCAAGTTCGTAAATGGACCATGCCGACCCACGTTTTTATTTTTATCGACATTACTTATTTATTTACATGTTCACGTCTTCGTATAGCCCGCCGTATAACGGTACCTCCCGACATTCGGTATTTTGATCGTTTCATGGAATCGTTTCAAATTTCGTATTGGGAGATCTCAATGGGCAAACCTATGAAAAAAAATTCGTATGCAGGCCCACGTCTTCGTACAGGCAATACGAAGACGTTGACCGGCACAGATAATTTTCTGCCTTAGGCTGCAGTATCCTTTACGAACTTCAAAAACAAAAATTGAAACAATTCCGGTGAATCATGTTGGCAAAATTATCTAAAATACCGAATAATATAAAACGGTACCTCCGTTCGTACATATAACGGAGGTACCGTTTTATATTATTCGGTATTTTAGATAATTTTGCCAACATGATTCACCGGAATTGTTTCAATTTTTGTTTTTGAAGTTCGTAAAGGATACTGCAGCCTAAGGCAGAAAATTATCTGTGCCGGCCAACGTCTTCGTATTGCCCCCATATAACGGTACCTCTCGATATTCGGTATTTTGATGATCTTAGCGACATTATTCACCGGGATTGTTTCAAATTTGGTATTGAAAGTTCGTAATGGATACTACAGCCTATGACAGAAAATTGTCTGTGCCGGTCAACGTCTTCATATTGCCCCCATATAACGGTACCTCCCGATATTCGGCATTTTGATGATCTTAGCGACATTATTCACCGGGAGTGTTTCAAATTTGGTATTTGAAGTTCGTAATGGATACTGTAGCCTAAAGCAGAAAATTGTCTGTGCAGGTCCACGTCTTCGTATTGCCCCCATATAACTGTACCTCCCGATATTCGGTATTTTGATGATCTTAGCTACATTCTTCACCGGATTTGTTTCAAATTTGGTATTTGAAGTTCATAATGGATACTACAGCCTATGACAGAAAATTGTCCGTGTAGATCCACGCCTTCGTATAGCCCCCATATAACCGTACCTCCCGACATACAATATTTTAGCGACATTATTTACTTGAACTGTTTCAACTTTGGTATTTGAGGTTCCTAATGTGTGCTACAGCCTGTGACAAAAAATTGCATATGCAGGTCCACGTCTTTGAATTGCCCCCATATAACCGTACCTCCCGATAGTCAATATTTTAGCGGCATTATTCACTGGAAATGTTTCAAATTTGGTATTTGAGGTTTCTAATGTGTACTACAGCCTGCGACCAAAAATTGCATATGCAGGTCCACGTCTTTGTTTAATTCCCAAATAACGGTTTTCATATAAGTGAAAGTTTTCGTTTTTTTTTTTTAATTTTTTCAAGTTCCTTCCAAATGGTGGAGAGTATTACCCCGGCTTCTTCACTAGTTGAAACTTTATTTTTATACCCTCAGCCATACGGTCGCAGAGGGTATATATCATTTGATACGGCCAAAACGTGCCTCATCGAAATAACGGTTTTAGACCCTAATGCCATGTTTACGTTAGAAGTTTTTGTACGGTTAACCTATTTTGAGGGGATTTATTTGAAGTAAAAGTAATGGATATGACAATTTAAATCCAATTCCAGTGGGTTAACCCTCATATATATAAACGTACTATAAGTCTCTGTAGATCTAATCCATTTCTCGACATTTGGAGATGATCCAGGGGTGTCCGTTCGTCTGCCTGGCTGGTGCGCACGATAACTTTCAATATCGGTACCCCCATACAATATCAAGTACCCCCACAAAGGGTCAAAATTTGGAGTAATTATAGCTCTTATGAAATTCGATTGTTTTCAAATTACACATATCCCAATATTTTTATTGACACAAGATCTGGTTTAAAGATGGAATATATCGGCCCACTCTTTCTGGTACCTCTCCCACAACGGGTAAAATTTTTGAATATTTATGTGTCTCATAAAATGTAAAAAAAACATACGATTCTCATTAAATTTCAGATATCTCAATATTTTTACTAAGGCTAGATCTGAATTGAAGATGCGATATATCGGTTCTTCTGGTACCATAGCAGTGAGGGAATGAAAACATGTCCAGATTTTTTAATTACTTTCGATGTTATCGGCAAAAAAGGCTCAAATTTAATCACAAAATTTTCATGTATCGATTCAACTACTTTAATTTTGTTATAAGAAGTTGATGTACTCAATGATTACTTCTAACCCATATATATATTTTTTTAATTTCAGAATATATGCAATAAAATTGCTTTTGTGAATTTATGAGATTTTCAATTTTAAGATAAGTTCATTCATATATTTCGTTAGTTTTTAGTTTGAATTAGAAGATTTAAGATGAAATGCCACAGACAAGTACATTTGTCTGTGTACTGAAAAATGATGCCTACAAGTATGCTATATATATCTTATACTAGTTTTCTGATATTTCTTTTCGAACTGTACAGTACATAATTTTTGTTGTTTTTATTGTTGCCATGTAACCAAATAAGTATAGTCAAGTTATTTCCAATGAAAGATAGAAACAAATACGTGAGTATTTTGAGTATTAAATAAAACCGAAAATCTACATGCATTTTCCTATCGTACCCCAAAAAAACGCAACTATCATTTACTTAAAGAACTTACCAGATCATTGATTTTGATGTGCTCCAAAGGGCTTTAAATAAAAGCCTTTACTTTTCCAAGAGAAAAAGAGAGAAAGAGAGACGCAGAGATACAGCCAAAAAACAAAGATTTTTGATAATCACCGGCATTGAAAACAAAAGAAACCACAACGAAATGCTGTTAAATCTTACAAAACACCTTTTTATAATCCTTCACCATCAAATAATCAAGATACATTGGATTTTTAATATAATAAAGCCACAAAGAAAAGGAACACAACACCATTTTCACTTGCAAAATAACAAAAGCGCTCCAAGCCGAAGAGGCAATACGTTTGCACAAAAACACATCATATTATTAAAATTGATTCAAAAATAGCGAATTAAACGCTGTTTTCAACTAAAACAATCACAAATCATACAAAAATGCACATTTTAACCGAAATTAATTAATTTAAAACCGAAAGTTGTTTAACACGATCACAAAACATATTTCAGCTTGCTGCTGCACCGAAAAAGGAAACAAAACTGACACAAAACAAATAAAAGGGTTGCCAAGACTCAAAGATTATAATCGAAAAAAAAGGTTGTCAGCTTTGCTGAAAATATGTAGGGGGCTTACTTAACGCTTTTTCAAAATTCTAAAATTAGTAAACTAGAGATTACACTCAAAAAGCAAACAACATAAAATGTGAATTTTTGCAGCACATATAGATATTAGAAACAAAATCAAAGGAATATTCAATAGGAAGTGGCATCGCCGAATTAGAATGTGTAATGTAAAAAGTTTTAAATTTGATTTGACACATGAAAATAAATTGAAATGAATTTCTATGCAAGGTTTATTTTCAAAGTGACACAGTAAACTCATCCGTTGATTGAATGGAATAATTCTTTTTTGTTTTACACTAAAACATCTCATCGTGTCTCTTCATTGGTAAAGCAAAATTATAATTTTATCCACCTTTTTCTCGCGATACTTTATGTTACAATTTGTTTTCATAGCATATAGATGGCGGGAATTTTAATTTATAGCAATTTTTTTATGTGTCGCTTTTTGGAATGGCTTAAGTAATCGGATGGCTTTTTCGGAAAAGAACAAAGGAGAGTAATATTATTAGACTGTAATTATTGTAGGACTTGATTGTGGAATGCATTATTTTTACTTCAACGTATCACTTTACAGCAGCTAAGACATGCATGGGGACTTAATCGACTTAAATCGAAAATAACTATTCGAGGACAACACAAAAAAAGCCGCAAGAAAGTTTAAGCCTAAGAAAATATAAATAAAATTCGTCTTCCAAAGACATGGAACCCATAACTGTCTTTATGTGACAAGAAACGCCGAATATAAAGATTATTTATTATTTTTGTAATATATGCCACTCGTTATACGTAAAATTTTTATTTGAAAAAAGACAAGGCCGAGTTCGTTTTGAAAAGGGTTGCCATATTTTATTTAGAAAACGGGTAAATTTCTATTATTTTGCCAAAAACACAAAATTTTGGCCGGCCCGAAATTTTTGTACGCTACACCATTTGGCAGAAACTTGAAAATTTTCAAAAAAAATCCGTCAAAAAATATCGCTCTAATGTAAACCGTTATATGGGGATAAACGAGGACGTCCTGCATAAGTAATTTGTGTCATGTAGTAACGGTTTCGTACTTTATATACGAAATTTGAAACAATTCCGGTGAATAATGTCGCAAAAATCATATCATATCTGGGGATGCCGTTGTAATGGCGTTATGCTAAAACGTGGACCTATGAAGACAATTATCTTCTAGGGAGTCAAGTACTCAGAAGGAACCCCTTGTGTGGATTTTGAGACAAGACCATTGAAACATTTGGCTAAAATCATAAACATGCCGAATATCGGATGTACCGTTATATGGGGGATAGATAAAGTACTCACTCATGAGTACTCATAGAGGTGAAATACACACAATGAACTCCATTGAAAAATGTGGCTAAAATCATCAAAATACCGAATATCGGGGGTACCGTTTTATGGGGGCTACACGATATCTTGAACATATATAGATAATTCTCTTCTAATTGGTAATGTACTCGCAAGGAATTCCTTGTGTGGATTTTTAGACAATTCCATTGAAAAGTGTGGCTAAAATCGTCAAAATACCGAATATCGGGGAGTACCGTTATGTGGGCGCTATACGATATCGTGAACCCAAATAGACAATTCTCTTTAAGGGGATAAAGCACTTACAAAGAACTCCTTTTGTAGAATTTCAGACAATTCTATTGAAAAGTGTGGTTAAAATCATCAAGATACCGAATATGGGGGGTACCGTTATATGGGGGCTATAGGATATCGTGGACCGCAATAGCTCGAACTTGATCTGCCTGTAGATAAAAGACTGATATGTGCAAAATGTTACCTTCCTATCTTGTTTCTTTTTGATTGTAGTGTGTTTACAACAGACGGACAGGCACTCAAGGCTAAATCGTCTTAGAATTTTATGTTGATCAAGAATATATTAACTTTGTTGGGTCTAAAATTATTATTTCGATGAGTTACAAACGGAATGACGAACTTAATATACCCTCCATACCATATATGGTGGAGGGTATAAAAAACTATCAACAAGTTGTTTGCGCCATTTTAAAATATTCAGAAAGCGGATATTGGCTCAGAGGGGTATTTCAGTAGATTTACGAATATGTTTTCACTCCTTATTGCACTTTGGTGTCAACAATATGTGTCCAATTAAGTAATCATATCGTGGTGCCGATTTAACATATCGTTCCTCGTTACAATACGAACATACTATTCCAGACTCCAAGCGAAAGAAGGACAAAAATTTTTTTTTGCATTTGCCGAACTTATCAAACTAGTTAACCAAATTAAAACCATTATAGTAAACCATACAATACTTTACCAAAAAACACACCACGCCAAACCGCCGACACAATCTATTTACGAAAATGAAAGGGATTTACAGAGATACGTATGTACGTATACATATCGGTTCACTTGATTCGATTTCATTCCCACAAAGTTTTGTTTTTTTTCGCTTTTTTTGCATCATTTTAAGAGAAGAACACTTAAATAATTGCATTTGCTCGTTGTGTGGAGTGGTTAATGTTATTGTGGGTAATATTACACCATGTCCTGACTCTGCTGCTGCTGCTTTTAGAGTGAGAAATTCGTTCATTATTGTTGCCGTCATCAACATCGCATGGGTGGGTGGTGGAGAGGTTGTTTTTATCCCTTTAATGCAAAATACAAACATAAACAGAGTCAACAAAAATCCCGTTCCCTCATGCCCATATTTGCAGGTCGCCGTATATAGATGGGGTTCAACACGACAGATTGGTAAGTGTTCCTGTAATTTAATGTTGTTGTGCCACCAGCCAGACAGACATGGAACGTTTTAAACAAACTTTAACCGGCCTCATGCTCAGCTCATTTGTTGTCTCATTTTGATTTTTAGTTAAATACTCCTTGTCTGTTTTTGTTGTTGTTGTTGTCGTCGTCGTTGTTACAACCCGCCTGTGGCCCTTTTTATGTCTAAAAGTGGTATTATTACATATTCGTTGATTTTTTGTCCTGTTAAGGTTAAATGGAACAAACAAACGATGGTATTGTGTTGAGGATGGCACTAGAATCGAGGAGTAGGGATGTCGTCTTTTATAAGAATTTATACGGATCTTTTAATGATTTTCCATTTCACAAGAATTTGATTTTAATCACTGCCGATCAGACATAATTCAGTCTACCTCCTGTTATACCATCTCACCTGGAGACCATTGTAAATTCATCCTAGTGATTCAATAACGACCCCAACTCAAAAGAATGTGTAAGATTTTTCTGAATAAAATTGAAATCCATACCCCAATGACATCTCTAATTGGCTACCGAAAGTCTACAACAATGTAATTTACATTTGCCATGATTGCATCCACCGGTATCCGGCATTGCCATCGCTTCTTGTTTTCACTTGCCGCCAACTTACTACCATTTAATTTCTCTTTCTATCTTCCAGCAAAAACAAAAATGCCCATCCGGACGTAGCCTCATATGATTTATAATCCGACACAGGCAGCGGTAAATGGCGTCGCGTCCTGTCTATTTCAATGGCATTCAATTCTAGGAAAATTGAACTTGAAAATGTTTATTACAAAGTTCAGTGGCACTACGTATTTTTGTTTCGTTTGTTTGTTTGTTTGTTCATGCTACTGCCTAGTTGGCAAAAAGTTGGATGTACTGGACGACTATTGTTGTTGCTGATAGCTCTGTTAGCTGGGTGGGTGGATCGATAACCATGCCACCGGTATAAAAGCAAATTTTAATATCCCACACTTGCCATTATATCCCTGTTGTCTAGAGGGGCAATAACTGTCCAAAGCTGCAGCAGTGGAGCGATGGAGAAATAAACATTGTTATTACAAGGACGAGATAATCGGTTTTAATGTTGAAATCAACAAACCCAACCGACAACCAGGACAATGTAATCAACCCTTAAAATACGGAAAAGTTCTGTTTTGTTTTTTTTTTTTTTTCATATTTGTTTATATTTAATTGCATACGAAGTATTAATTAAAATGTTGAATTTTACAGGATATAAATATGCTCGCGTCGATAATGTGTCGCTGTAACAGACACAATTTTACAATATTAATTTAAGAGTTCAATTATTAATATAGCTTAATTAAGCGCGAGTTTTTAATTTTTTTCATTTTCATCCAATAATTTGTACAAATTTTTACTAAAGTGAGAGCGAATAAGAAGAGAGCAATTTTAACAGTTAGGTTACGGTCCGTAACGTTACTTACGGAGAGTTATCAAATTCTTACTGGAATTTTTTGATTGAAATAATCCATTATAATCAGTACAATCGTGTCAAGATGTACATTGAAGTTATATAAAAATCTGAACCGGTTTCAATAAAATTTGGTAGAGGTATTTTCGAGCAGTATCTGATGCCCGGTATCAAATATGATTGTTGTGGAGTGCATATTACGCATGTGAGGGACTTTAACACCAAATCGGATGAAACATATATATAGGAGCTATAGCTATATCTGAACCGATTTTAACCAAAATTTGAAGCACTTGTCTAAAGGTCGAAATCCGTCGGAAAAGTCAAACTTCGGTCAATTTGGGCTGATATTAGCCATTATTTGCACAATAAACCTGAAATCTGATTAAGGATATACATGAGAGCTGTATCCAAATCTGAACCGATAAAATTTGGCAAATATATATCCGAGCTCTATAAGATGTGTGGTATCAAATATCATTGTAGCCGAATGCATATTACAAATGTGAGGACTTTCACACCAAATCGGATGAAACATATATATGGAAGCTATAGCTATATCTGAACCGATTTTAAACAAAATTTGAAGCACTTGTCTATAGGTCGAAATCCGTCGGAAGAGTCAAACTTCGGTCAATTTGGGCTGATATTAGGCATTATTTGCAAAATAAACCTGAAATCTGATTAAGGATATACATGGGAGCTATATCCAAATCTGGACCGATAAAACTTGGCAAATATATATTCGAGCTCTATAAGATGTCTGGTTGTTGTTGTTGTTGTAGCAGTAGTACATGTGTGTGTTTGTGTTCAGCTAATCTGGTTCCAGCTCCAGGTTTAGAAATTCGGCTACTTTAACGGGCTGTAGCCAGAGATCCTCTGGAGTGAGTTGGGTAGGTTTGGCTGAGCAATTAAAAAGGTGTAGCGTATTGTGCGGGCCCGTATCGCACGCCGGGCAGGCGTCACGCACATCTTCATCAATTCGTGCCCAATACGAATTGAGGCGACTACACCATCCTGAACGTAATTGCGCCAAAACTACCCTGGTTTGTCTAGGCAGCTGACGTTCTTCGGCTGCAATGGATGGGGGGTGGACTCCGAGGACGGCATTCACTTTATAACTGCTAATAGCATCCGCGACTGCATCGGTGTGAATGCCACTCAGACCTGCCTGATAGGCTTCTTGATCTAGAGGCTCTCTCTTGTAGCGCTGGATCATGTATGTCCTTCCTGACACGCCTGGGTGGGGGAGAGTTATCCATCATATGATGGTTGGGATGGCTCTCACGGTAACACCCAAGCAGGTACTGCAACGAAAGCATATGATTATGCTGACGTAAGGGAAGGGCTTTCGCCTCCTCATGTAGATGGTCCACTGGTGTCATGAGGAGGCACCCTGTCGCAGTTCTCAGGGCAGCGTTCTGGCAGGTCTGGATATTCTTCCACTGCGTAGCACAAGTATTCGCAGACCACACTGGAGCCGCATAGTTGACCACAGACCGACCTATCGCGTTATAAGAGGTCAACAAGGTTTCTTTGTCCGCACCCCAAGAGCTGCCGGCTAGCGCCTTGAGGACCTTGTTCCTACTTTTCATCTTGTCGCAGATAGCTGTGGCTTGCGCGGACGACTTGAACATGCTGTCGAACGTTACCCCAAGACTCTTGGGGTAGTTTGTGGTTGGTATTAAATTCCCCTCGACCTGAACATTCAGCTGTGTTCTCATCTCCGCAGACCATGTGGTAAAGAGTGTGGCCGTTGATTTCGTGGCGGATATTTTCATATTCCTCGCGTGGAAGTATGCGGCAAGCTCCGCGAGATAGGGGTTCAACCTTTCGCATATGTCATCGACCACTGGACCCGACGCCATGATCGTACAATCATCCGCATACGTTACGATCTCAATGCCGTCTGGAGAGCGAGGAATTCCGGAAAGGTAGAGGTTAAACAGTTCCGGAGATATCACCCCACCTTGGGGAACTCCCTGTTTCACTCTACGGGCTTTGGACTTCTTGTTCCGGAATTCCACGTACGACTGGCGTCCACACATATAGTTGATTATCCAACGTTTCAAACTTGGCCGGAGGGTAGTTCTCTGTACATCCTCAAACAGTGTGGCATGATTGACCGTATCAAATGCCTTTGATAGGTCAAGGGCTACCAACACTGTTCTGTCACACGGCCTGTTCTGGTTCAGTCCTCTACTAATATGTGTGGAAATGGCGTGTAATGCTGTTGTGGTACTATGTTGTGGACGGAATCCATGCTGGTGGTTGGCAACTGTATAGCTTCCTCTAATGCTGGGGAGGAGTAAAGCCTCAAGAGTCTTTGCTACTGGCGACAAAAGCGAAATCGGCCTGTACGATTCGCCTTTACTGGCATCCTTGCCTGGCTTCAGTAGCGGGACCACCCGGCCCATTTTCCAGGTTTCGGGCACTATGTGGGTGGCTAGCGACACATTGAGAACTTTCGTTAAGTACTCGACTCCCGGCGTATCCAGCTGCTTCAACACTACCATTGAGATTCCGTCCGGGCCCAACGCTTTGGTTGACTTAGCGTTACGGATGACATTTGCAACATCACCCATCGTAAACTGTGGTGGTTCCTCCTCGGCGGGAAGAGATCTGATACGACGTAGTACTCTTCGCTTCGCCCTATCGCTCTCGGGGTGCTCGACAAATTGTCGGTTAAAATATTCCGCGCACCTCTTCGGATCAGTCACCGTTACGTCGTTAAAAGTGACTGAGGTCCTATCATCCTTTTTCCCAGGGTTCGAGAGCGATTTAACCGTTACCCACAGCTTACTCATATCGGTTCCAATGTTGCAGCACTTCAGATGGTCTAGCCACTTTTTCCTCTTATGCTCCTGTACCAACCGGTTGACTTCCACTGTCAAATCACTGATCCTAGGATCAGTAGGGTTGGTACGACGGAGATCATCACGCTCATTTGCTAATCCCGCTGCCTCCGCTGGGAAGTTTGGTCTTATCTCGGGTATTCGACCAGCAGGTATATATAGCGAGCGGCTGCAGCTCTGATGATGTTTCGGAAAATCCTTTCTGCTACCCGAACATCAGAAGGGTTGGGCAGTTCTCTGAAGCGGCGGTTGGTGAATTCTCTGAACTCTGGCCAGTGAGCTTTCCCATGGTTAAGGAAAATGCGGCGTTCAGAGGTTATGAAATCGGGCGACCTGCTTATGGAGACGATTATCGGGAGATGGTCTGAGCCAAGAGAAATGACGGGTTGCCAAGTCACGTCATTTATCAGACCGGGTGACACTATGGTTAAGTCTGGCGAACTGTGACACTCTCCTCTTATTCGGGTGGGGGCATCCTCGTTAACCGTGCAGAATGTGGAGCAGTCAATCTGCTCTGCCAGCGCTGATCCCCTCTGGTCATTACCTAGGACGGAATGCCACAACTCATGGTGGGCATTAAAATCCCCTAGTACCAGACGGTTATTGCCTACCAATAATGGGCTAATATCAGGCAAATAACGCGGTTCACAGCTATTAATCGGCGGGATATACACATTAAGCACCTCTACCTCGGCAGTTCCACACTTGACTGCTACCCCCATACATTCCATGTATGGGTCACTAGAGACTAGCTCAAGCGAGATAGGTCTGTACTGAACAGAATGGTGTAACAGGAACGCTAATCCCCCACCTCCACTTCTGGTGCGATCCTTCCTTAGTACGTTGTAACCATAACAACGTTGTAGGCTGCAATTTTCATTCAGCTTGGTTTCCTGCACCGCTGCGATCTTAATATTCCTCCGACTCATAAATAATATTCCTCCGACTATCTCATCTATTTTGCCTCGAAGTCCGTTGCAATTGAATTGCAAGAATGATGCACAATCCGGAGTTGGAACAGCAACATGTGGCGTTAGGTGCTGCGGTGTTGGTTGCTGTTCTGGAGACTGCGGTGGAGTGCCATACTCCGACGACGTCTCTGACGAGGACGACGAAGAAGAGGACTCGCTGGGGACTACGTTACTGCAGCAAGTCGCAACATAATCCCTTTCGCTGTAGTCTCGCAAACGCCTTAATCCGGAACAGTTCTTGAAGTGCACCCACTCTCTGCATCCATTACATCGCACCGAGACAGATCTGTGGTGGATGACGTTCTGACAAACCGAGCAGAACCAAGGACCGGGGTTTTCTTCAATCCCGGCACGGACCAATAAAATCCGGAGCAAGCATTCCGGGATATGCTGCTCCCAATGCAGAAAAATAAACAAACACAAACATGTACATACTGGGTTGGCAGCCGCTGGCCGAAACTGGAATCTTGTTGTTTCGGGTCAATCCGGTATCGTAGAACCCGCTGCCGTGGGATTGATGTCTGGTATCAAATATCATTGTAGTCGAATGCATATTACGAATGTGAGGGACTTAAACACCAAATCGGATGAAACATATATATGGGAGTTATAGCTATGTTTGAGTCGAATTTCCCCAAATTTAATGTACTTTCTTCTAGACTGAATTTGGTCGGATTTGCCAAAATTTAGGTCATTTGGACTGATATTGGCCATTTGGTGCAAAATTAACGAGAAATCATAGTAAAGACTTCTACGTTCTAGCAATTCTGGAACAGACCTATTCGGAATTGTCACTTTAGTTTTTATACCCTACAACACTATGTGTTGGGGGTATTATAAGTTGTAAAATGGACCACAATTTTTGTGTGAAATTGTTTTGAATACCTAACAACACGACATAGTAAGTAAATATTGAACAAATGCCCCCGGTCAAATGCCTATGAGATTATTTCAAAAACGAAATCTTTCAAAGCGGATTTGAACATAAGGGGGCTTCTAACTTATTGTAGTGCTATAGGGTATCCTATTGTCCTCCTCCATGCAAAATTTCTTGAAGACCGGACGATGATTGCGACCTGTATATAATACCTTCAACACAATTCACACAATTCAAATTTATAAGTCAAATTGAAAAAATCGCATGCGATAAAAAATATGACAAAAATTGAAAAAAATGTAACAAAAAATATTCACTTTTTTATTGGCATCTTTTTACGCAAATTTCTTAGAGGTTATCCTATTCTGGATAATTGTTTCAAAGTTCGTAATGAAATATGCTTTTTATGACAGAACATTGTGTTTGCAGGTCAACGTCTTCGTATATATACCCCATATAACGGTACCTCTTTTTATACCCGCAGACATATGGCTACAGAGGGTGTATATCATTTGATACGGTCAAAACGTGCCACATCGACATAACGGTTTTAGACCCTAAGTCTCTTTAGGCCAAATCCATTTCAGGACATTTGGAGTCGATCTAGCGATGTCCGTAACTCTCGAAGGGAGTATCCGATTTGGTTCAATATTATTATCAAATTTAGATTGAGTTCGGAGATGGGCAATACCGGCCCACTCTTTCTGGTACCTCCTTCCTTTACCTTTTCTGGTAAGCTTTCAAAAAAATATTTTACTGCATAGAAAGAGAAAGTATGATCCGATTTTTCTCCAACTTTGCAAATCCTAATATTTGTACCAGTGCTAGGTCAGGTGTGAAAATGGACAATATCGCTTCACTCCCACAAATGTTCAAAATTTTGATTAATTACAAATTTCATAAAATGTGATGTAAGAGTCCGATTGTCTTCAAATTTTACACATCAAAATATTTATATTAGTACCACTCCTTTTGGTACCTCCTCCAACAAAAGGTCGAAATTTTCAAAAAATATGTTTTTTGCACAGAAACGATTTTGCTCCACTTTGCAAAACCTAATATTTGCATCAGTGCTAGGTCAGTTGCGAAAATGGACAATTTGGAGTACCAAAACAATTATAATATCCGAAATACGCATCCGGTTCTCTTCACACTTCACATATCCCATTATCTACTAAAACAAGATCTGCTTTGAAGATGGGATACATCGGTCCACTCCCTCACAAGGGTAACAATTTTAAATATCCACGAAGCTTGTAAACTGCGAAATTAACATCCGATTCCATTCAGACTCGGTATTTCTCGATATATCCATTAACACAAGATCTGTTTTAAAGATGGTAGAGATCAGACCATTTCTTCGGCTAGGGATCGGATCATTGTTCGGACCATTGCGAATATCGGATATTCAATATGGCCCATTAGAGATCAGACCATTTCTTCGGCTAGGGATCGGATCATTGTTCGGACCATTGCGAATATCGGATATTCAATATGGCCCATTTTCGAACTTGACATGCATTCAGACAAAGGACACTTCTGTGCAGAGTTTCTGCTTCTTATTGCAAATGGTTGGATTCTAGCGTCATTGCAGTAGACGGTTGGCAAGCCGAACTTAGAATTTTACGCTGATCAAGAAAATTTGTTGGGTTTACTATGATTCTTTCCATGAGTTACAAACGGAATGACAAACTTAATATACCTTGGTAAAATAAAAAAGAATGGAAGAGCTACCATTCGAAAATCCATAGCAGGCGAATTGTTAACATATTTTTTCAAACATTCTACATAATAGGACATCAAATATTACAACACATACAAAGATGACCTGAAACAGTTCTTTCACCTTCTTTGATTATTTGTGATCAAATAATATCCTTCTGTAATAACAAAAATTACATCTCTATTGTAGAAAAAACAAAATCGCCCGTACGACAGCTTTACAACAACCACAAATTTATAAATATACAAACCATATCCTAGCATGGTATATCCGTTTCCTTTGCTGGGTTGATTGGTTGGCGGTGTATTCAGTTTTTGTTGTCGTGCTTTGTCCATGATTTTTTTTTTTTGTTGCTGCACAATTAAATATTACATTTAGCATTGAATATTAATTGCAATGCCATAATGATTATTATGTTAAATAGCTAAAATGCTAATGGGAAAATAAAAGACAGCAACAAATAATCAGATGTATATTGTTTATTGTTTTTTTCTTTTTTCGTTACTTTTTATTATAATTCTCTTGTTTGTATAAATTAAATAAAATTGATTTATTATTTATTTTAATAATTAAATTATTTAAATTTCATTATTATTATTATTGTTGTTGTTATGTTATTACAGAGTTTATTTAATAAAACTTTGCTTACTGTTTTGTTGTTGTTTCGTTTAAATATAGATGTGATAGTTTAGGGCGAACACGCTTATAACAAAACAAGCAGGATAATACGATTTTCGATTTGAAAAAAAAATCGTTCGATTAAATCATTACAAAGAACAACGGGATTTAATGAACAAAAATGTTTAACCCAAGCTATTTGTTATGACCGTGTTCAGCCATGGTATGTATTGTAGAGTTCCATTTC
This sequence comes from Musca domestica, assembly GCF_030504385.1. Lineage (NCBI taxonomy): Eukaryota > Metazoa > Arthropoda > Insecta > Diptera > Muscidae > Musca > Musca domestica. The sequence continues at coordinate 3,025,484 of NW_026712406.1, read as the reverse complement.
AATTCGATATTAATTTTTTGGGAATTTAACTAATTTAAATGTTTCTACGATAGAATATTGGGTGGGGACAGATGTAAGTTGGCAAGGGGCACAGTTATTCATAAATATATTGCTGCTAACAATAGCTAAATTAAAAGAAAAAGTCTATAACATTTGGAATCTTACATTAGCAAAAGGAGTGTACTGTAGATGTTGAATTGCATTGGCGTTTCGTTATCAATCTGCTTTCAGCGCGAACTAAAGAAAACAATTTTAAAGGCATTGGAGATTTTGTATTGTTTTTTATATTCTGTATTTATTTTACACACACTTATTTTAAATAAATAAGTAACATTTATGTAAATTCATTTGTAATAAACCCAGTATGCAAAAAGTGAAAAGAAAGAGGCATATTAGATTATTGAACGAATAGCAATGGAAAAATTAACAATTGAAAACAAAAATCTTATTTTAAAGAAAATAAATGATAGTAAAGGTTAAATTAATAGATTAAATTGCTATCCATGACATACAATGGAAGAAAAAATTTAAGTAGAAATAGAAAATGAAATAAATTCAAACATTTTTGCCGTGCTGTGGAGGAAGAAGGAATGAATGAACGAATGACAAATTCTTTAAGTTTTAATACTAAATTCTTCTTTCACTCACCACACACACTAAGCAAAAAGTAAATTTTACAACAAACCTAACACCCGAAATAGCTTTAACACACAATCTCTAAATTACTTAACAGTTCGTACAAGTTCCCAGCAAGTTTTACCAAGTAATTAAGTTAATGTATGTTGTTGCTGTTGTTGTCATTAAGCCCTTTTCTATGGTTTCGGTTAAAAAGGCTGTTGTTGGCATGTTTGTTTTGGAATTTCATTAAATTAAGCAGAAACCTATAAATAAAAAAATGCCTAGGAAATTGCTTTATTTCGAGGAAACTACTCCATCTTTCCATCCATTGTTTTGTTTGCTTTTATCTGCATTCCTCTTCTTATCTTTCTAAATCTTTGCAATTTGATTGTTTCTTGTCATTTTGCATATTCACTCTTCAGATTTTTTGGAATTACCAACAACAATTGGCCATTATTTCAAATGCAATTGTTGAGTTCTTTTTGGAATAGTTTTGTTAAAAAATTTTCTTAGAAATGTTTAAAATTAATGAGAAAATTGCTAATCAAAATAATTTAAATTATTGCGTGATGTGATGACAATTAGGAGGCATCCTTACGCACACGACGTTTGCGTGGCTTATTTGAAGTCGTTTCCTAAAAAAGAAAAAAAAAAGAAGAGAGACAGGATTAGATAAGAACCAATTACAATTATGATGAGATCAATGACAAAACATATGTCAATAGCATAATTGACGAATATAAACGCAACATACCTCAGTCTCTTTTTCTTCAGAAGCTCCACCGTCAACATCTTCGGTGGAATCTTTACCACTATCTTCTTCATTATCTGCGGCATCTGCACCTTCTTTAACTTCTAAGTCAGACTTTTTCGTTTTGGGACTAGATTCTTCTGTTGAGTCTTCTTTATTCTCTGATGGTTTATCATCTGGTTGTACAGCATCTGTCTTTTTGTCTGTAGCAGTAGTATCCTAATATTGTTTTTTATTAATAATGAAAATAATGTTAATAAGCCATCAATTAAATCATGAGATTTCTTCAAAAGCACCTAAATTACAATCTAGCTTGATTATTTACCTTTTTGCCGCTCATTAAGCGATAGAAGAAGAATGCCAAGGGGGTAACAATCAAGACAAGAGCAATACGCCATGACCATGGATTGTCTTTACCGTATGTCATGACCTTATTCAAGAATGTATCCTACATATGAAATGGTTTGGGAGAAAAAAGCAAAACAAAAAAATGTGCTATAAATAAAAAGCATTTACGATACTAAAGTGTAAAACTACAAAATAAAAATTCAATATACATTTAATAGTTCTGGCAATAATTTCTTTTCAAAAAATTAATTTTTTATGGTAACCTCTTCTTCAACGGCTCTGCGATATAAATAATAGATATAACCACCAATTGGTATGGAACAATAAAGGAAATACAAGGCCCACCACCCGGGCTTATAGTTCATGTGGCGCATCAAACGATGCCACCAAGTTTTCTTTTTTTTTTTTTTTGTTATAAATGTTAAAAAAAAATTCAAAAGGATATTCCATATATCTGTTTTAATACAAAACTTACCGATTCTTTGTCAATGTATTTGCGTTTCAAATCAAATGTTTTGGCAGCATAATCAATGGCAACATCCAAATCATCAGTAATGATAATATTATCGAACAGAATCTCATTGGACATAGACCACAATTCAATACCAACAGCACCCTATTCAAATAAAGCGAAATTTTAGAATAAAAATAAAAAGGCCTAAATTTGGGAAGACTTACAATGGGTGTCATTTTGAAGGGTGTAAGGTCTTCGAAGAAATCAGGATTGGGAATCTTACGAGGTGACCATTTGCCTCTGTAATCGGGATTGTCAATCATAGGTGCCCGCCACTTGCCTTTGTATTCTTTGTTGGCAATCAATGGAGCCTTCCATTTGCCACATCCAGAAACCTTTTCGCAGACAGGATTATCAACCAAAGGTGCTTCCCATTCACCGTCCATATCAACATCCCAATCGTCAGGTTTTTGAGCTGAGGGATCTGAAAATAAATAAATGATACAAAGATTTATGAATACGCGAATCGAAAGGTATGTTGCGATAGTGACAATATGGAATTTTCTGACTTATTTAAAGGCTTAGGGGAAATATACCTAAATGAAAACTAAAATATTTGTACTGATGAGGATTTAGGACAACATCCCAATCTAATATTATCCCTTAAACCATACTGTAATTGTTATGAACCAAATTAAGAACAATAGTTGAAAAGATTCAAAATTGAGGAAATTCATTTTGTCATGTGACAGTCGAAAAGGATGTAAAATTTAGGAATTTGTATCAAATCCGAATCCGGCTTTAAATTACAAATTATAAATTACATTAAAAAGTTTTTTTCTGATGTACGTAGGATGACGTATTTCAATCAAATAGTCCAACATTTTACGCCTTTTTAATTACTTTGACTGAACATAGAGCTAGTTTCGTGTTTCCTTAAAAAATCTTTAGCATACCTGGAATCATTTCTGGTTCTTCTTCCAACCAATCACCGGGCATAACAGCACTTGGATCGGGAATTTGTGGTGGGGCATCATCATCCCAATCTTCAGGTTTTTGAGCTGTGGGATCTGGAATCTGTGAAAAATATGTTATTGAAAACGCCCCCTTATTATCTCAACGCCAATACCAACCTTTTCACGTTCGTCCCAATCTTCGGGCTTCTTATCCTCAGGATCATCGATTTCACGTGGTGGGTTAACTGGTGGTGTGAATTCGCTCAAAAGAGAACCTTCATTAATGATATTATGGTCCACACGGATTTCGAAAGTGTTATCGGGACGTACGATCAATGTGTACAAATGAGGTAATTTGTCCTTGAAAGGTTCTTCCAAGCGATCCCTGTTTCAAATTAAATAATGGCAATTTTAAATGCTGAACATAAACACTCATGACAATATATACTTACTTTGGTTTTTTGCAATGCTTTTCAGTAATGCTACCGTTAATAGGATTAACATGACGGAAAATGAAATGCATTTTTATGTCATTGCCACACTTGTCAGGTCCAAACATAATTGTGTAAGGAGTTTTGTCATTAAACTGCAAAGACACAACATGACCAAAGGAAATTAGTAAAAAATGAGGGATTATGAGTGTCTCCTTAAGGATACTTACCTTAGTAAGGTCATCTGTGGCTTTGTTGGCTGAAAGTAATTTAATATAGGCACCGCCGCACTCTTGACCTTCCTGAAAAATACCAAAGAAATATACAAAAGAGAATGTATAAGAAAAGAAAACCCAAGAAAACGTTAATTAAAACATACCTGTAAGGTAACTTCATATTGTACAACTAGAGGCTTATCCTCCTTGAATGTGAATGGTTTCAATAGTTTGGAAGCAATGGCTGCATGCTTAGCTTTGGATTTCAATACCAAACCAATGTCGTTTTTCCAAACAATGCGCTGTGGTGCCTCCCAACTCCAGACACCATCATATTTGGCGATTTCTTCTGCGATATCATCTTTTTTTGCCTGAGATTTTACCCATAACTTTTGTGATTTTTCAATGTCGTCAAAATGATCGACAAAATGGAATTGCTTAGGATCATATTTAGGACTTTCGTACACTAATTCTTCACCATTTTCATCGGTGGCTAAGGCGGGTGTATCATCCTATGGTAAATGGAAAAGAAAAGAGAAAGGGAAAATGTATTAAATATATCGTTGAATTTAGTTTCGGCAAATATTTGTTTGTGGATTATTATCAGTGTTTTATCTAAAACGATGGAGGAGAAAACCATTGTCACGTTATAAAAAGTCAGCAACTATACATTGGAATAGAAAAAAATGCGATGACACGGGGGATTTGTTTAACTTTGTCTACGCTTTTATCACGTACGTACGTGTTTCTTGGCTTCTATTGCCAAACGCCAATTCAAAGTTTGAGTGGAATGAGCTATAGGATAAAGTGTATGTAGGTGTCGAAGAGCACAACAGGTGTTAATAGCCTCACATTTAAGACTTTTTAGTTTTATTTTGACCTAATTTTAGATAACGATAACACCCTTATCACAGTGATTTCAGTCTTTAATTTTATTTATATTTTTTAGTCTAACCACTATAACCACAAAATACACAGCATAGAAACAAAAAAAAAAAAAAAAATAGCTTCCCATACCCACAGAAAGGGGGGAAATTTTTAATTAAGATTGACATGCTGACCGGCATTTGTCACCACAATCTACGTCACTGATATTTGGAATAAAAAGTGACTGGTTATTTTTTTATATCGCTTTGTCTAACGTCCATTGGCACACGTAATAGGGGTAACAAAAGTCCAAAGTAGTATTAGAAAAATGCAGTCACCAGATAGTGAATATTAATTTAAATTGAAAACAATTGAAACATATTTCGGATGCAATATCATGAACGCATTAAAAATGAAAATTTATGTTGGTTTTCAGCCAAAAAAAAGGGGGTTGGAATGTATTTCCACATCCGCATTGAAGAAATGAAGTATTTGTGGTTTTCGCTGAGAATACTAAGAAAATTATTCTGCTTATGAAATGGGCTAGGCGTTCCAATTGCACACATAATTAAAAATATTTCAGACAGAAACAAAGAGCTGTAAATAAAAATTCTCCTTTGAAAGTTATGGTTGTTTGGACTAGCGGTCGGCCAAGCCAAGCTTATATGATCCATGAATAAACACGTAGAGTTACAATGAACTTAATCATTCCGCAATTTATTTTATAGAGGTTTTCCTCGAAACTCGAAGCTGATTCTAAGTTTATTATTTGCCATCATGTTCATGATGTTCGAAGTATTTATGGTTTTCACTCACTCCTAACCGCAGAACGTGTCATTGTCCAAAGTGGTCACGTCGCATATCTTCATTTGCTCAACTACGATGATATGGAATTGATACGTCATATGAAATTCAATGTTTATTTTAATGGGAATGGACGAAAATTCTAAAAAATAGAAAGAACTCAAAAGAGTAGTGTAGAAATAAACCCAGCTCAATCACTGACATTGTGCTGAATGTTAGAAACTGGTTAAGGAACATTCACAAATATTTAGTTCTAACATCAGTTAATTGCGCAGATAAAAATGGTTCTACGGCTTAAGATTTGTAGAGCTACATAGAGAATTCTTTTCCATATCGTGTTATACAATTAAACTATAAATAACTCTAGTTCATTCTAAAACTCTAAAATTTATGTGCAATAGATAATGGGTCCGGTTATGCTGATTATATGTGGTTATGACTTTCGAATGACTTCAGAAGACGTGGACTGTTTTGGAAAAGCAAAACAGATGGACATCAACACACAAATAAAGTTGGAATAGGGTCCATCTGCCAATATTTTATCTATTTAGAAAGATACGCTGCTACAGAATTGATATACTGTGTTGAGTGGTGTAGGATGAATATTTGGGAATGAAGGATACAAAACATGTAAAAAAGCAAACAAAATTCGGCCGGGCCGAACTTAAAAAAAACATTTGGAAGGAACTTAAAAAATTCCGAAAACTACCTCTTAGATGAAAACCGTTATACGGGGAATATACGAAGAAGAGGACCGGCATACGACAGTTTTTGTCATATATTGTAGTACCCGAACTTCGAATACCAAATTTGAAGCAATTCCCGTGAATAATGTTGCTAAAATCATCAAAATACCGAATATCAGGAGATACCGACATATGGGGGCTATACGAAGACGTGAACCTGCAATTTTCTGTCTAAGGCTGTAGTATCTATTACGAACTTCAAATACCAAATTTGAAACAATTCCGGTGAATGTTGCTAAAATAATCAAACTACCGAATGTCGGGAGGTACAGTTATATGAGGGCTATATGAAGACGTAGACCAGAACAGACAATTTTCTGTCATAGGCTTTAATATCCATAAGAATTTAAAATTACAAAATTTTAAACAAATCCGGTGAATAATGTCGCTAAAATCATCAAAATACCGAATATCGGGAGGTGCAGTTATATGAGGGCTATACGAAGACGTGGACCCGCACAAACAATTTCTGTCATAGGCTGTAGTATCCATTACGAACTTCAAATACTAAATTTGAAACATTTCCGCTGAATAATATAGCTTAAATCACCAAAATACTGAAAATAAGGAGGTACCATCATATGGGGGCTGTACTAAAACGTGGACCTACATGGCCCTTTTCACTACCAAAAGTTCTGCAGGCATAATAATACATTTGAGTAAAATTTTATCAACCTACTTCATTTCGTTCGGAAGATAGAGTGATTTCCACAGACGGACATCGCTAATCCACATAGAATTTTATGCTGATCAAAAATTATATACTTTGTGGGGTCTAAAATGTATATTTGGAGGTGTTACAAAGGGAATGACAAACTTACTCCACCATACTATGGTGGAGGTTATAAAAACAATTTTTTGGTGGTATGGGTTTCATTTGACCCCAATTCGGCCATGCTGTCTTCAACCCAAGTAGAGCTCCAAATTTCAAATTGCAGCCAAATACGACCTCAAACTTTAGCATGTAATGCCAATCTCTTGAGAAGTATTTGTTTAAAACAACTTCAAATTTAAAACTGTCTCCAACGAACTTTTCGAATTGTTACAAATGTTATGACAAAATAAATGTATTCTCCATCTTTTGCTTGGTCAAAAACAAGTGATACATACTAATCTGGCAACACTATTGTTGTTTTTAATGGAATCGCTTGCACTTCATACCGACTAACAACCAACAAACCCAACAAGAGAAAACAAACAACGAAAAATGAGGTTATGTCACCCTTAACCCCACAAACGAAATTCACGCATAACACACACATATACACACCCTCATGCACCGACACCCGCCAGAGAGGAAAAACGAACAGTTCAATGAACGAACATGAAATAAAGTTTACTATTGAAAAGGGAAATACCAAAGAAGAAAAAATGTGTTAATTGATTAATCCAAAGAACGAGGAAAAGACACTAAAACGAATTACTAATTCACACTGGACTGTCTATCTACCTTTAATTAAACAGCAACAACAAGAAAAGGCAACAATCAACCACCACCACCGCCGTTATATGAGGGAAAATTCACAAATCAGAAAGACTGACGTGTACTTGGCCATAGAGCGAAAAACAACATTGGCACAAATGCATATTGTGGCCCCTCCATCAACAACTGACTCCGGCCGGTATGGAGGAGGAACTATGCAACTGGGTCACAAGATGAACTGTAGTAATGCCATAAAGTTAACATTTTTTCTTCAATTTCACTTACCTGAACTGCTTCAACGACTCCATCGTCGTCGTCGTTGAAATTTGATTCTGCTTCACTGGCAATAGTTGGCCCAATTAACAGGCACAATGCCGCGGCTAATAAAAGCACTAATGAGGAATGCGTTTTTCGCATTTTATTTTGTGTATTTTTTTTTTGTTCCGCTGCCCGTGTGTGACTTCTTGCTCGCTTCAGCAACTCCGTCAAATGTTCTAGAACAATTCGATTGTGAAAATAATGAAATATTTTTCTCCTTGTGAAAATTTCATGCACACACACTATTTTTTCTGTCACTACTGACGTTCAATTAACACTCTATTTTCCACCTACCGCTTTTATCAATTGTTTTGTTCCTCAATGAAAATTAAAAACTATTGATGCCACGAAAGAAAGTTGAAAATGAAATGTAGAATATAATCCACAGACAGTCAGAAAAATTAGAGTGGAATGTAAAATGACAGATGTTAGCTACTGCGCAGGGTTGATATTTCTCTGGTGTTGGTCTGTTGTTGTTTGATGACATTTTGTCGTATTACTAGGGGGGTTTCACATTTTGCGATGCGTCGTTAGCATTTATTTTTGTATCGTCTGAAAGAAACATTCTGAAAGAAATACGGAGTCTGTTATGGTAGATAATATATGTGGACGTGTCGTCACAGCTGCTGGGACAATGAACTATCAAACCAATTTTGGAATTGAAAATGTTGAATGAAAAATTATTTAAATTTTTAAAAATTGTTGAAAAACGCGAATTATAATAACCTCCGAATGACGTAGTAAAAGAAAACATATAAAAATCTACTTATATTTGGAAAAAAATTAAAAAAATTTTGACACATCGATGTTCCCAAGCGTTAATGCATCTACCTGTATTCTTCTACTATGATAGAATTATAGATTAAAATAAATCTGGGGGTTGAAAATATCTATTCTGGTATATTAAATCTTGTTCAATAAATACGGATTAAGAATTAAGCCGGAAAAAAATTCTTGTAGCCTTTAAAATATAAAGGTTTAGTTTTAAAAAACAGCTAAAAGCCCATTTAGACTATACCCTTATACGATGATTAAGGACTATTTAAAACTTCGACTACGAAAACTTTGTTGGGGAGGTACCAGAAGGAATGGTTCGATCTCTACCATCTTTATAACAAATCTTGTGTTTATGGAAATATGGATGTTATTTTTGTGTTTTATGAGCTTCATTGATATCCAAATATCTTCACAACAGACCTCGGGTTAATAAAAAATATTGTGATGTGTGTAATTTGAAGACAGTCGGACACTTACATCACATTTTATAAGAGTTATAATTACTCAAAATTTTGAAAATTTGTGGGCGATGTACTTGATGGAGTGAACCGATATTGTCAATTTTCACACCTGATATAGCACTTATGCAAATCTTATTATCTTATTATCTTTTCTTTTTCTGTGTAGTAAATTAGTTTTCTTGGAAATGTTGACATTTGGTGTGAGAGGAGTGGACCGATATTGCACATCTCCGAACTCGATCTAATTTTGACAGTAATATTTCGATGTACCATGTTTGGATCAAATAGGACACTCCCATCGAGTGTAAAAAACAGTTGAAAAATGCCGCTATAATTATAAAAATTTTGTAAATCAGATGTTACAGTTATATCGAAGTGGGCCTTTACAGCCAATTATCAGCCTGTTACGAACACCAAAATTATGGTAACTCTGTTGAAAAACGTAGCTAAAGCCATCAAAATACCGAACATTGGGTAGAAGTTAACCCCATCTGGTAGAAGCAAACCCTAGCTGATTTGACTCTATAGTAATAATAATGTCAAACCCGATATGACGTTTCATCATCATCAAGAAATGGAATTAAATCACAATTCCACTTCTTGATATGCAATAGGTATACCTATTTTGACATAATATTTCACTGCAGGACAATGTCAACATATTTTGTACCTAACAATAAAAAAAATCGCTGTTATACTTAACAAAACGCAAAATGCGGAAACCTTTTGTTGGGGTAAGGGACGGCGACACCACATTAGGCAATATAGTAGTATATTTCAAGTTTCATAAAATTGGAAAATGTAGAATACTTTATTTATGTATGTAGTTTGGTTTCAATTTAAAAGGAATGTGGCTTTTTCCATGATTTTCTAGCGATTGCTTGAATTGTTGAGAGATTCGGACCTACAGCTAAAAACTATATATTCAGGAGAATGATATAAAAGCATTTAAATTAAATATTTGAAAAACTATTCTTCGGTATGTTGAATTTAATAATTCAAATTCTAAAAATAAACATTTTTGAAATTAAAATATTTTATTGAAAATTAACTTTTGTTTAGATTTTTGGACATATAACTCTGACACTTCTAGTACGTACAAAAACAAATTTGTGTGTGGTTGTTGTTACGTGAATTACTCTACCTGTTGTCATGGTAAAATAAATAAGGTAAAGTCATTTCATATAAGCATATCCATCTCTGCATTCTCTGTAATTTACATTGCCAAATTTCACTGCATAGATAAAAGGTGCCCATCCTGGATGTGTGTATACATGGTGAATTTATAAATGAAAATTTTGACGAGATGTTGTCAAATGAATAATTTTGAAAAAAATTGTAAACATACGATTACATAACTTTACCTCCTTAATTCTACCATGGCTATTGTAAATATTTATCAACTGCTCTGAGCACCACTGAAAAGTCAGTATTTTGAAGCTTTATTGTGGATGTTTAAGGGTACTCGCATGGAACAATAAAGAGGTAGAAAAACAACAATATATTGTTTTTTTTTTAAATATAAAATACATAGCTTACTTTAAACGTGTTTTTAAAAATACATTCTTGTGTAAACGTTGCAATGGCTTTAAAGCCATTAAAATGTTGCATATGTTAAGGGGCATAATTAAAGCTGCAGGTAGGATTGGTAACGACCGCATTTAACTTTTAGTGTACAGTTCATTTTTTCTGAAACAATAATTTACTACATTTGTGACAATTACCGAAGGGAAAGGGCGAAACTACTGGTAGTTATATTAAGGTATTATCAATTGAAATGTCGAAATAAAGAATACAAGTCTAAAAATTAGAAAATTATGGAGTCGGGTCAATGCCAGGAAACGGAGGTGAATTGATATCATATATATATATGTATATATATGTATATATATATATATATATATATATATATATATATATATATATATATATATATATATATATATATATATATATATATATATATATATATATATATATATATATATATATATATATATATATATATATATATATATATATATCATATGTAGAGTTACATAATGGATTGAAGGGGGTCATGATCAGCCTATCAAAGAGACCACACGAAATTGAGAAAATTTCTTCTATAAATCTATAAAATTTAAGATAATGCAACCTTTAACTTGAGAGAATTTGCATATGATTAATTTCACCGTTTTAAAGGCTAAGTAGTAAGTATCCAATACCCTTCAACCAATAGCACCCTTTCCTATCCAATTTGTTGAAATTACAGATTATGACGGCGTTTCCTTGGGCTTTCGGTGATTGCTCAATTGAAATGTTGACATAGGCAAATACTAAATGCAAATAAAACTTAATAATAATAATAAGAATGTCCAAACGAAGGAGCAGTGAAAGGACTTGTTGAAAGTCACATCCACTCAGTTTGCCATGCACATGTATGTTCAAATGAACAAACACAAGTTGGACAGATTGAGCAGCAGTCTGTCAACATGGGCACATGGGGATGGACATTCATTCGAACATACTATGTTCACGCCATTGTGTGATATGTAATGATTTTGAAGGATGGAATATGAATTAGCGTCTCTCTTCTGCGATTTTTGTCTAGAAGTGGTCGGAGGCTCTGTAAAATTTGGATATTTCCTTTTTAAAGTAGGTTTGGGTTAAAGTTTTTCGTGACAATAATATTTGTTATTTTTTGTGAAAGTGGCATAATGTATCATATGTCAGAAAAAAATGCGTGTAAATGCAATTACATACATTTATAAATATATACTATCGGTGAATTGTTCGAAAACCAGTCCACCTCTTTGGATGTGAGTGTAAATATATTGTGCTGAAGGTATAAAGGTACCTTTGAATTTTTTGTACCAAACTGTTTATGTATATTAAAAAGAACATCGAAGTTGACAGATCCAGGTCCCTGTCAACTACATCTCTACTTAAATGGCAAAAAAATTAATAGATTTAAATTGACAAACATTTAACATCAGCACTAGAAGTTTTCAATTATTAACTGTTATTTCAAAACGGATGTGATGTAGACAAGCATATCGTTCGTAAACTAATCAGATGTACAGTGGATTACAAAGTCAAGGTATAATTGAAGAAAAAAAAAAAAAAAAACAAGTTAAAAAGTATATGTCGACAGATGTATACCCTCAGCTAACGTTCGTTTATTTAAATATATTTTGTTTTCTGTTATGATTTTTCAAATTGTTGACCCTCTATGGAGTAGGTTCCAGAGGAATTGGCCAATATTGTCCATTTCGTATCGGACCTTAATATATATAAATATTGCGACGTTCCAGGTTTGGACTATATCGACTACTTCCTTCTCTTTCTATGAGATATGTGATAATTTCAGAAAATGTTAAAATGTGAGTGAGGTACCAGATATAGTCAACCGAAGTATACCATTTTCATGCATACAGATAAAAATATTGGTATGGGCAAAATTACGAGAAAATCGAACATTTATATCCAATTTCATATGCAGTCATAAATTCTATATTCATCTCTGGTTTCTAGTTAAGAGAAATATTTAGATATAGAAAGTTGTAAAGAATCACTGACATATTTCGCAAGTTATGACAGATAAAAGTATTGAAAATTGTGACCCTTTGTGGCTGTGGTACCAAAAAGGGGTCCCCAAATATATATTATCTTCACAACAGACCTTGTCTTAGCAAAAATATGTGTAGGGAAAGTGTGCCTAAGTTCGGCATGTCACAGTAGTCGGCACTTTTTATTTTTAAGCCCAAATAAATGAAACTATTATAACTAAATGTATTTTGTTACTTCAAATATATTGTCAGCTATCTGTGTACAATTTCGCTAAGAATTTTTTTTTTTGTCTGTGAAGGTCCTCAACAATCCATATTTTTAAGAAAAGTACAATAAATACATCGAAATAGTTTAACTAAACAAAAATATTATATTTTAATGAATTAATTTATTTCTATTATTAATTATTCTTACAAAAAAATTTGTATGCCGACTGTTGGAAAATGCCATACCGATAATTGGCAAGTGGTGCCGACTACTGGCAAAAAAGCATTGTTTTAATAAAACTACAAATTTATGAAATTTAATAAAAAGTTATTAAAACTTTATTTATTATTGCAAAAACTATACAAAATTTCGAATCTGAATAAATTAACTTTGTAATAATTGAAAAGTTCCAATCAGAATGGTGAGCGATTAAAAACGCGAAAATCCTAAATGTGCCGACTACTGGTACACTTACCCTATGTGTAAAACTTGAAGAGAGTGGGATGCTAATTTCGCTTGAACCCTATTTGGGAGGTACCAAAAGAAATGGCCCACCATCTTTATAACAGATCTTGTGTTGACGGAAATATTGAGGTGTACCAAGTCTGAATGAAATCGGATGTTAATTTCCCGACTTATGAGCTTCATGGATATTCAAAATTTTAACCCTTTATGGGGGAGGTACAAGAAGAAGTGGGCCGATAAATCCAATCGTTACAGCAGATCTTGTGTTAGTAGAAATAATGAGATGTGTGAAATATGAAGAGAACCGGATGCTTTTATGAATTTTATAATCGTTTTGGTTATTTAGATGAACGTTTTGGCCGTATCAAATGATATAGGGTATACAAGGTGAGATAAAAAAACTGCAACAAAGTTAAACGCCACAATGTTTAATATGTTTTTTTTTTTTTAATTTTATTGAGTGAAAGCAAAAAAATGTCGGAAATAGCATCAAATTTTAGAATAAGTTTAGATTTGTTCAAATCGGGCACCTTTGGCACGAATTATGGCCTTCAAACTGCAAATGAAACCGTCACACACTGCCCGAATGTTGCTCTGCGGTATTTTGGCTCATTTCCTGCGAAGCGCTTGCTTGAGGTGATCGATACTTTGGTATTCTTTAGTGCCAACCTTCCTTTCCAAAATACTTCAGAAACAATAGTCCAACGGATTAGTATCCGGAGATTTTGATGGTGATTGTGCGCTGGAAATGAAGCAAGGAACCTGATTTTGTAACCATTCTTGGGTGGCGCGTGCTGAGTGCGATGGTGCTGAGTCCTGTTGGAATGTCCAAGGTTTGCGGCCAAAATGTTTGCGTGCCCAAGGTTTTAATACACACTCCAGAATATTTTCGTGTTAGTAATCGGCATTTATTCTGATGTCACGGTCGATTAATACGAGCAGAGAGCGACCATTGGCTGTTATGGCGGCCCAGACCATCACCATGGCCGGCGCTTGAGTTCTGGTGGCCAACCGAAGGTGGAAATTTTCAGCTGACCTCTTTGGCAAGTAAACACGATCATTTTGTTGGTTTACAAACTGCTGAACAACGAATGTTTTCTCATCGGAGAAAACCAAATTCCGCAGTTCACCACTTTCGGTCAAGCGAAGTAACTCTTTAGCTCTTTTGAGTCGATTTTCTTTCTGTTGTGGTGTAAGTTCTTGCACCTTTTGAAATTTCAATGGCTTTACCCCGAGCTTTTTTTTCAACATCTTCCGAATGGAATATTGCGATATGTTCAGATCACGAGCCATTTTGCGGCCACTGCGACGTGCGTTTTGATCAAGTCGCTTCTTTACTTTTCAAACTATTTCTGCTGATGTTGCTGTTTTCTTCCGTCCACTTCCTAGACGTCGGGCTACTCTACCAATATTACGAGACACAAACGATTTATTCGCATTTAAATGCTGTAGTGCTCTAACGATAGCCACTTGTGGTTTTCTAGCCAAATATGAATAAATCACACTATCACGCTTGAATTCCATCACGAATAACTTTTTTTCTGGATAATTATTACCAAAATGCTTTTGTACGCTTGTAAACTATATAATGAGCTGTCACTGGAATAATTTTAACAGCTGTCGGACGAGTGGATTAGAAATGACAGCAGTCTGAATTTGGTTGCAGTTGTTTCATTTCACTCTGTATTATGGGGTTTACACCTCAAGTTCGACAAAGCTTTTTTATATCACTTTTGATTAATTACTATTAATAAACAGCCTAAATATGTATACTTCCCCTTTGGCGATCAAAATTACCACTGTGCCTCGTTAGACTTAGCAATCAAAAAAACGACAGCCTAAATAAATCGTCCTGCTCTTTACATTTGAACGGAATAAAATAAAATGTGAAATCAATTTGCATTGTGCCACACATACACTCACACAACTACATTCCCAAATACCCTTTAAACAATTCTACAACATTGGTGACAAATGGCCAGCGAACAAATCCAGAGATGCGCGCAAAAATGCCGGAAGTAAAAACGACCAAAAGTCAGATTAATGTCCACATATTTGCACACATTCAGCGCGGCGCATAATGGCGAGAATACTAATAAGGTGAAGGGATGATGGAGGATCATAGCGGCGCGATATCAACGAGTGACATCAGCTGGAATGCTCTTAAAAGTGACAAAACTCATAGTTCATTCTTAAAATAGAACTTTTTTTCTGAGATTTGAATATTTCACGTAAGAGTATGTGTGTGTGTGAAGGCATGCCTGTACCGATAGATCTAGCAACGGAAATCAACTTATTCACATACTAAAGTACAAACACGTTAACACTTCTCTTTAACATTCAAACACACATACACTCTCTCTCACACACACACATCCACCCACTCACTTACTTAGCAATCGTAAAGAGACATTTCAATTGACATTCGAAAGAGGACCATCATTTATTTATTACACATTGTTACACTTTCCGGGTTAAAACGGATGCGGGAACAACAGATAGACGACAACGACGACGTCGGTCACACATGACTTGTGCCTGTCGCTGTGTTTGTCTCTCATTTGAAAACTTTTCCTTATCTGTCTATGCCGAAAGTGTGAATGTTTGTGTATTGGTGTTGAGTTGACTAGCCATGCCATAGTTGTTGCTGTTGTAGTTGTAGCAGGAAGAAATATGTTGTCCTCTTTAATCCTATTTGTCTGTCTGTCTGCGTGGCTGGCTGGCTGGACGGTTTGCGGAGTGTGAGCGAATGAGCCAGTGTGAGTGTGTATGGGTATGTGTCCAAGTGTGTCTGTGTATGTTTAAGAATTATTTAAGCACACATTACAAAGTAAATACACGCTCGTACACCTCTTATCTTAACTAAGCTTGTCTAAGCGGCTATGAATAATAGTTTGTCCCACGCTCTCCGTCTCTCACACTCGCACTCACACTCTCTCATTGCGAGTGTGATTGTATTTATCAGTAACTCGAAGCTGAATTTGTACAAAAGTAAGAAGTAAGAATCATTTACATTATCCAGATCATGGTTTTGCCGCCGGTCATGTTCTGCAATATTATAGGCGGGCTGGTCAAGAATTAGCAGATAGTAAAGTTGCAAAGACGATTACAAAAAAACAATTGAAAAAAATAATTAAGTAAAAACACTGAATTTGGATCCACTCAGCCAATGTTCGATTATTTAAATATATTTTGACTTCTGTTAAGATTATTCACATTTGTTGATCCTCCATGGAGTAGATTCGGAAGGAATGGGCCAATATTGTCCGTATCGGTCGTATCGGTCCTAAATAAATATGATATAAATATTGCGAGGTGCCAGTATTCGAATATATTGGTTACTTACTTCATTTTATATAAGATTTTGGGTAATTTTTTGAAAATGTGCGTGAGGTACCAGATATAATCGACAAGGTATGCCATTTCAATACATATAAAAATATTGGTATGGGCAAAATTATAAGAAAATCGAACATTTATTCGAACATCCCAGGTTTCCGGTTGAGATAAATATTTAGTTGTAAAGAATACCTGACTTGTTATGACAGATAAAAGTATTACAAATTGTGACCCTTTGTGGATGAGGTACAAGAGGGGGATCGCAGATATATATCATCTTCACCAACAGAAATGGTCCGACCTCTACCATCTTTATAACAGATCTTGAATTGATGGAAATATTGAGATATACCAAGTCTAAATGGAATCGTATGTTAAAATCCAATTTTTCCGTCCAAAACTATTTCAACGTCTCAATATAAAAATTCAGAATTTCTGTTCTATTTCTTCGCCTAATACCACATTTTGTATCATTTAGTATTCCATATTCAAAACAATCTACATCTCTCCATTCTAGACACCAATAGTGATCCAAAATGAGTTCCATTTAGAGCTTTTCGAACCACCAGATATCAAGAGAGACTTCAATATAAATTTCAGGATTCCAGCTCTATGCATTCTGTACTTTGCGAATACCAATGGGTATCATTTTAGAAGTTTAGTACCATTTTAGAACATTTATCCTGCACTCCATTAGTGACCATCATTCTAAATTTCAGAATTCTAGCTCATTTCGTTTTTACAATACAAATTATTCAATTTCTGTACATTTTAGTACAATTGGTACCCTTTTAGTACGATATTCCAAAAGACTGAGATTCGTGCAAACTTTCAAGAATCTTGCTCTAGCCGTTTCGTCTGTCTGTCAGTCAGTAATTTCACTAGTCTTATGAATGTAGATACATGTTTTTTTTCGAATTTTTTTCTTTTGTGAAAAGATGAAAGAATTTTTCAATAAATATTGTCCTGACCTAATATTTTTCTAATTATCACGATGAGTAGATTTCGAACTATACGGAAATTATCTTTACTTCATATGTGATCTTTATACCCTCACCCATATGGCTATAGAGGGTATGTGCCATTTGATACGGCCAAAACGTGAATCATCGCAATAACTAGGTCTCTTTGGACCAAATCCGTTTCAGGACATTTGGAGTTAATCTAGGAATGTCCCTCCGTCTGTCTGCGTGGCTAGTGCGCACGATACAAACTTGCTACATCATACTATTATTATTGTCAAACTTATATCGAGTTCGGAGATGGACAAAATCGGTCCACACCTTCTGGCACCTCTCCCACAAAAGATCAACATTTTCAAATAAATTAATTAACATGAGAGAAACAGAAAGGATCATTAGATTTTGAGCAGACATTGCTAATCCCAATATTTTTGTCACTCAGGTGCGAAAATGGGCAATATCGGCTCGCTCCATCAAGTACCTTCCCCACAAAGGGTCAAAATTTGAATTATTATAACTCTGAAATAAGAGTCCGATTGGCCTCAAATTTCGCACATTCTAATATTTCTATTAACGCAAGATCTGGTGTGGGGAAGAAATATATCGGACCACTCCTTCTAGTACCTCCCCCACAAAAGATCAACATTTCGAAGTAAATAATTTACCACATAAAAAGAGAAAGGATTATTAAATTTTACACAGACATTGCAAATCCTAATATTTTTGTCAGCTAGGTGCGAAAAATGACAAAATCGACCCACCCCATTTAGTATCACCCCCACAAAGGGTTAAAATTTGGAATAATTATAACTCCGAAATAAGAGTACGATTGCATTCAAATCTCGCACTTCCTAACATTGCAACCAACGCAAGATCTGGAGTGAAAACGGAATATATCGGACCACTCCTTCTAGTACCTCCCCCGCACAAGAACTGGTATAAAGATGATTCTATCATCTTTTCTAATACCTCCCCCACAATGGGAGATATATTTAATAAATATATCTCTCATAAAATGTGAAATAAGCATCAGATTCTCCTCCAATGTTTTTACTAACGCAAGTTCCGATGTGAAAACGATAGATATCGGCCTACCGCTTCTGGTACCTCTCCCACAAATGTTTACGATTTACAGTATTTATATCCCTGATAATGTCCGAAAGATGTCGGATACTATTTTCAAACTTGATATATCTACATATTATTCGCAATCATAGAACTGGCGTGCATTTATAGGATCACTCTTTCTTGCACCTCCCTCATAAAGGTAAAAATTATTCCCAAAAAAACTGATTATAAATGTCTGATTTTCTTTAGATTTTGTACATTCACACATTTTTGTCAGCATTAAATGAAGTACAAAGATTGGGTCCTTTATATCTGGTACATCACACATATTTCAACATTTTCAGGAGAAGTTCTTAGGAACGACTGTAGCAGATATTGGATCTATACGAAACATCAAATAACAGAATACTTACGCGTCATCTATAGCCAATAGAAAAGCTGCTAGTCTTCTGAGAAGACCTTAAAGTTTTATATAGAGGATTATAAGACCTCCACGTCTTCTACTGGCAGTAGTAAACCTTAATGAGACCACCTCTGCATTGCATTGTATCCACAGAAGTC
Source organism: Musca domestica (assembly GCF_030504385.1). NCBI lineage: Eukaryota > Metazoa > Arthropoda > Insecta > Diptera > Muscidae > Musca > Musca domestica. Next base: position 3,006,161 of record NW_026712406.1, on the reverse strand, counting down.
TTATATAAAATCTTCGGCTTAGAAGATCATAGTTGGTCGTCTTTGCATGGAAATCCCGTTTAAAGTGGACAAATTCCACGACTACCTAACTCATCACACCAACTTCCACATCACACCAATACTAAGCATTAGTGTTTGTATGTATGTATGTGTGTCGCATATCTGTCTACAGATATAGAATTGTTTGGTGAGTATTTCTCATATGAAAAGTGTGGCATTGTCTCATTCATTTGTCTCTTCGCCGTTCTTCTTTTTTTTTGTTTCTTTCAAAGTTTTTATCTGGTCTCATTTCTTCTGTTTGTGCGAATGGGAAAGTGTTGTTAGTGTTTGTTTACATGTTGCCATAAGTGAAGTGTGTGTGTGTGAGTGCGTTCGCATGTGTTTTTGTATTCGAATCTAACTGTGGGCTAGGAAGTAGTGTTATTACTCTTGTTAGTGTTGTTATGCTAGATGCTCACTTCTGGCATACATGCATGTGTGTGTGTGTGTGGTAGTGTGAGTATGTTGTGGTTGCCACTTGTTATCTAAAGTGGCAAACAAAAAATCTCCCCACATATATATTCTTTTTGTTGTTGAACAGCAAAACAAAAAAGAGCAAACACCGAAAAGAGCCAACAACAAAAATGGGAAAGTGTAGAAATATCACAATAGCACCAAAAAATGTGGCAAACTACGAGGCGACGAGACAGTGCGACAGACAATATGACATAACGGAGAGATGTTGAGGGGATGGTACAACAAAAAATAAACGAATTACAAAAATTGGAACAAAAAAACTGTCCAAGTTATTTTCTAGTCACGTAACTATTTAGCCTGGTAGTTATTTGACTTCCGTTTCCTGGGTACGAATGTCGACATGCAAGGGCAGGCGAATGAATGCACGACTAACAACGGGCTGACTGACTGCCTAACTGACTGATGGACCCAGTGTCGTCTGCAGCCAAGGTATGAGTATTTACCAAAACAGTTATTGCCCTAATGTCGGGATGTTGTTATAGTTAAGTGGCACTGCATGCTACGGTTACTGCTGCCGCTGCCAACTGCCACTGCTGTTGTTGGCATTGTTGTAGGCGGTCTATAAATAACCTGATGACAAGTTGAACATTTAAATGAGTTACTACATGACTGACTGAATGACTATCTGTCACCCAGTGAATCTCTATTATCCTGCATGCTGCTCGTTTAGCTAGCCCACGGGAGTGAAGCGTAACCGAACAAAAAAACTGCTGGAAGAGAAGCAGAAACAGAAGAAAATAATTTACGTGATTGTTATGTGATTTAGTAAATCTGTTCATATGGCTCATATTAAATTTCAGTGGCCACAGGAACAGAACAACTTGACCACGAAGGTCACATGCCATAATATGTTATGTGGCTGGAATTGTAATGTGAATACATAAATTAATGTATGTATGTGTGTGTGAGTGTTCGAGTGAATGTAGGCAATTTCCATTTGAGTTCCTTAAATACAAATTAATATTTTGTATAAAGATGTATGGGTAATATTATTTAGATTATTTATATGTGTTGGTAGGTACTTAAGGAAGTCTTGAAAATATTTGTATTTAAGCTCGTTAGAAATTGAGCTTAATAATTTATTGTGATTGATAAGAGCTTGGAAAGCTAAAATATTTAATTGATGTTCAATAAATAGTCTTTTATAACTTCGTAACTGAAAAATGTATTTTCCCAGTTAGAGCCAAGCTTGCGGAACTTCTAGGAAATACCCGATTCCTTGTGAAGTTAGAAAAAAATAGACGCCTTTACACTAGTTGGTGGCACCAAAGAAAAACATTTTAATTGAATTTTTGAGATTTGGATACATTCTCAATGCACATGTTTTTCTGATTTAGCTAAAACTCAGGGCCTTTTATGGACAACAGAAGACCTCATTGCCTTCTATGAAAAATATCTTCCCTGGAAAAGAGAAGATCTCATGATATTTCATGGGAAACGGCAGACCTCCTGGTCTTCTATGGCCGTCAAACGGCAAATGAAACCGTCATACACTGCACGAATGTTGCTCTGCGGTATTTTGGCTCATTCCCGGCGAAGAGCTTGCTTGAGGTGATCGACACTTTGGTATTTTGTAGTGCCAAACTTGCTTTCCAAAATACTCCAGACGCAATGTCCAACGGATTGGTATCCGGAGATTTTGGTGGCCATTGTGAGCTCGAAATGAAGCGAGGAACGAGGGTGGCGCGTGCTGAGTGCGATGGTGCTGAGTCCTATTGGAATGTCCAAGGTCTGTGGCCAAAATGTTTGTGTGCCCAAGGCTTTAATACACGCTCCAGAATATTTTCGCGATAATATTCGGCATTTATTAATACGAACGGAGAGCGACCATCGGATGTTATGGCGGCCCACACTATGGCCGGCGCTTGAGTTCTGTTGGTCAACCGAAGGTGTACATTTTCGGCTGACCTCTTTGGCAAGTAAACCCGATTATTTTGTTTGTTTACAAACTGCTGAACAACGAATGTTTTCTCATCGGAGAAAACCCAAATTCGGCAGTTCAACACTTTCGGCCAAGCAACTCTTTTGCTCTTTTAAGTCTATATTCTTTCTATTGCACTTTTTGGAATTTCCATGGCTAATTTTTCAATATTTGCCGAATGGAATATTGCGATATGTTCAGCTCACGAGCCATTTTTTGGCCACTGCGACGCGGGTTTTGATCAAGTCGCTTCTTTACTTTTCGAACCATTTCTGCTGACGTTGCTGTTTTCTTCCGTCCACTTCTTTGACCCGGGTCGGGCTATGCTATCAGTATCACGATAACGAGCGATATTACGAGACACAAAAGATTTATTCACATTTAAATGCTGGAGTGCTCTAACGATAGCCACTTGTGGTTTGCCAGCCAAATATAAAGAATTCGCACTATCACGCTTTTTTTCCATCACGATTAACTTTTTTTTTCTGGAAAATTCTCACCAAAATGCTTGTGCAAAAGTTGGTTGCAGTTTTTTCATCTCACCCTATATACGCTGACATATTGTATCAGAACCAAAATATTGAGGATTTTGAGACAATTTAAGTGATTCAATTGTGGTTCAGCTGGTCGATCTTTTGAGTTTCCCAGGAAAATTTTTCGATTTCGGCAGAATCTGATAGTGGATAACCAGTTCTTCAAAGTATCGTCTTCAATTCTAGTGAAATTACTAGGAAAAAATAATAACAATTAAAGGAGAAAATGATGCGACAACAACGATGGGAGAAATTATTGCTTTTATCATGAAAAAGTTTTACCCAACATTTAATTGGGGCCATTAGATTTTTTTCTGTGGTGTTGACTTTGAGGCTGATGTATTGTTGCTGAATTTCTCACTTTCTCTCATCTAGTATTTTATTACTTTACCCAAGTTACAAAGATCTTGAGAAATTATAAATATTTCGGATGCCCTACGTAGGATGGCACTGTTATTTTATTTTGTGGTGTCAATTCAAACTAACATGAGTCATCTGAAAAGGACTAAAAATATTCCATTATTTACTCTCAAAGTTTCAATTATGAAACATTGCAATCTATACTAAACTGTTCCCTCGTTAAATTTTGCTGCAGCCGTTTCTTTTTTTAGCAAATCAATATTGTTGATATAAAGCAAAGTTTTTCACTTCACAGTTTGTGCAGAATGTCAGTTAATATGGAATGATGTGCGTTTTTATTTCAATTTACTTGCCCATGTTTTGTTCGCATAAAACTTTTTTATGCCGGTACAATTTTTTTCATCTCTTGTTTCAGATTATGATGATGGCTGACAAATTTAAGTAATCCTCATCAAACTATGTGTGCCAATAGTTCATACGAAAAACTCTCGAACGCACACACACATACACATGTACTCACACACACACTTACTCACTTAAATATTTATGTCCCTGTATTTAGTTGTAAGGCTCTGTCTCTCTCACTGTGTCAATATAGTGGATGATATGGGGGCCTGTAGTTAAGTGCCCTTATCAGTGACCCTATGTTGTTGACACAAACAATTTAAATTTATTTATACATTTTGCTTTTGGAACTGGTGGTGTTGTTGTTGTCGCTGTTGCTGGAACCGTTCTGTTTCAGTTTTTATAGTCCATTTATATTTGCTGATGATAGTTCGTTCGTCAGCTCTCGACTTCGTAGGACGATTTCTGTCGATGACACATTGACCGCCTTTATCAATCACAGCCGAAGTAATTGAAAATAAAATGAGACGGACACAAGGACAATGGAGAAGATTTGTTACATTTTTTGTTGTTGCTGTTGTTTGATGACAGAGATATTGAAATAAGAACGTTGTGACATTTTAATGGATAGATAGAGTCATATTTAAGGGAGAATCCATGTGTGGCATGCAATATTTTTTGGGTTAAGAATTCTTAAATGTTTTTTTTTTGGGAACAACTGTGAGCGGCAGGTGGGCGAGGTTAAAATTAAAAACAATATCAGCTGGATTCAAATCAATATAAAAGTAATTTCAATTTCAACACAATTCGTGTTTTAACATTTATGTAGGATTTTTAGAAGATTTTTGGAATTTTAAAAGTAATTGAAGGGAATATTCAAGAATAATCCCACAGATTAATATAAATTATTATGATACCATTGATATATAGCTTATATAATTCTGCAACAAATTTTAATTTTTTTTTTTCAAAAATTACGGGGAAAATCCAGAAGATTATAAAAGTAGAGCAGAAATAAGAAGACAGGTGTTCGGCGTTTTGAAAGTTTACATCGAAAAGTAACCAAAAGAGAGAGAATAAATTTCCCCTCTTCCATACTTTTGGAAATTTTCGAATTAAGATTCCTCGGAATTCGTTCATTTTAGGCATATAGTGTCTTGTGGCAATATTGCAGATAAAAATACGACGACAAATATTGTGGTAGAAAACATTAACCATCAAACGACTCAACAATAGAGTCTTTTTGGTCCTTTTTTTATTTTGGCTAAAATCTACCTTTAAACGGGATCGTATCTATTCAAAATATTCCACAAAATTATTGTCTACTATGGGTCCAGAAGACGTCAAGGGTTCAAGAACTAATATATAGGGTGAGATGAAAAAAAGCTGCAACCTACTTCAGACTGCTGTCATTTCTAAAACACTTGTCCGACAGCTGTTAAAATTATTCCAGCGACAGCTCATTATATTGTTTACAAGGGTACAAAAGCATTTCGGTGAGAATTCTCCAGAAAAAAGTTATTCGTGATGGAATTCAAGCGTGATAATGTGATTTATCTATATCTGCCTGGAAAACCACAAGTGGCTATCGTTAGGGCACTTCAGTATTTAAATGTGAATAAATCTTTTGTGTCTCGTACCATCGCTCGTTACCGTGAACTGGTAGCGTAGCCCGACGTCAAGGAAGTGGACGGAAAAAATGAGCAACATCAGCAGAAATGGTTCGAAAAGTAATGAAGCGACTTGATCGAAACCAGCGTCGCAGTGGCCGAAAAATGGCTCGTGAGCTGAACATATCGCAATATTCCATTTGGCAAATATTGAAAAATGAGCTCGGGGTAAGCCATTGAAATTCCAAAAAGTGCAAGAACTTACACCGCAACAGAAAGAAAATAGACTCAAAGGAGCTAAAGAGTTGCTTCGCTTGGATTTCTCTGATGAGAAAACATTCGTCGTCCAGCAATTTGTAAACAAACAAAATAATCGTGTTTACTACTTACACTTTACACTTTCGGTTGGCCACCAGAACTCAAGCGCTGGCCATGGTGATGATGTGGGCCGCCATAACAGACGATGGCCGCTCTCCGCTCGTATTATTCGACCGTGGCATCAGAATAAATGCCGAATATTATCGCGAAAATATTCTGGAGGGTGTATTAAAGCCTTGGGCACGCAAACATTTTGGCCGCATACCTTGGACATTCCAACAGGACTCAGCACCATCGCACTCAGCACGCGCCACCCAAGAATGCTTACGAAATGAGATTCCTCGCTTCATTTCCAGCGCACAATGGCCGCTAAAATCTCCGGATACCAATTCGTTGGACTATTGTGTCTGGAGTATTTTGGAAAGCAAGGTTGACACTAAAAAATAGTGTCAAGCAAACACTTCGCCGGGAATGGGCCAAAATACCGCAGAGCAACATTCGGGCAGCAATTCGAACAAATCTGAACTTATTCCGAAATTGTATGCTAGTTCCGACATTTTTTGCTTTCATTAAATTAAAAAAAATGTAAAAATTATGGCGTTGGACTTTGTTGCTTTTTTTATCTGACCCTGTATAAACCTAACATGAACGGATTTCGAGGAATCTTTGTCAGGAAAAGTGTGAAGGCTGTGAAACTTGCCCCCTCTATTTAGGTTACTTTGCGATGTAAGTTTTCTTAACGCCGATACATGTATACACGAATATTTTGATCAGTGATGCCTTGAGAACATTTTATACTTTTCTTCCGAGAACTCAATATCAAGTTACTCGCTTAAGTACTTTTGATCAGATGCTCGTTTTCACACGGAAGCGAAACTGACTTGAAAAATTATAGTTCATATGGAGTTTTCTCTTCACTCCTTTGTTTTGAGCGGGAGAGCTTCCGACACACTCCTGTTTCAAAATTTAGAGTGGGAAGCGACAGGGTAGAATCTGCCTGATTCGAGCGAATTTTGTTTCTACATTTAAACGAGTAAAACATGCTCACAGGAGAGAGCTTCGCTCTTTTCTCTGATTTGAGCGAGTTTTTCGGTGTTTTTTTTTTCTCTCAAAATTGAGTCCTGCTTCAGAATCTACTTTGACGGCCTTGGTTCCATTTCCATCTAACTACAATCCTATGAGAACCAAAATTATGAATTTATGCAAAAAATTGAAAAACATTCAATTCTCATTTGGAACGTAAGAAATTTACAAAATTGAATTATTCCAAACACCACCGAGCAACTTTAACAGCCATCACTGCCAAAATCTCTCATCCTTTTCACAATAAATACACCCGCGGGATATTTCAAAACTTTGCTTCGTTAACAGGCTTATTGGCAGTCTGTGACTAATTTGAAGAATGTTCGATGAAATGATTCTACACTTTCCTGTAGATTTTTTTTCGTTCTTCTTGCTTGGTTGCTGCCTAGAACTGTCCCGAGTTAAGCATAGCATACTCTGGAAATAGCTCTCAAAGGCAGAGTTAGAATTTAATTCAAATCAACACTTAAGAGTGAGTTGTTCCGGAGGCTAAAACCTATCATATCTGTCAGGGTGTTTTTGTTGCTGTTAGTCGTTTTGCAAAGCAATAAGCCTTCCCTTCTGTGTTTTTTTGTTTTTGGCAAAGTGTGTTGCATTTCTTGGAAAAAGATTGCCGTATCTATGAAATGGCTACCGAAAAATTGAGTGGGTGGTAAATTGCCGTTATGGTCAATTGTGGAATCTTATGATGTTAATACCGCAATATGATGTTGCTACTCTGTTGCTGGTGCTGTTGCTCGGATGCTGGTGGCGATGGTTATGATGTTTGAGATGAAGACATTGATGCCAATTTGGAGAAGACAAACTGTATGATGTGTGTTTTCAAGATGGACAGAAGACACAGTGTTACGAAACCGTATCGAATAATAACAAATGCCCGAAATATGACGTTTTTAAATTCATTTCTGAGAAAAAGGATAAGAAATGACCATTTTGAGAGAATTTTCTGAACAAAGCTTCTAAATCGAAATCTCAATGATTACCCAAGCATTTTTTTGCCATATAAAACACTGTTGCAACATGCATGAGAACTGCTTATCTGCTTTATCTCCCAGAAAATAAAAAGACATATGAGAACCCAAACAGAACCCCAAAAAAATATTACGCTTCTCAGGGGATGCGAATATTAAAGTGAAGAGTAAAACCACAACCGCAGACACACTCCAGTCAATGTTCACAACAAGTAACTGTTCTGGATGCAATATCCAGTCAAGTCAAGCAACAACAACAACGCCAACAACTACATTCGCACACATGACTCCACTGTATGCAGATGGTAAAACCACAGTTAACTTCACATCAAATATCCCATCGTGTTGTTAGTTCGTTGTTGTTGTTGCTGTTGCAGTTGTGTTGTAATGTACTGCTCGTGTGTGTGTGTAGAGAAGACACTGAATATCAACAACAAACCAAAAACCAAATCCTTATGAAGTAGGTTAACACCAATACAACCAATGAACCAACGGGCTATCTGTCCAAAACAACTGTTCCAAAACTACGTTTAAACATAAATATTGGCTTTAACAAAACACCAACAAAAATAGAAAATTTTCGAAAATTCCGAGAGGGAGAGAAAGAGTGGGAAATTTGAAATTCAATGAGCTGTAGTAATACTCTTTAACACAATCTACTGATAATAATTGTAAACAAGTAAAGGTATCCATGGAGTAAAGCAGAAAAGTTCCTAGGAATTGGGTGAATATTTCAAATATTAGTTGGACTAGAAGATCAGACTACATTCGCCATACATATTTTCATTATGTATTGTCTTTGTCATTCCGTTTGCAACTTCTCGAAATACTCCTGTCAGACCCTATACATATTCTTGATCAGCGTAAAATTCTAAGTCGATTTAGCAATGCCAGTCTGTCCGTCTGTTCTAATCACGCTATCTTTGGAACGAATTAAGTAAGGAGGCTACAATTGTGCACACATGTGTAATTTACCAGTAGGCAGGTTAAGTTCGTAAATGGGCCATGCATGTCCAACGGAACCATATAACGGCACCTCCCAATATTCGGTATTTTGATGATTTTAGTGACATTATTCACCGGAATTGTTTCAAATTTCATACTTGAAATTCGAAGTCGGTACTACAGCCCATGACTTATGAAGGATCACGTCTTCGTAAGCCGTCTTCGTATAGCCCCCATGTAACGATACCTCCCCATATTGGGTATTTTGATGAACTTTGAAAAAATTCCAGTGAATAATGTCGCCAAATTCGAATTGTTTCAAATCTCGTTATTAAAGTTCATAATGGATACTGGAGCCTATGACAAAAAATTGCGTGTGCAGGTCCTCGTCTTCGTATTGCCCTCATATAACTGTTTTCATTAAAGCGGCATTTTTTGGAATTTTTTCAGATTTTTAAAGTTTCTTCCAAATGGTGGAGAGCATTAAAAGTTCGGCCGTGTTGAAATTACCTGATTTTTATACTCTCAGCCATATGGATAGAAAGGGTATATATCATTTGATACGGCCAAAAAGTGCATAGTCGAAATAACGGTTCTAGCCCTAATTCCCTTTGGACCAAATCCGTTTCAGGGCATTTGGAGCGATGTCCATGTGTCTGGCTGGTGCGCACGATAACTCTCGAAGGAGTATCCGATTTGGTCCAAACTTAGATCGAGTTAGAGCAATATCGGTGCACTCTTTCTGGTACCTCCCCCACAAAAGATCGAAATTTTCAAAAAAAAATATTTTTTGGACAGAAAGAGAAAAAATGATCCCATTTTCTCTCCAACTTTGCAAATCTTAATATTTGCATCAGTGCTAGGTCAGGTGTGAAAATGGACAGCATCGGTCCACTCATCAAGTACCTCCCCCACAAATGGCCAAATTTTGAATAATTACAACTTTCATAAAATGTGATAAAAGAGTCCGTTTATTTCGCATATCCCAATATTTATGTTAACCCAAGGTCTGGTGTTAACATGGAGTATGTCGGTACACTCCTTCTGGTACCTCCCCCACAAATGGTCGGAATTTTCAAAAAAAAAATATATTTTTTTCTGCTCAGAAAGAGAATCGATAATCCTAAAATGGACAATATCGGTCCACTGTTTCTCTTACCTCCCACAAAAATGGTCGACATTTTCAAAAAAAAAAATTTTCGGAATTTTCAAAAAAAAAAAAAATATATTTTTTTCTGCACAGAAGGAGAATCGATCATCCGATTGTGCTCCAACTTTGAAACTCCTAATACTTGCGTCAGTGCTAGGTCTGGTGCGAAAATGGACAATATCGGTCCACTGCTTCTGTTACCTCCCCCACAAATGGTCGAAATTTTCAAAAAAAATATTTTTTTTTCGGCACAGAAAGAGAATCGATAATTCGATTTTGTTCCAACTTTGCAAATCCTACTATTTACGTTAGTTCTAGGTCAGGTGCAAAAAAGGATAATATCGGTCCAGTCCATCAAGTACCTCCCCACAAATGGTCGAAAATTTGAATTAAGCTCTTAAAACACTAAATTAACATCCGATTCCATTCAGACTTGGTGCATCTCAATAGTTTCATCAACACAAGATTTGTTATAAAGATGGTGGAGATCGGACCATTTCTTCTGATACCTCCCCACATAGGATTCAATATTTTAAAAAACAAAACGCTCAAAGAATTCGAGAGAAGCATCCAAATGCATCCATCCATTTCCTCAAATTTCCCACATACAAACAATTTTGGTAACACAAGATCTGTTGTGAAGATAATATACATCTGCCAACCCCTTCTGGTACCTCACACACAAAAGGTCACAATTTCCATTACCTATATCTGTCATAACTTGCGAGACAAGTGGGCGATTTTTTACAACTTGCTATATCTAAATATTTTTCTAACCAGACATCTGATATATCCTACAAATTTTGCACATACTATTTCGGTCCGCTATATCTGGTACCTCACGCATATTTCCACATTTTCCCAAAATTCGCACATAAATCACTTAAATTAAAGGAAGTAGACGATAAAGTCCAAATATGGCACGTTGTAATATTTGTAGCAGAATAACGTCAGATATGAACTAGAAAACATTGCCTCGGAACCTCCCTTCGAAAGGGTCAACCGTTTGAATAATCATAACTCAAGGCTGGGGGTATACATCTGTCGGCAAAACCGACTGATACTATTTAACTTTTAAGTACGTATTTCCAAAAACCCAGTCTTTTTACACGCCTACCTACCAAGACTGACCCTGGTGCAAAAACTGCATCAGTTCGGAGTCGACCATGTAATACCCTACAATACTATGTATATTAATTGCGACCTGTAGATAATACCCCTAAATACATAGTGTTGTACGGTGTCATTCATTGGTATACTTTTATGCGATTTTCTCATATCCTTTTCTAGCAAGAGTGCAGATTGTACCTGTTTTGCTATATATCCGATATCCTATGACTTCGCTTTGATTAAAAATATTCGCGGATTACTGGAAATATTCGTATTTTATTTACATAAAAGTTATGGTCAATTTTACCCGCTAAATATAATCCGATGACCAACAAAATGGTAGATCTCTACCCAGTCCTAAACTCTAGCCTCATTGCTAAATTCTGAGTCGATTGGTGTATAATTGCGACCCTCAGAGCAACTGCAAAATCAGGAAATTTTTCTGTTTTGGTCCATTTTAACCCCTAAATATTTTGCGATCATCTCCAAGAAGACCCTATCCCCACCTCCATACTAAATTTCGTGAGGACAGATAATTACTACTAAATTAACATGGACAGACGGACATACATATACAGCTAGATCGACTCAGCTCGGCGAGATAGGAAGATCCATATCTAAAACCCTGGGTACAGGACCAGTATTTGGAGGTGTTATATAATTGGTGGCCCAATCACACTTATAATACCCCCACAACATGGTGTTAAGGTATAATAATCAAAGTACGTTACTGGTGGGGAATGAAAACATTTACTTTTATTTGCCCGGCTCTTTTCAGCTCTACTTTTTTTAAACATTTTTCTTCCAATATTTTTGTCATTATCCTTCATTATTTCGTGATTTGTTTTTTAAGTTATTTATTGCCGCTTAGCTAAATGCCCGGAATGTATGTTAAAATGCCCGAAACACAAATACCTGAAGTGTTAATTCCAATTAATTACTCCCACACTTGGGAATTTCTTGAGCGTTGTGTCACTCAATTAACAGGCGTTTGTTCATTTCAGAGTCAAGTGAAGCATTGTGGTTTGTGGCCGTGGGCCTAGAACGGTTGGTTCAGGTGGTGGGATTGCCTGCAGAATTAAAAAACACACATACACTCACAGCAGTTGACATTTAAATTCTTCTGGTGCATAAATTTAGATTATCACGATTATTTTTGTTTTATTCGCTCAACGGAAAAAAGAAAACATGACATTAAGAATTTTCGTCTCCTTTCGCCAAGAAAAATGGCAAGAGTTCAACTTTTCACATGTCAAAGTTGGTGTGCTGGGGGATTTTCCTTTCATTTTTAGTTGTTTTTGTTTCTTTCGTTCTTTTTTTGGTTTGGTTGAGGTGCGTGTGTGTTTTCTAGCAAAAAAAAAAGAAGGAAAAAATTGCATGTTGTTACTTCCGGCCTTAACAAGAGCAACTTCAACGTGAAGAATGCGACTTACACGGGGTATATGGAAATTCTTTAGGACATGTTAAAAGCATAAGGCTTATTATGCCTCAAGGTAGAACAAAAATAACAAAACAGAGCTGAACCCACGAACACTGTAACACTTGTATGGGTATTTTGTTGTGTTCATTAAAAAATGTTGAGGTGGGTGTATTAAGGATGCGGGGAAATTTCATTTTTTGTGAAGGGGATTAAAGTTTTTTTTATATTTTTTTTTTTTTGGGAAAAAGTAGAACATATTCAAAAATTTCTATTCTAAATTTTTTGAAATATAGTTCAAAATATTGGAATATTTTTGTGTATAGTTAAGGCTGTATTATGACCCTAAAAAAGTTTGGCATGTGAATCCAAAATTCTTAGTGTTGTCGACCTACAAACCGAACATTGACGAACCCACTTGGAATTTCCCAGACCCCAAATTAGTAACTTTGACTTTGAAAACTTGTAGCGAATTTGGAAAAAGTCATACATTTTTCGAAAAAAAAAAACTTTTTTATAGACCAAAATTTTCGATATTTTGTATGGAACCTATTAAGTTTACACATTTCTGTTGTTCATAGACTCATAATGAAATTTGATCAAAAACGTTTCTATTTTTGATACCTTCTCAAAAATTTTAAGTATTATGGGAGATTTTGACATAGATTAGAAAAGTATTTAATTAGTAGTCGAAAAACGTAAACATATATTTTTTAATTTTTATATACAGGCTGAGAAAAAAAAACTGCAACAAAGTTAAACGCCATAATTTTTACATCTTTTTTTTTAAGTTTTATGGAATGAAAGCAAAAAATGTCGGAAATAGTATCAAATTTTAGAATAAGTTTAGATTTGTTTAAATTGGACACTTTTGGCGTGTATAATGGCCTTCAAACTGCCAATGAAACACGCTGCCCGAATATTGCCCTGCTGCATTTTGGCCCATTCCCGGTGAAGTGCTTGCTTGAGGTGATCGACACTTTGGTATTTTTTAGTGCCGACCTTGCTTTCAAAAATACTTCAGACTCAATAGTCCAACGGATTGGTATCCGGAGATTTTGGTGGTCCCATTCTCGGGAGGCGCGTGCTGAGTGCTGTTGGAATGTCCAAGGTCTACGGCCAAAATGTTTACGTGCCTAAAGCTTTAATACACACTCCAGAATATTTTCGCGATGATATTCGGCATTTATTCTGATGCCACGTCGATTAATACGAGCTGAGAGCGACCATCGGCTGTTATGACGGCCCACACCATTACCATGGCCGGCGCTTGAGTTCTGGTGGCCAACCAAAAGTGTACATTTTTAGCTGACCTCTTTGGCAAGTAAACACGATAATTTTGTTTGTTTACAAACTGCTGGACAACGAATGTTTTCTCATCAGAGAAAACCAATTTCGGCAGTTCACCACTTTCGGCCAAGCGAAGCAACTCCTTAGCTCTTTTGAGTCTATTTTCTTTCTGTTGCGGTGTAAGTTCTTGCACTTTTTGGAATTTCAATGGCCTTAACCCGAGCTTAGTTTTCAATATTTGTCGAATGGAACATTGCGATATGTTCAGTTCACGAGTCATTTTTCGGCCACTGCGACGCGGGTTTCGATCAAGTCGCTTCTTTACTTTTCCAACCATTTCTGCTGATGTTGCTGTTTTCTTCCGTCCACTTCCTTGACGTCGGGCTACGCTACCAGTATTTCGGTAACGAGCGATGGTACGAGACACAAACGATTTATTCATTATTTATTTATTATTGTGGTTTTCCAGCCAAATATAAAGAAATCACACTATCACGCTTGAATTCCATCATGAATAACTTTTTTTCTGGAAAATTCTCACCAAAATGCTTTCGTACGCTTGCAAACAATATAATGAGCTGTCACTGGAATAATTTAAACAGCTGTCGGACGAGTGGCTTAGAAATGACAGCAGTCTGAAGTTGGTTGCAGTTTTTTTCATCTCAGCCTGTATACCCTATGTCCTATGGCTATGTACCCTTTCCTATGACTAAGAATATTAATATTTTGACTTGTTACGACCCCGCTTAAAGATAATTTTCAAAAATTGTTTGAAAAATGGGAGAAAACTACCCCTTTGGTGACTCACTAGGTTGTTAAAATGGAGAAAAAAATCTCAAGGAATTTCAACTCGAAGATTACAAAAAAAAAAAAAAATTGAAAAGTGGGAGACTACTACTACTTACGTAACTTTATGACCTAAATTCTTAAAACACCGACACACTCACCTCCTATTTATAGCTAAATTTTTATAATCTACTGGATTTTTCCTGTAATAGTGAACGAAAATTTGAATTTTGTCGCACAGTGTAATTTGGTCTCCAAACTTTGTTTTTATGGAAGAAATGCAAGTCGACCTCAAACCTTGATACATACTTCAGTCACCTTTCATTAACACACCACCCTCGTATGGGCATATGTAGTGTTTATTATAAATGTTGTTTCCGGTGTTTTTTTAAACACCGCACCTCTCTTCCTCATCCTGCCTTACAACACGAACTTCCATTAAGTGTTAAAGTTGCTCATTCGTTCAACGGTTCTTTTGGAATTTTCATTGGTGCTTTTGTTGTCGTCATCGTTGTTGGTGTTATTGTTGTTGTTGTTCTTGTACTATGTTAACACCTCGGCTGACATACGTACTTAATTTTTTCTTTGGGAATTTGCATTTATTTATTTTATCGCGCGTTCTTCAAGTTCTTGTTTTCTGCGCATTTTTTTCATTCTTTTCTTCGCTAATGACTTACTTCTCCTCCCCCCTCCCATAGCCATAGCCAGCGCCATGGTTGGGTACCAGGATCCAATGACGATGAAGTTTAACGGCTAACAACACATCAATTCACACCTGCTAAAGTATCCATGCCTAGGCTAGACTCGACTCGGCACTGGTGAAAGAAGAATTTGTCCGGTAATAAATTTGCCACCTTTTTGGTTGCCGACACAAAAGGGATACGTTTTACACAAATGCGCGTGTTACGAAGACGTAACACAGAGGCAGCGAAACGATACGATTTTATGCTAACACGAAATCAAAGTTTTAAAAGCAATGGAGGGGCAATGTGAACATAAATTAGAGGAGAAGGATTAACGGGATCACATTTTCACATATTTTGTTTTTTTTTTTTTTGGTTTGGAAAATGATGTTGGAGGGGAAATATATTTTTAGATGAATGTTAATCATTTATAGTATACAAATATCCTATACAAATATTGTTCATAAAATTCTACTAAGAAAGAAAAGCAACTAAAATTAAGGACTTTGGACCGTCTGAGTTTTTATATCTTAAAAGCATTAGAAATTATTTTGAGTGTCTTGGCCATATTTTCCAATCGATTTGCCCTTAAATAGATTTATTTAGGCGACGACTTTTTTTTAATTCCCAGATCAATTTTTAAATTTTTCTCTCCAAAATTCCTTTAGGGGTTTGATTTAAAAACGAGTACGGTGAAATTTTATTTAAAATAATTCTTACTTTGACAGTTTTTCCAAAAATAAAGTATGAAGGCAGATTTTGACTCGGATTGGATACGTGTTAAATTAAAAGTTAAAAAAAAAAACAAGGAATAATTTTCATTTTTAGTACATACATTTTGAATGTAATTTTTATAAAAAACTATTGTACCTAGATATATGGTTTTCCCTTACAGGGTGCAAAATACTCAGAAGGAACTCCTGGTGGGGAATTTCAGACAATTCCATTGAAAAATGTGGCTACAATCATCAAAATACCTAATATCGGGAGGTACCCGATATCGTGGATCGAACTTGACCTGCCTGCACACAGAAGACTGATTTGTACGAAATGTTACCTTCTTAATCTTAATCTTAATTCGTTTTGACTCTGGTGTTATTTCAACAGACGGACGGACAGGGCTAAGTCGTCTTAGAATTTTACGCTAGTCAAACATATACAGGGTAAGATGAAAAATACTGCCACAAAGTCAAACGCCACAATTTTTACATTTTTGTTTTAATTTTATTGAATGAAAGCAAAAAATGTCGGAAATATCATAAAAGTTGAGAATATGTTTAGATTTGTTCGAATTGGTCACCTTTGGCACGAATTATGGTCTTCAAACGGCCAATGAAACCGTCACACGCTGCCCGAATGTTGCTCTGCGGTATTTTGGCCCATTCCCGACGAAGCGCTTGCTTGAGGTGATCGACACTTTGGTGTATTTAGTGCCAATCTTGCATTCCAAAATACGGCTGTAATGCGGCCCACACCATCACCATGGCCGGCGCTTGAGTTCTGGTGGCCAACCGAAGATGCACATTTACAGCTGACCTCTTTGGCAAGTAAACACGATTATTTTGTTTGTTTACAAACTGCTGGACAACGAGAAAACCAAATTCGGCAGTTCACCACATTCGGCCAAGTGAAGCAACTCTTTATCTCTCTTGAGTCTATTATCTCTCTGTTGCGGTGTAAGTTCTTGTTCTTTTGGAATTTCAATGGCTTTAGCCCAAGCTCATTTTTCAATATTTACCGAATGGAATATTGCGACAAGTTCAGCTTACGAGTCATTTTTCGGTCACTGCGACGGGGGTTTCGATCAAGTCGCTTCTTTACTTTTCGCACCATTTCTGCTGATGTTGCTGTTTTCTTCCGTCCACTTCCTTGACGTCGGCCTACGCTACCAGTATCACGGTAACTAGCAATGGCATGAGGCCCAAAATATTTATTTACATTTAAATGCTGGAGAGCTCTAACGATAGCCACTTGTGGTTTTCCAGCCAAATATAAGAAATCACACTATCACGCTGGAATTCCATCACGAATAACTTTTTTTCTAAAAAATAATTTTAACAGCTGTCGGACGAGTGCCTTATATATGACAGCAGTCTGAATTTGGTTGCAGTTTTTTCATCTCACCTTGTATACTAAATGCGATCTTTCGAATTGCAGCGATGTCCGTCCGTCTGTCCGCCTGCAGAAATCATTCTGCCTTTTGAACGACATGAAGTAGGTCTACAGGAATTTTGGTATTGAAAATGGTCCAAGTAGGTCCAAATTTTGGTATTTTAATAACTTATACCGGAATTGTTTCAAATTTTGTGTTTGGAGTTTGTAATAGGAACTACATCGTACAGCAGAAAATTGCCACCCCCCCTCCTAAAAAAAAAAAAAACAAAACAAAGGACACTTCCTAATATTAGGTACTTTTGAACATTCTATCTACATTCTTCAACAGAATTATCTTTAACTTGAATTATCTTCAACTTTCTCTGAATTTATTTTTCTAATTTTTTTCAACGGGTTATCTTTAATTTGACAAGTTCCTTCCAAATGTTTGAAGGTATTTCAAGTTCGGCCGACCAAACATTTTTACTTGTTATAATATGTAAATAGAAAGATCTTCGGGAATAATAAGCTCCTAGGATATTCTTGGATATATGTTACTATATAGGTTCCCATAGTTATGCAGACAAGTCTTCATTTCTTAGAAGAACTTCTATAGATCCACTAGACCTAGATCATCCGAATTTCATTGGTCGTTAAAACCCAAATGACTGTCCATATATTTTCTTTAAGAATATACCTTATATAGAACTATTAAAAAATTAGAAGCTCGGTAAAGCCGAACTTTTGATGAACGTCAAGAAAAGCCCAATGTGAACCTATATTAACTGTTTTTTGCAAGGAGATAACAACCTTAGAATACCAAACTCTTTCAAAAAATGTGCCAAAAATCGTCAAAATGCTTTAAATGAGGGGGTAAGGTTATATGGTGACTGTACGAAAAAGTTAGTCAATGTAGTCGATCTTCAAATTTGATCTAAGTTCAGATGAAAACGCATGACGCAAAAAACTCATGTATACAAAATTTCAGCACTATATCGCAATTCCTTAGACAGATATCGTGATTAAATATACAGATTAGAATTTTACGCGGATCATGAAAACATACACTCTGGTTGTAAAATGATTACTTCAATGAATTACAAACTGGATGACAAACTGAAACCTGCCCTTCCATTAAGATTTTTGCTTTCCCAGGACCTTCTTTATTTTATGCTGTTCAATATTTATAACTGTCTTAGAAATATGTTACCACATTCTCTTCCTATGGAGAACAATTAAAGCATGACAAACACACTCACCACCACTTGCAGTGTTCACAAGAAATAAACAGAGCTATTAAAGGGGTTGCTCTGATGTTGGCTATGATTACACACATTTTTACAGATTTTTATCGAAACAAGGAAAAGCTTTAAGCCATTCCCCGAAAGGGTTAACAAGAACATGAACTTTGATAAATCCAATAACAACAACAACACGTGTCGAATCCTGCTAATACTAAGCAAACAAGCCGTAACAAGTAAATCTAACCAGCCAACCAACCAACCAACCGCTGAACAACTCCACATCCTCCTACAAAAGAATGCCAACAACACAAAACACGCGAGATAAACAACCGGAAAATGTCTTCGTTTGTGACAAAGAAAAAAAAACGTATTTGCAACATGTTATTCAACGGAATCCAAAAGGGTGACGGCTGCGGTGATGCTTATGGAATTATAATGTTTTCATTTTTCTTGTCGGTGTATTTTGGTGACAATATTTCGGTGCGATGAACCTGATACTGGGACGATGTGTAACTTAAATAAATAGAAAATCACGTGGTTGGAATTTTTTAGTATTGAGTGGGTTCTACAATCAGTGTAGCTTACACCTAGTTAATTAATTTCAAGGGAAAAATATTACACTAAAAACATATTGACAAACATCAGGGCAGTCCAAGTAATGATGCTCAAGAGAAAATCTTTAAAAATCCGATTCATTGGCAAATTTATATATCAAGAATGAAAGGAATGCTTACATTAAAAAAAACAATCGGGTTTTAGATTGTGTTTAAGTCCTTACTTTCAATCTAGGTTTATTTCAAGGTTTAGTATATTCCTTAATACCATGGTATGGATACTACAATCTATGAATTGCGTAAAATTACCTATGTAGGTTCACGTCTTCGTATAGCCCCCAAATAAATATACCTCTCGATATTCAGCATTTTGATGATTATAACGACAGGTCTCTTTATTCGGTATTTGATGATATTAGCGACATTATTCACCGAAATGGTGAAAATTACTTATGCAGGTCCATGTCTTCGTGTAGCTTATATATAAGGGTTTTCATTTAAGCAGTGTATTTCGGCATATTTTTTAATAATTTTCAAGTTGCTTTCAAAGAAAGAGAGTATTCATAGCTCGACCCGGCCAAATTTAGCTGCTATATATACCCTCGGCCATATGGCTAGAGAGAGTGTATATCATTATCGAAATAATGGTTTTACATCCTAGGTCTCTTTGGATCAAATCCGTTCAGGACATTTAGAGTCGATGTAGCGATGTCCGTCCGTCCGTAATATTATTATCCAACTTAGATCGAGTTCGGAGATGGGCAATATCGGTCCACTCCTTCTGGTACCTCCTCCACAAAAAGTCAAATTTTTCGAAAAAAAAAAATAAATAAAAAAATATTGCACAAAAAGAGGAAGGACAATCCGATTTTGCTCCAACTTTGCAAATCCTAATATTTGCATCAGTGCTAGGTCATGTACGTCCTCTCCATCAAGTACCTCCCCACAAAGTGTCTATATGTTGAATAATTTTAACTCTTATAAAATTTGATGTAAAGAGTTTGATAGTCTTTAAATTACACACATCACAATATCTTTCTTAAACCAAGGTCTGCTGAGGGAAAGAGATACATCGGTCGACTCCTGAGCTCCTCCCCCCCACCAAGGGTTTAACATTTTGAATTCATGAAGCTCATAAACTGTGGAAATAACGACTGATTCCATTCAGGCTTGGTACATCTCATTATTTTCATTAACACATGATATGTTATGAAGATGGTAGAGATCGGTCCATTCCTTCTGGTACCCCACCCCCGCCCCCCTCAAAAGGGTCAAACTTTTTAATAAAAAGATCTATCATAAAATCCGAAATATGCTTCCGGTTCTCGTCAAACTTCATACATCACATTGTTTTTATTTACCCAAGGTACATCTCAATATTTCCAACAACACACAATTGATTGTGAAAATGATATACATCTGCCAAACCCTTCTAGTAACTCACCCACAAAGGGTCACAATTTACAATACTTATATCTGTCATTAAGAGAAATATATCTAAATATTTCTCTTAATCCGAAATATGAGATGAATATGTAATCAACCGGAATTTCAATTTGCTTCAAATGTTGCACATATCTTTATCTTTATTAGATGAAGTATGAAAATGGAATACTTCAGTCCGCTATATACAGGGTAAGATAAAAAAAATTGCAACAAAGTCAAACGGTCAATTTTGGCACGAATTATGGCCTTCGAATGAAATGAAACCATCACACGCTGCCCCAATGTTGCTCTGCGGTATTTTGGCCCATTCCTGGCGAAGTGCTTGCTTGAGGTGATCGACACTTTGGTATTTTTTAGTGCCAACCTTGCTTTCCAAAATACCCCAGACAGAATAGTCCAACGGATTAGTATGCGGGAATTTTGGTTGCCATTGTGCGCTGGAAATGAAACGAGGAACCTTATTTTGTAACCATTCTTTGGTGGCGCGTGCTGAGTGCGATGGTGCTGAGTTCTGTTGGAATATCCAAGGTCTGCGGCCAAAATGTTTGCTCGCTCAGGGCTTTAATAAACCCTCCAGAATATTTTCACAATTCGAGCATAGAGCGACCATCGGCTGTTATGGCGGCCCACACCTTCATGGCCAGCGTTTGAGTTCTGGTGACCAACCGAAGGTGAACATTTTCAGCTGACCTCTTTGGCAAGTAAACACGATCATTTTGTTTGTTTACAAACTGCTGGACAACGAATGTTTTCTCATCGGAGAAAACCAAATTCGGCAGTTCACCACTTTCGGCCAAGTGAAGCAACTCTTTAGCTCTTTTGAGTCTATTTTCTTTATGTTGCGGTTTAAGTTCTTGCACTTTTTGGAATTTCAATGGCTTTTACAATATTTGCCGAATGGAATATTGCGATATGTTCAGCTCACGAGCCATTTTTCGGCCACTGCGACGCGGGTTTCGACCAAGTTGCATCTTTACTTTTCGAACTATTTATGCCGATGTTGCTGTTTTCTTCCGTCCAATACCTTGACGTTGGGCTACGCTACCAGTATCACGGTAACGAGCTATTGTACGAGACACTAAAGATTTATTCACATTTATATGCTGGAGTGGCCTAACGATAGCCACTTGTGGTTTTCCAGCCAAATATAAAGAAATCATACTATCAGGCTTGAATTCCATCACGAATAACTTTTTTTCTGGAAAATTCTCACAAAAATGCTTTTGTACGCTTGTAAACAATATAATGAGCTGCCACTGGAATCATGTTAACAGCTGTCGGATGAGTGGCTTAGAAATGACAGCAGTCTGAAGTTGGTTGCAGTTTTTCATTTCACTCTGTTTCCACATTTTTCACGCATATTTCCACATTTGCTCATATGCACTTATAAAGTATGGGAAGCATACTTATAAAGTATGGGAAGCTATATAGTCCAAATTCTGAACGTTATAATATTTATATCAGTCTTAGGTCAATATTGGCCAACTGCTTCGGAACCTCCCCCATAAAGAGTCAACAGTTTTAATAATCTTAATTCAAGGCTCTGGGTATACATCTGTCGGCAAAACCAACTGATACTATTTTACTTGTTTCCTATATTCAGAATTTTTGTGGGGAGGTACCAGAAACAGTGAACCGACATGGCACACCTTCGCTCTAGATGCAGTACTGATAGAAGTTTTTGAAAATGCAAAGTTTAATGAAAAGTGGTTTTTCATGACGCATTTGACAAGAGTTATCATAATTCGAAATTTTGATCCTTTGTGTGATGGTAGCCGAAGGAGTCGGACCATCGTATCTAGTAATGGTAAAAATATTGCGATATACCAAATCTTAACATAGTCGGACATTTCCATCACTTTCTCTGCGATATGCAATTTTTATAATTTTGTAAATTTTTCAAATTTTTGGAGTATTTGAAAATGAAGGAGTGGACCAATACTGCCTATCTTGGAACTTGGAACATTCATACATAAAAGATTCATATTTCAGAGTCTGATATGCAGACAGTTTTATACCCTCCACCAAAGTATGGAGGATATATTAAGTTTGTCATTCTGTTTGTAACACCTCGAAATATAAATTTTAGACCCCACAAAGTATATATACTCTTGATCAGCATAAAATTCTATGTCGATTTAGCAATGTCCGTCCGTCTCTCCGTTTGTGGAAATGACTCTAGCTTCCGAACGAAATGAAATACGTTAATAAAAATTTACTCTAATGTGTATTATGTCTGCAGGACATTTGGTATTGAAAATGGGCCATGTAGGTCCACGTCGTCGTATAGACCCTAATATACGACTACATTTGGCATTTTCAAGATTTTAACAGGATCTTTAACGATTTTTTTTTTTTTTTTTTGAAAATTGTACCAAAATGTTGGAGGGTTTTTTCTTGTTTCCTTATCAAGTGATATAAACCCTTTATAATCACATGGCTGAGGGCATAACGAATTTTGTCGCACAGTGTAATATTCCCTCCCAAATATGCATATCAGAAGCACATGTTAATACACAATATGGTCACATTAATAAATCTAAGGTGATATAAGATTGCTCTTTTCTTGGATTCTTAATTCATTTTACTCATTGATGCGAATTAACAAAGACTCTCCCTTTGGGCTTTCGTTTAAAATTTCCCCAGCACAAACAATAATCTTAAGTAGATACAATTCCGTTACGTATTGAAATTTCGCCTTTTGCCCTTTTGCAAAACCGACTCTACCACACTTCTAAAATCGAAATATTTTTCCATAACTATTTTGCATTTTTGGCTTCCGCTCGAACTGTAACAAAAGGTAAGCAACTGTATTTCGGAATATTTAATGAAGTTTTTGTGGCTTGACTTGGTGCGGCGAAAAAGCTCCGTCAAATAGTTGGCAGCGACGAGAAGGCAGATGGACGACCTTTAAAATCACTTTTATGTGTTTATAATTTATAGACGGTTAAATGTATATTGTGGGATGGATTTATGTGCATCCCCTTCTGCTTCTGACCCCAGAAAGGGGGGGTCAAACAGCATTAAGCCGTCTTTATGCCACTGTTTATGTTTCTGGCCAACAACAAATGCCAGCCAACAGAGTTCAAGCCCAATTCGAGGATATCGGTTAGCTGGCATTGTTATTATTGTGGCTGATGTTGTTGTTATTCATGCTGCTGTTGTTGTTGTTGCCGTTATAGAATTTATTAGCTTTTGTTATGGCCTAATACAAACATCAGGCCAAATCCATTCGTTCAGTGTTAAGGTGTGCAATCGGCCAGGAAGCTTAGGGAAAAGGCCCATTTGCTCGTTGGTTCATTCATTCATTCAGATGCGAATGTGAATTGGGTTGAACTGAGCTGAGCTGAACTGAACTGAATTGTGGTGAGCACCACGGTTGGGTAGTTTGAGTTTCCCTAGAAAATGAAATATTCAAAATATTTATGTTCATTGTTTTGTTGGTGTTGCTGTTGCTTTTAGAGTTCATGCATTTGAATTTATGACTTCATGGGGGATTTGGCAAGTGTAGATTTATTATGAATATTTTATGAATCGGTTGTGCACACACATACCACTACATACATACATCCATATATCCCCCTGTTTAAGGCCAGGGCGTTTACATTTCGACATCCGTACATATATTTGATTGGTTAATAATTTACAAAGGTACAGACCATTTAATACACATATATGTGTCCCCTGTTGGGGGGCTAAACGGCGAGGAGGATAAAAAACCCGCTGTACCCAATAAAACACTCGCATTCACATTTGTTCTACTTACAATAAATTGTTATTAAGGGGGCAACGTTTTAGGTTTAGCACAATATTTATGTCACCTTTAGTTTATTTCGAGTCAATAATTTCTTCGCTCTATAAAATTCGCATTTCGTGATGTACCAAAAAAAAAAAACAACAACAACAAAAAAAATAATGCGATGCAGAGGGCTATAAATATACATATTCGTATGCATGTACGTGAGAGGGAACAAAGAAAGGAGGTTATAAAAATGTTCGACTCTTAAAGAGAAACAAATTTGGTTGGAATGACTCTGCGGGGATGAAGGAATAGTGTGGAAAGATTTTCATTTTATAAAATAAGGCATCGATTATATATATAAAACCTGTAAAGAAAATCCTAAAGTCGGGCGGGGCCGACTTTATGATACGCTACACCACTTTGCTAATTTAGTAGAGCTCCACATAACAATTAAAACAGATTATGGAAGAATTTAATCGTACACGCTATGATTATAATTGTAATTTAAAGTTAAAAGGACTAAATATGCCGAATCATTTGTATCTTTTAAATTCGGAGTTGTATTGCCCATTTGTTGCAAAATTAATTTGAAATCAGATAAATATACATATGGGAGCTATATCCAAATCTGCACCGATCTCGATAAAATTTGGCAAAGATATTTCTAAGCTGTATTTGATATATTTCCCTAAATATCGTTATTACGGCTGTGGGTAACAAATACAACAAATCGGATGAACAATATATATGGGAACTATAGCCGAACCGATCTTCACCAAATTTGGCATACTAGCTTCTAGACTTAATCATTGTACCAAATTCCATCCCATTTGGGCAAATATTAGACGTTTGGTGTACAATAAAAAGTAAATTGGACGAAATTTAGCAAAGGTATTTCTGAGCGGCATTTGATATATTTCCCCAAATATTGTTGTTACAGAGCGCATATTATGGCTGCGGAGGACAAAAATAACAAATCGGATGAATAATATGTATGGAAGCTATAGCTATATCTGAACCGATTTCGATTAACTTTGCCATAGTTATGTTAAGGCAAATAAAAACTATGACAATAAAAAGGCAAATCGGACGAAGATATACATGGGAGCTATATCTAATTTTTTACCGATTATCTCCAATTTCAATAGGGTTCGTCCTTGGGCCAAACAAATGTCGTTTGGAAAATTTCATCTCAATCGGATAATAAATGCGACCTGCATTTTGTTCACAAGAATACATGGACAGACGGACGGACAGACGGATTGACATGCATAAATCAACTCAGAAAGTGATTCTTTGGAGATCCTCAAAAGTAACCATGGGTCTATGTCGCTTTCTTTTCCATGTTACAAACAAATGCACAAAGACATAATACCCTTACCACTATGTGGTGTAGGGTATAAATAAGTAAATAAATAAATATCTCGTAACTTGGGTAAAAAAAGTTTTTTTTTTTCATAGGAGTTATTTTTAAAATAACTCCTGGGGAGAATATCCCAGACAAAAAACAAGGGAACTGATGAGGATTGGTGGCTCTTTCCGAAACCTAGGTATTCCCTGCCTTACTCCCTGGTAAACATTACCATCGTTCTCCACAAAAAAACAAACGTTATTTTTATAAAAACAACAATAATGGGATTAAGCCTGACAATTTTGCAACAACAAAATACTATGGTATCCCGGACAAACAAGCCAACACTGTTCTATAAATAAATATCTATAAAGCAACAAAAATGTACGTTGTAGTAGACATTTTTTAATTTTCTTTAAATTTTGAAGATTTTTACAGAACCAAAAAAAAAAGAACTTTAAAATCGCGATTTGTCATGGAAGATTGCAGTACATTTTTTGTCGAATGCCTGTTTGAAGTGAATTAAACAATTGATGGACATGTGCAGATTGTAGCCTTATTTATACTCTATAACACTATGTTTTGGGAGTATTATAAGCTTGATGGGGACAAAAATTATGTAATATCTTGTAATAATGATTTCCCACACAGGAAAGTATATATGGATCTTCCTATCTCGCCGAGCTGAGTCGATCTAGCTATGTATGTCCCTCTGTCCAAATTAATTTGTAATCACTCTACAGGTCACAATTATGGCCCGATCTTCACGAAATTCAGAATGGAGGTGGATCGGAGGTGGTGGCGATATCCGAAATACACAAAAGGCGAACTTCTGGTTTTTTTATGTTGATTTCGTTGAGAAATATAGTCAAATATCGTAGACAAGCAAATCATATAGATGAGTCTAAATTTAAATATACAGGGGTCCTCTTGCTTTTGGAAATGATCGCAAAATATTTAGCGGTCAAATGAATCAACAGAAAAAAATTCCTGATCACACAATTGAAGCCAATCAACACATCGGAGAATTGAATGAAGGATAGGAAAGAATTCTATCATTTTGGATTACATTTAACTGTAAAATGGACCATAACAACTAACAGCACGACGGAGTGTGTAAATATTGGGCAAAGGTCCCTGGTGAAAATGCTAAAGGTAATATCTGGACAGTGTTCGGTGACATAATTTAAAAAGCGAAATCTTCCAAAATGGATTTGGACATAAAGGGGCCTCTAATATATTGTAGTGTTGCAGGGTATCACATGGTCGGCCCCGCACGACTATAGCCTTTGCTTACTTGTTTTGTTATACATTAGAATATGGGAAGTTGTAGAAAAAGTGATCGGAAGCAGAAAAAATCGTAAATGATTCTCGCTTTTATTATTTGACCATCAGCTGCAAACGTGTCTCGTCGAACTAATGGTATTAGACCCTAGGTCTCCAAATCCAATTCAGAACATTTCTAGCGATATCCATATGTCCGTCTGTCTGTTTGTCTGGCTCGTGCGCACGATAACTCTCGAAGTTAGTATCCGATTTGGTTGGATGGGCAAAATCGGTTTACGCATTCTGGTATCTCCCCACACATTTTCAGGAAAATATTTTACTGCACAGAAAGGATAATCCGATGTTGCTGCAACTTCGCAAATTCTAATATTTTAATCAGTGCTAAGTCATGTGCGAAGATGGACAATATCGTTCCAATCCATCAAGTACTTCCCCACAAAGGGTAAAACTTTTGAATATTTATAACTCTTATAAAATGTGATTTAAGAGTCCGATTGTCGACTTACGCCCATCACAATATTTTTATTAATTCAAGGTTTGGTGTGAAGATGGTACATATCGGTCCACTCCTTCTGGTACGTCACCCACAAAGGTTCAAAATTTTGAATATCCATGATGCTCATAAAACGCGGAATTAATAATCGATTCAGACTTGGCACATCTGAATATTTTTATCAACACAAGATATGATATAAATATGGCAGAGACTCATATCAGGCAGAAACTAAGGAGAATATTTAGATATAGCAAGTTGTATAGAATCGCCGACTTGTTTCGCAAATTATAACAGATATATAAATATTGGAAATTGTGTCCCTTTGTGGTTGAGGTACCAGAATGGGTTGGCAGATATCTATCATCTCCATAACCGATTTTGCGTTAGCAAAAAAGTTTGGATGTGTGAAATTTGAAGAGAATTGGATGATTACACCGCATCTTTTTCAAAAATTTGAATCCTTTGTGTGGGAAGTACCAGAAAGAATGCTCCAACATCTACATATTTATAACAGATCTTCTGTGGGTAGAAATATGGATTCGGATGCTTATTTTGTGTTTTAAGTGTTTAATGGATATTCAAAATTGTGACCCCTTGTGGGGGAGGTACCAGAAGGAATGTTTCGACATCTACCATCTTTAAAACAAATCTTGTGTTGGTAGGAATATTGAGATATGTCAAGTCTGAATGGAATCGGATGAAAATTTCGCGTTTTATGAGCTTCACGGATATTCAAAATTTTGACCCTTTGTGGGGGAGGTAGCAGAAGGAGTAGAGCGATATATTCCATCTTCGCAGCAGATCTTGTGTTGGTAGAAAAAATGGAATGTGTGAAATATGAAGAGAATCGCATGCTTCAATTTTTTTCGATTTCTTTGAAAACGTTGATTCTTTGTGGCGGAGAGTGTAATTTGAAGACAGTCGGACCCGTACATCACATTTTAAAAGAGTTATAATAATCCAAATTTTGACCCTCTGTGAGGGAGTTGGCCGATATGGTCCATTTTCGTACTTGACCAAGACCAAATATTAGAATTTGCAAAGTTTGAGCAAAATCGGATTATCCTTTCTCTTTCTGTGCAGTAAATTATTTTCTTTGAAAATTTCGACCTTTGTCCATCTCCGAACTCGATCTAATTTTTAATAATAATATTACGATGTGCCAAGTTTGGTCCAAATTGGATACTCCCATCGAGAGTTATCGTGCGCACCAGCCAGACAGACGGACGAACGGACGGGTATCGCTAGATCGACTCCAAATGTACTGAAACGGATTTGATCCAAAAGACCGTTATATCGATCAGGCACGTTTTAGGCGAATCAAATGATACCCTTTATAGCCATATGGCTGAGGGTATAATTATTATTTAAGTTTAAAATATCATCAACATATTAGTAATGAAATTAGACACTGTCTGTCCTGAAAAATGTTCAAGATAGCTCATCTCTTTGGTAGCAGGTGATCCATAAAATCTGAACATCTTAACTACACAATTAATTTACAATTCCCAAAATTACGCCACCACAATAAAATCCCATCCGAACATTTCAATTAGTATAGATTTTCGAGATGTTGGTTACATTTGGAATTTAACGCTCATTTGGAAAAGCCTCTTAATTTCCAAGCTTTTAATTAATCCCCATCTAAAATCAAATAAACACAACAACACCGCTAATAGTGGTAGCAATTCGCCCGCTTTTATTTTGATATCATTAATTAAAGAAACCAAACGTTCCAAAGGGAAACACTACAAATTACCTGCGTTTAAAATCAAAGATCTTTGATATGAGGGCTGGTGTTTCAACCAAAAAAAAACGTAGTTCACCACACTCAACAAAGAACAAAAAAAGACGTTCGCGTCGAACAAAATAACAAACAAATCCACTATGTTGTTGTTGTTATTTTTCGTTCTCCTCAGAAACAGCTTTCTCATTTCCTTTAAGCAAATATTGTGTCAGCTTTGAAGGAACACACACACAAACGAACTACGAACATGTAAACAAAGTTTGGCCCAACTTAAATGCTGAAATAACAACAACAACGGGAATAAGGATAACAGTTGTTCTGGATCTCTTAAACAGCCGACAGTCGGTTGGTGAGTGCCCTTTTAAAGAGCAGTTCCCATCGCCTTCGCCATCACCATCACCATCATCATCAGTTTATGATTAAAACATACCTCGCAAGATGGAGGGTGGCCAACCTGTATTAAAAGACAATACCGAACTCATTAGTGATATTTAAAAAGCATAGTTTCAACAAGTTTTGTTTACTCAGACCCATGCACACACACTGCCTCAAACATATACACACACATGCAAGCATATTTAAGCGAACACCTTTAGTTCCCACTTTCCACACACGAAAGGATAAACAGTAAAGTGAAAGATGAAGAAATACAAGAAATCTCTGAAAAGCTCTTAAAACTTACAAACACACACACACACATGTATAGTCATGCATGTATGTGTAACTGTGACACTGAGCCTCATAAAGGTGTAAACAGCGAGTTCAACACATGTTCTGGTCTTAACTCGTTTCCTGGGCATTGAACGACTTGTGAATACGTGTTCGTCGTTTCGCCACTGGTTATTGACAGTCATTAATCAAGGCCCCGTCGCTGTGTTCGTGGTGGTGGCCACCATTCTCGGCCTGCTGATAAATGTCATAAATATCAGCCGAAACGAAAGGGGGAAATGTTTTATTAACTGGCCACGGATGATGAATGATGCATTGATTTATTCGTGGCCGGAGTTTTATGTAGTTTCGATAATCCTAACTGAGGAGAATATACATTTTTAATTTTGAACTGGCATTTGCCTCCGGACATGGAGTTGGCCTTGAGTATTTGCAAAATTTTACATTTGAGGCACATTAATTGCAGAATTGTACTGATCATACCATTATTGCACAGCATTGGAAACAAATACAGAAACTAGAATATAAGATCGTTTCTGGCGGAGTGTAGGATTGGGATATGGAGGAAATCTTTGAAATTTATACATAGTGGGTGAGATAAAAAACTGCAACAAAGTCAAACGCCATAATTTTTATATGTTTTTTTACATTTTTTGTTGAATGAAACCAAAAAATGTCGAAAATAGCATCAAATTTTAGAAAAAGTTTAGATCTGCTCGAATTGCTCACCTTTGGCACGAATTATGGCCTTCAAACGGCCAATGAAACCGTCACACACTGCCCGAATATTGCTCTGCGGTATTTTGGCCCACTCCCGGCGAAGCGCTTGCTTGAGGTGGTCGATACTTTGGTATTTTTAAGTGCAAACCGTGCTTTCCAAAATACTCCAGACACAATAGTCCAACGGATTGGTATCCAGAGAATTTGGTGGCCGGAAATGAAGCGAGGAACCTAATTTTGTAACCATTCTTGGGTGGCGCGTGCTGAGTGCGATGGTGCTGAGTCCTGTTAGAATGTCCATGGTCTAGCCAAAATGTTTGAGTGCCCAAGGCTTTAATACACCCTCCAGAGTATTTTCACAATAATATTCGGCATTTATTCTGATACCACGGTCGATCAATACAAGCGGAGAGCGACCATCGGCTGTTATGGCGGCCCACACCATCACCATGGCCGGCGTTTGAATTCTGGTGGCCAACCGAAGGTGTACATTTTCAGCTGACCTCTTTGGTAAGTAAACACGATCATTTTGTTTGTTTACAAACTACGGGACAACGAATGTTTTCTCATCGGAGAAAACCAAAATCGGCACTTCACCACTTTCGGCCAAGAGAAGCAACTTTTTAGCTCTTTTGAGTCTATTTTCTTTCTGCTGCGGTGTAAGTTCTTGCACTTTTTGGAATTTCATTGGCTTTACCCCGAACTCATTTTTCAATATTTGCCGAATGGAATATTGCGATTTGTTCAGCTCACGATCCATTTTTCGGCCACTACGAAGCGAGTTTCGATCAAGACCCTCTTTCACTTTTCGAACCACTGATGTTACTGTTTTCTTCCGACCACTTCCTTGACGTCGGGCTTCGCTACCAGTATCACGGTAACGAGCGATGGTACGAGACACAAAAGATTTATTCACATTTAAATGCTGGAGTGCTTTAACGATAGCCACTTGTGGCTTTCCAGCCAACTATAGAGAAATCACACTATCACGCTTGAATTTCATTACGAATAACTTCTTTTCTGGAAAATATATAAGTATACTGAGCTGTCACTGGAATAATTTTAACAGCTGTTGGACGAGTGGCTTAGGAGTGACAGTTGTCTGAAGTTGGTTGCAGTTTTTTCAACTCACCCTGTATGTGCACGAAAAGTACTACAGGGTTATTTAGGGAGTTTTGGAAATTCGTACTTACCTGTACTATATGGTACTAGATTTGGTACATTTCTATGTTCGAATTAAATTTCTGGCTACACCAGTGTGCTGAGGATATAGATATATCATCCAATCGACTAAAACGTTCTTACTTGGTATTCAAAATATTGAGCTTTAATAGGTATGTTCCGAGAAGGACCCTCATCTGACATAAGTATAATAAACATATTGTTGAATATATGATGTATATGATTTTTTGGAATTTTTTGAACTTCTGTAGGTTGAGAAACCTGAACGGAATAGTAAAGAACATTAGGGGTATTTTACCATTATGAGCGTATTATCGTTACATCTTAAACGTATAGGTCTAAAACACCGAATGATGTAGCTCTCGGCCACAATGTAAATAACATTGACATCTGACATACGCCTCTCCTCTTTTACAGGATTTGTTCGTAATATACATTCCATAATGACGTAATGAGATTTAAAAATTGTTGCCCAACACGATTAAAACTACTACAAATGCGACATAGGGTTGTGACAACAACATTAGTTAAGTTGTAGGAATAGCGTAAAAACATAACACATTTAAGTGTTCTAATGCAGATAAGGGAAAATAGTTCTGGGTGGGCAGCGTTTCACAGCCAACATCTAAGTATATAAAAATAATACAAAATATGTCAACATTCGTCATTATTTTTTTAAGGGAAACGAGTGACTTTGGGGAAAAGTTTAAGAAATTCACATGCATCTTCAGAGATAGACAATGGGAAATGGAAAATTAGAGTTGTGGCAATCTAATTGGATCGAATGAACTTGTTACCTAACTAGTTCCTTGGATATGAGTTGTTTCTATGTAAACTTGGTGTATGTATAATATGATATATTTGATATACATAAAAATCACTCATACGTTTAGGTACACCAGTTCCAACTAGGAACTAGACTGACACAACTCTGAATAGAAACACAAAAATTACAATAAATACTGTAACATTCCCTCCCTTTTTATACCCTCAACCATATGGGTAGAGAGGGTATTCGGGGTGAGATGAAAAAACTGCAATCAATTTCAGACTGCTGTCATTTCTAAGCCACTCGTCCGACAGTTGTTAAAATTATTCCAGGGACAGTTTTTTATATTGTTTACAAACATGCAAAAGCAATTTGGTGAGAATTTTCCAGAAAAAAAAAAAAAAATTATTCGTGATGGAATTCAAGCGTGATAGAGTGATTTCTTTATTTTTGGCTGGAAAATCACTAGTGGCTATCGTTAGAGCATTCCAGCATTTAAATGTGAATAAATTTTTTGTGTCTCGTACCATCGCTCGTTACTGTGATAGTGGTAGCGTAGCCCGACGTCAAGGAATATTCCATTCGGCAAATATTGAAAAATGATCTCGGAGTAAAGCCATTGAAATTCCAAAAAGTGCAAGAACTTACACTGCAACAGAAAGAAAATAAACTCAAATCGCTAAAGAAAGTGGTGAACTGCCGAATTAGGTTTTCTCCGATGAGAAAACATTCGTTGTCCAGCAGCTGTAAAGAAACAAAATGATCGTGTTTATTTGCCAAAGAGGTCAGCAGCTGAAAATGTGCTCCTTCGGTTGAACACCAGAACTCAAGCGACGGCCATGGTTATGGTGTGGGTTGCCAGAACAGCCGATGGTTGCTCTCCGCTCGTATTAATCAACTGTGGCATCAGAATAAATGCCGAATATTATCGCGAAAATATTCTGGAGGGTGTATTAAAGCCTTGGGCACGCAAACATTTTGCCCGCATACCTTGGACATTCCAACAGGACTCAGCACCATCTCACTCAGCACGCGCCACCCAAGAATGGTTACAAAATGAGGTTCCTCGCTTCATTTCCAGCGCACAAAATCTCCGGATACCAATCCGTTGGACTATTGTGTCTGGAGTGTTTTAGAAAGCAAGGCTGGCACTAACAAATACCAAAGTGTCGATCACCTCAAGCAATCGCTTCGCCGGGAACGGGCTAAAATACCGCAGAGCAACATTCGGGCATCGTGTGACGGTTTCATTTCATCTGCGAACCCCATCAGGTACCTCATCCACAAAGGGTGACAATTTTTAATATTTTTGTCTGTCATAACTTGTGGAAGGGGTTAGCGTTTCTTTACAAAGTGCTATATCTAAATATTTCTTCAACCAGTAACGTGAGAAGAATATGAAATTTATGATTTGGGATAAAATTAAATATAAATTTTAGATTTTCATGAAATTTTGTCCACACAAATATTTTTATCTGTATCAGATGAAGTATGAAATTTGAATACTTCAATCGACTATGTCGGGTACATCACGCACATTTTATTACATATCTAATATAAAGTCGATATAGTTCTAACCTGATACGTCGTAATATTTATATCATATTTTTTAGGTCCAATACCAAATGGACAAAATTGGCCCATTCCTCGGAACCTAATCTAAAGAGGGTCAACAATTTGAATAGTCATAACGGAAGTCAAAATATATATAAACAGTCGAACATTGATCTGTCGGCAAGCCCGTCTGTCACATTTCAGTTTGTTAAGTTTTGTATTGTGCAATAACTTTCGAAATACCCCATAAGGTATGGTAAACACGCTTTTATACAAAACACAGAGGCTTTCCATATTTCCTTTATGTTAGACCTTTTGTTAGAATCCAATATTTTAGATTCTTTTTTGTTAGAATTCTATTAACTCTCTCCCGATATAGTTACAAAATCCATCTGATTTACCCCCATTTATTAAACTCACCTCCTCGTGATTCAATGCGGGGGGAAACAACAGCTGGCATAATGTGGCATCGCTTAAGTACTGTATCCGTCCGTAATGCTTGTTAATGTAATGAGCGAACTCGAACAAATGTGTTGAATGTAAACAGACGAAGATGCAAAGCAAACAAGCAACAGCAGCAGCAGCACAACAACAACGATAACAACAGCAACAATGCAGGCAGCTACTACATAAACGACAGACGAAACGAACAACACAATCGTCACCTAACACAGGCAGTTTATGTGCTTCGCAAGCGAGCAACATGGTGCTGTTGTTATTGCTGGCGCACGATGTTTATTAAAAGAGGTCAGTTGCAATCCCCCTTCGTCAAGGTGGAAGGACTAGTTGGATAGAGTCGTGTTAGGTCGTAACGAACTGTTTATACTTTTCAATGATATATGTTGCTTTGCTGAGAAAGGGGATTATATTGACTGGTATTTTGGGTTTGATTTGGATTTTTGTCTCTATGTCTTACTGGAAGTTTCAAAAAAAATTGGACCTTTATGAAATAGTAAAACAACAATTCTGAAGGTATCGTCGATGCTTCTAGAAATTATTTTAGAGTTGGGAACTCATATATGTATAGGTCAACTAGTACGTTGTGTAGACATGTCTGTTCTGCTCCAATTTCCGCTCCAAGTTCAAAAATTCGGCTTTAATTACAAGTCTTTAGGCGTGAGTTGGTTTAGCAGAGCAATTGAAACTGTATGCAGCTGTATATCGCATTATCCATAACAAAGATGAGTCGAAGCGGAGGGACAACGTTCTTCATCCGCAATGGGTATAAGTGGACTCGTTGCATCAGTTCGAATTTCTGATTGTTAGACAGATATATATGCCCCATACAATACTTTGGATTGCTCTCAAGGTAATACAACGAGAAAATCAATATGGGTCACTGAAGTCAGGAGGAAGCATCCTGTTGAAGAATTCAGGGCGGCTTTCTAACAGTTCTGCATAATTTTTCAGTTTCAATTTAATTCTCCGATCACCTTATCATAGACAGACCCATCATGTTATAAGAGATTTGTTCTATGTACTGCCGGCTGGAGATTCAAGGAAGTTTAATTGTATGTAGAAATTAGGTGATATCTGACCCTAAATAGTCGGACATAGTCCGTTCCTGGATATTTTGAGTCAATCTAGGGATCTCCGTATAACTCTTGAAGGGAACGTCCAAACTTAGTTCATTCTAATGTTATTATCAAACTTACTTCGATTTCGAAGAGAGGCGATATAGGTCCCACAAAAGGTCAACATTTTACAGAAAATATTCAAAATTTGCAAATTATAATTTTTGTAGAAGCGACAGATCAGGTCTGGTATAGGTCCACTGCGTCTAGGGTCAAATTTTGAATAATCACAGCCATTATAAAATGTGTAATAAGATCCCGATTGTATTCAAATTGCGTCCATCCCATTATTTTTATCAACACAACGCGTACCTCATTTTCCATTTCAGATTTTCCATAAAAAATATATATTACTATTTAAAATAAGTTAAAAAATATTAGTTCGTTTTGCCGACAGATGTATACCCTCAGACAATGTTCGACTATTTATATATATACTTTGACTTCAGTTATGATTATTCAAATGTTTGTCCCTCTTCCAAAGGAATCGGCCAATATTGTCCATTTTGAATCGGACCTAAATAATGATATAAATATTGCGACGTGCCAGGTTTGCACTATATTGGTTACTTCTTTCTTTATATGAGATATGTGATAATTTTTAGAAAATTTTAAAATGTGCGGGATGTACCACGTGTAGTCGACGGAAGTATTCGATTTTTATACTCCATCCAATACAGTTTTCTGGTGGAGGGAAATATTAAGATATAGCAACTTGTAAAGAATTGCCGATTTTTTTCCGCCAGTTATGAGAGACAAAGGTATTGAAAGTTGTAACCCATTGTGGGCCCCAAAGGGGGTTCGCAGATACATATCATCTTCATAACAGATCTAGTGTTAGCAAAAATGTTTGTGTGTGTGAAATTTGAAGAGAATTGGATGCTTATTTTGTTTTCTTTAAATGTTTTGTTTTCCGAAATCTTGAACCCTATGTAGAAAAGGTACCAGAAGAAATGGTCCGACATCTACCATATTTATAACAGATCTTGTGTTGATTAAAATATTGAGATCCCTTAAGTCTGAATGGAATCGAATATTAATTTCGCGTTTTATGAGTTTCATTGATTTTCAAAATGTTGGCCCTTTGTGTGGGAGATACCAGAAGGGGTGGACCGATATATCCCATTTTCACATCAGTCTTTGGGTTAATAAAAAATATTGTGAAGTGTGTATTTTGAAGAAAACAAGAAGCATATTTCGGATTTTATCATCGATTTGGGTATTCAAAACTTCGACCTATTGTGGGGGAGGTACCAGAAGGAATGGTTCGATCTCGGTCATCTTTATAACAGATCTTGTGTTTAATGAAATATTGAGATGTGCCAAGTCTGAATAGAATCAGATATTAATTTCGGGTTTTATAAGCTTCATTGATATTCGAAATGTCAGTATTTTGTGGGGAGGTACCAGAAGGAGTGGACCGATATAGTCCATCTTCACACCAGACTTTGGGCTAATAAAAATTTTGAGATGTGTGTAATTTGAAGACAATCGGACACTTACATCACATTGGATAAGGGTTATAATACTTGATGGATTGGATTCGCACCTGACTTAGCACTGATGAAAATATTAAAATTTGCAAAATTGGGACAAAATCGAATTATCGTTTCACTTTCTGTGCAGTAAATTATTTTCTTTGAAAATATTAACATTTTGTGTGGGAGGTACCAGAAGTAGTGGACCGATGTTGCCCATCTCCGAACTCGATCTAAGTTTGACAATAATATTATGATGTACCAAGTTTGGATCAAATTGGATACTCCCTTCAAGAGTTATCGTGCGCACCAGCCCAACAGACGGATGGACATCGCTAGATCGACTCAAAATGTCCTGAAACGGATTTGGTCCCAAGAGATATAGGGTGTAAAACCGTTGTTTCGATGAGACTCGTTTTGGCCGTGTAAAATAATATATACCCTCTCTAGCCATATGGCTGAGGCTATAATGAAGGAAGTAATCGGTTTCTCAATATTTATATCACATTTATTAATTCCAATACCAAATGGACAATATTGCCTAATTTCTTCGGAACCTACTCCATAGAGGGTCAACAATTTGAAGAATCATAACAGAAGTCAAAATATATTTAAATAATCAAACTGAGGGTATGCATCTGTCAACAAAACCGACTAATACTTTTTAACTTGTTTTATATGAAAAGTGTTAGTTTTATATATTGTCTTATTTATCCGTAAAGGACCCTTTAGTCCTATAAAGTTGTATGTACTGAAAAATGGGACATCCAACCTACCAAAACTTCGGATTACCAATCTGAATACTTTGACATTCTTAAAATCGTTGGGTTCTATTAAATGAAGGCTATATTAAACAATGGACCTGTTTCGAAAATAAGGGGTTGAGATGCTGGTCTGTAGGTGGTTTATGGTACCAAAATAGACCTATTTTTTTGTACGAATATTGACTCCAAAATAAAAAACAATTTTTCTCACGTGGATGTTCCCCAAAGCAACGATTAACTAAGTATGTCCTACATCCAAGCAGCTTAAAATCGCCTCTCAGCTGACGTTTAATTAAAACAACAACAAAGAGCAATATGAAGGAGCGTACAACGATTTTCGAGGTAAACAAATGCGCTTATGTATGAGTGTGGCGTTGCTGGCGTATGCCGGTGTTGTGTTGTTTGTGTTCGAATTTTCTATGTAAACAGAAGCCAACTATGTAGTAGTGGAGTGCGTTAAGAATTTATGTGTCTGTATTAGTAGGTGAGGAGTGCATATTTAGTGTCAAAGCTTTGCAAAAAATAAAAAAACACACACACACATACACAACAACATGCATTCGGTTCAAGCACCTGTTTTGTTGTCAACATAAACGTTGTCGCTGCTCTGCAAGTTGCTTGGTTTCCCCTTTTGCTGTTTTTCTCTCTCTCACACTTTTTCCCTGTTAGCAAGCGACCCCTGGGAACTGGTTTGGAACTGAAAATAGTGTCGCTATGTGCAAATGTTGTTCTGCTACGTTAAGCGAGATTAATTTATTGTTTGCCTACAAAAAGTGAGCTGGAACTCATTGAAAAAAAGACGGGAAAAAACTCTTCGTAGATTTTGGTGTTCATCACAAACGGAAAGAAAAACGAGTACATGTATGTGTTAGTGTGTGTGTGTGAACACCTAACAAAATGGCTCAACTTGTAGTTGAATGGTCAGAATGTCCGCCACGCAGATTTATAAAATAATAGTCACCTTTGCTCTATCGGCATGGACGGGGAAACGTTAAGGGAGTTTTGTCACTGAGGAGTAGCTTTTTCTGTTTTTGGTTGGTCTCAGAGCGCACATTGTAGCCGGCAATTGCCGTCATTTTTATGTCTTTTTGTAAGCGGAATTTGTTGATTTTTTTGTGCTATCGCCACCCTGAAACTGAAGTCAGAACTAAAACGTTTCTAAGTGGCACAAAATAATAAATCGCAGCAATAAAACTCACAAAATTTAACGCAAACAGAGGTGGGCATCAACAGACAAGCAAACGTGTATGGAAACCAGAATATCCAAAGGCACGTGTATTTTCATACAGCAGATTTTTTAAGCCCTGCAAAATATTGAAGGTACATTTAAAATTAAGTGGGCCAGCTCTGAAAAGAAACCTTTGATCTAATATCTAATGGTTTGCACAGTTTATTAAGGCAATCTGAATTATATATTTAGCCTCAATATAAAAAAGAGACTAGTTAAATGCCATCCATGTGCAGGAGATCTGCCCTCTACCATTTGACAACCTGATAAAAATCTTAAAATCTGTAGACATTTTTAAAAAAATATTCTGATTTATTTCAAAGCGTTTGTCTATGGAAAATTTTTTTATAAATGGCATGTGAAAGACTTTACTGTGAAAGACCTTCTAAAAGCCTTTTTCTACTCTTTTCTTTCCTACACTTAGATGACCTGATTTATAAAATATCATATCATCATATGTTCACTGATTTAATTATAAAACTATAAACCACTCCAAAACCAATATTTGTAGAACCATCTTAATATTTATACCTCCTCAGCGTTACGTTACGGTATATATCATTTGATACGGCCAAACCGTGCCTTATCGAAATAACCGTTTAAGAACCTATGTCTCTTTAGACCAAATCCGTTTCAGGACAATATCGGCTCACTCCATGAACTATTTCCAAGGTCCAGGGTCCAAGTTTCTAATAATTATATCTTTTATAAAGTGTGAAATGAGAATCTAATTGTCTTCAAATTTCACACATCTCCATATTTTTATTAACAAAATATATGGTATGAATATGGAATATATCGGTCTACTCCTTCTGGTACCAGTCCCACAAGGGGTCAACAATTTGAATTACTAAATCGGCCTGAAAAATGTACTTCTCTTAAAATTTCACTTATTCCAATATTTGAAAATGGAATATGTAGGATCATTCATTTTTGCCCCAGCCTTCAAAGGGTTTAAATTTATAGCAATCCAAACTCTAATAAGATGCGAATTAACTATTCAATTCTCTTCAAACTTCACACAATCCAGTATTTCCACTAGCACAAGATCTTGTGTGAAGATGGTAAATATCGGTCCACATCTTCAGGCACTTCTCCCACAAAGGCGTAAACATTTTGAATAATAAAAATGCTTTAAAATATGAAACATCTAATTTTTCGAAATTCTAACAATTCGTGTACCAAAAGTACTAAAATGCACTTAATTTACGACCATTTGGAATTATGTGAACGGATAGTGTAAAATCTTGAAATTTGGTATGAGACTCAATTCTTGGAAATGAAATTGATGCAAGGAGGTGCTTTTTGAAATGTGTACAAAGTGTAAGAATTGTACTAAATTTTACACAATTTGGTACAATTACGATTTGGGTGAACGGAAGAGTTGACAAATTGAAATGTTGGAATTGGGTTCCTTGTTGGTGGTATGTTTGTGATAGAGGAGTGGTCCTGCACAAGTACATGAAAAGTACTAAAAATTACTATATCTGGTACAATTTGGTATAGTGGTTGAAATCGGAAATTTTCATAAGATCGCTGTTCATATGTATCCTGGACATATGGATGTGGTTTCGGAAAGTTGTACTATAATTGTACTATAATTACTTAATGGTACTAAATTAGGTATTGGGTGAAGGGATAGAGATTGAATTCTGCAATTTGATATTGAGGTCTTTGTTGGTATCTGGAATTTAGATATAGAGGAGGGTTTGAAAATGCGTGCTATATTCGCACAAAAAGTACTAAATAGTACTTAATTTGCTATTGAATGAATGAAGATGTAACTTTTGGTGTCTGTGGTTAAGATATGAATGTGGCTTTGAGAATCGTACTATGATTGTTCGAAAGGTACTAAATTTATCGTCGAGTGAGTGGATAGAGCTAGAGCTTGTACTAATATTGGACCACTTGGTCCACTTGCTTGGTACTAATATTGGACTACTGTTAGTATCTAGAATGGAGAGGTATAGACTGTTGTGGATATATACATTATATGTTATTAAATTTGGATTTGGATGAAGGGATAAGAGCTGAAATTCTGAAATTTAATATTGAGATCACTGTAGGTTTCTATGGTTTACATATGGAGACGTAGAAATAGTTTTGATCAGAACAAATGGTTGTGCTTTCAATGAAAGATTTTGAAACTTTTTGGTGCAAAAGGTAAGCATTTTCCAATTATTCTTTCCGAAGAAGAGAAAACTGGACCTAACTTAATCTAAAAATGTAAGGTGAAATTTTCCTCCCCCTTAAAGGGTCAACAGTATGAACTGTCGGC
The DNA here is from genome assembly GCF_030504385.1 of Musca domestica. Taxonomy (NCBI): domain Eukaryota; kingdom Metazoa; phylum Arthropoda; class Insecta; order Diptera; family Muscidae; genus Musca; species Musca domestica. The sequence continues at coordinate 2,964,946 of NW_026712406.1, read as the reverse complement.
AAAATCGACTGATACTTTTTAACTTGTTTTTTGAAAATTTCAAACTTTTGTGGGGGAGGTACCAGAAGGAGTGGACCGATATTGCCCGTCTCCGAACTCGATCTAAGTTTGACCACCCCACATACAGATGAACGGACATTGCTATATGTTCATCAACTTGAAAAAAAAAAAACAGAAAAGAAAGTCCTAAAGTCGGGCGGGGCCGATTTTATGATACCCTACACCACTTTACTAATTTAGTAGAGCTGCGCATAACAATTAAAAGCTTTTTATGGGAGAATTCAATCATACACGCTATGATTATAATTATAATTTAAAATTCAAAGTAATAAATATGCCGAAGCATTTGTATCTTTTAAATTCGGACTTGTATTGCCCATTTGGTGCAAAATTAATTTGAAATCAGATAAAGATATATATGGGAGATATATCCAAATCTGAACCGATCTCGATAAAATTTAGTAAAGATATTTCTGTGCTGTATTTGATTTATTTCCCTAAATATCGTTGTTACGGAGTGCATATTACGGCTGTGGGTAACAAATACAACAAATCGGATGAACAATATATATGGGAGCTATAGCTATATCTGAACCGATCTTCACCAAATTTGGCATACTACCTTCTAGACTCAATTCGGTCGTATGTGCCAAATTCCATCGCATTTGGGCAAATATTAGACGTTTGGTGCACAATAAAAGGTAAATCGGACGAAGTTATATATAGGAGCTATATCCAAATCTGAACCGGTCTCGATAAAATTTAGCAAAGGTATTTCTGAGCTGCATTTGATATATTTCCCCAAATATTGTTGTTACAGAGTGCATATTACGGCTGCGGAGGACAAAAATAACAAATCGGATGAACAATATATATGGGAGCTATAGCTATATCTGAACCTACTTCGATCAAATTCGGCACACTTATTTTCATGCCTAATTTGGTTGTATGTGCAAAATTCCATACTATTCGGACTGATATTACACGTTTGGTGCACAATAAAAGGCAAATCGGACGAAGATATATATGGGAGCTATATCTAAATTTTTACCGATTATCTCCAATTTCAATAGGGTTCGTCCTTGGGCCAAACAAATGTTGTTTGGAAAATTTCATCTCAATCGGATAATAAATGCGACCTGCATTTTGTTCACAAGAATACATGGACAGACGGACGGACGGACGGACAGACGGACTGACATGCATAAATCAACTCAGAAAGTGATTCTATGGAGATCCTCAAAAGGAACTATGGGTCTATCTCGTTTCCTTTTGCCTGTTACAAACAAATGTGTAGGGTATAAACAGGAAAATGTAGGGTATTTTTTGATGCAAACTTTCAAAAAGTTATCTATTAATAGAAATGTCTTATATACGATGATGCATGAAATATCTTATATATCTTCTATGTATAGAAGACATGTGAACAATTTTTACTTACAAAAATATATTTTTTTTTTTTCTGTGGAAGACCTACGAAAATTCTTCCGACGATGTTTTAAGTTCTTGAAACCTAATACAATGATTTTTATATGTTGAAGCCATATATATGGGAGACCTTGGCAAATTTTTTAGATTAGAATTTTAAAGCTTGTTTATTGTTTGTTAAATTTTCGTTTTGTGGCACAACATGCCACAATTGACATACATAACTTCGACACACGTTTCGGTATACACCCATAAATGTTTTGCTTGTCCCAAATTTTTGTTTTTTTTTCAGCAGCTGTAGATTGCTGTGATTTGTGATTTAAAGGAAATTTGTGTAAATGTTGTATTTGCTTCATGCATTTCCCTCTCTTTCCCACACTCTGACATGGAAAATAATGTCATAAAAATAAATTGTGGACAAATAAATACACGTACTTACCTTGTTGTACCATCCAACAGAAGCCGTAGCAACAACAACACTAAATGCGATTTGACATTTTCTGCGAAAAAAACAGAATATTTTGAATGCTTCAAAGATCTCGACCTTCAATTTAGAGGGTTTTGTACGTGAGAGGTACTTTATTTCCGTTCCGTTTCTTTTTTGCTTCAATTTTTTTCTCTTCTATTTGGCTTAGTATCCGCCGCCGCTGATGATGCCTTTGACAATTGGGGTGTAATGAAAATGAAATTCGGCATTATGTATTCAAAGCAGACGTTGAAAATAATGTCAGCAATTGCAGGGATGTTTTGTCAATGACAAACATTTAATTGAATAACAAGGGATTTTAAGTCGCTTATAGAAAATAGCCTTAGACGGCATTTTAAAGGCCCCTAAAAATGTAATAGGGAATTATAATGGGAGTATCGATTACAAAGCATAACACGTTTTTGCATTTTATTTTCTTTTTGGAAAGTGAAGAAAATTTGATAAGTGCTTGAAACAAACAAATTTTTAATATGAAATATTAGTCCAAATAAAGCTATACCAAAACTTGGACCTATATAGACCATTCCCTTCCTGAGGAAAATTATTTAAAGAATATTGGTAGGCATTGTTATATAGGGGTTGTACAAATTGTAGATCTATATTGATTAATATTTGCAAATAGGAATTACACAGAATATGAGTTAAAATACCAAGATTTGACGCATATCCACGAAAAAATACGAATAACATGCCTAAAATACTTTAAGTCTGTATTTAAGGACTGAACCCAAAAATTGACTGATATGACATGTTTTTAAAGCAATGTTTCTGTAACACAATTTCAAATCAAAGATATTTGTTGTATTTCAAAGATCTGCATTAGTTGTTACGAAATATAGTTCAAAATATTGACGACCTCCCATATATGTTTGAGGCGTAATAAGGAACTTAAAAAGTTTTGACTTCTTTTGGGATTCTTACAAAAAAACAATCAAATACTGTTGGAATTTTCAATTTGAGAGATTTGAAAATAAGTGAAAAACGTATACATACAGTTTTCTATTTTAGATGAAAAAGTTGTGTCAATCTATGTTCCTTTCTAGTTCCGTGGATTCTGGTCGTTTGTAAGGAAACTCTGCGTATGAGTGATATAATTTATATGACATTTATGAAATCATTCATACGTTTAGGATGTACTGAACTAAGGACTGAATTTATACAACTCTGCTTTTAATAAACTTTATCTCTCATTCGAGTCGGGGAGGTCACCAAAGAAAAAATCTCTATTTCAAAGAAAATATCTGTTAAAATCCTGTAAAAAACGCGAAAATATATTGTAAACCTTGGTAGGAGAGGTACCACAAGGGGTATATCTTCATACGCCGATATCTATCAATTTCACATATCTTCCATCATACTAAATTAAAATATTGGGATATGTGAACTTTGAAAAGAATCTGATGCTCATTTCCCATTTTATGAGAGACATAATTATTCACTCGTTGTAGGGAAGGTACTAGAAGCTGTGGTCTTAGATTTTCAGTCCTCAGGCCTGTTTTTGTGTTAATATAAATATTGGGATGTGCAGAGTTTGAAAATAATCAGATGCTCATTTCGCGTTTTATAAAGAATATAAGTTTTCAACAATTTGACCCGTTGTGCTGGAGGTATTGAAAGGAGTGGTCCAATGTATCCTATCTTCACAACAGATCTTGTCTTATCAATAAAGTTAGGAAGTGTGACAATTGAAGTGAATCTGATGCTTATTTTGCACTTTATGAAAGATATAATTATTCAAAAATTTGACCCGTTATAGGTGAGGTACCAGAACGTGTGGTCAGACATATTCCCTCTTCATACCTGGTCTTGTGTTGATAGAAATATTGAAATGTGTATTCAAAATGTTAACCCGTTGTGGGGAATGTCCAAAAAGAAGTGGGCCGATATATACCATCTTCGCACCAAAAATTTTATTAATAAATATATTGGGATTTGTTAATAAAAATATGGGGTGTTTATTTCACATTTCATGACAGGTATGGTTATTCAAAATTTTGAGCCATTGTGTGGGAGCTACTTGAGGAAGTGGGCCGATATTTTCCATTTTCACACCTGACCTAGCACCGATAAAAATATTGGTATTTACAAAGTTTAAAAAAATTTGAAAAATTGGATAATCATTTCTTGTTTTGTTAGATACATTATTTTAAAATTAAATAAATTTGTGGGGGAGGTACCAATATTGCATATATCCGAACTCGATCTAAGTTTGACAATAATATTTCGATGTACCAAGTTTAAACCAAATAAAATTCTCCCATCGAGAGTTATCGTGCGCACCAGCCAGCTAGACAAAGAGACGGACGAATGGGTATCACTAGATCGACTCCAAATGTCCTGGAGCGGATTTGATCCAAAGAGATCTGGGGTCTAATCCCGTTATTTCGATAAGGTACGTTTTGGCCGAATCAAATAATATATCAGTCCTGTATCTTTAAAGCAGATATTATTTTAGTAAAAATAATGTTGTGTGTGAAATATATAGAGGATCGGATGTTTATTTTGGATTATATGATCGTTTTGGTTGGTCAAAATTTTGACCCTTTGCGGGGGTGGTACCAGAAGAAATATTCCGATCTCCAACTTCTTCGTAACAGATCTTGTTGTGCCGAATCTGATGGAATGAACTTAATGGGTACTCAAAATTTTGACTCTTTGGTGGCGGGTGGGGGGGGGGGGGTGTTTGCAGAAGGCGTGGACTGATATATTCCATCTTCACACCAGACCTTGGATTAATAAAAAAAATTGTGATGTAAGTAATTTGAATCGGACACTTTTATCACATTTTATAAGAGTTATAATTTATCAAAATTTTGACCCTTTGTGGCTAAGGTACTGGACGGAGTGGACCGATATTTTCCATTTTCGCAATTGACCTAGCACTGATGCAAATATTAGACTATGCAAAGTTGGAGCAAAATTAGATTATCCTTTCTCTTATGGAGCAGTAAATTCTTTGAAAATGTTGACATTTTGTGTGGGAGGTACCAAAAAGAGTGGACCGATATTGCTCGTCTCCGAACTCGATCTAAGTGTGACAATAATACAGCGATGTACTAAGTTTGGATCAAATCGGATACTCCCTTCGAGAGTTATCGTGCGCACCAGCCAGCCAGACAGGCATACAGACGGACTGACCTCGCTAGATCGACTTCTAATGTCCTGAAACGGATTTGGTCCAAAGAGGTCTAGCGTCTAAAACCATTATTTCGATAAGGCACGTTTTGGCCATATGTCAGAGGGTATAATAATACTATGGGCAAAGTTTGAACGAAATCAGATACTCCGTCCCTTTCCTGTGAAATACTACAATTTTATAACTTTGTTATTTTTTCCAGTGCAGTGTAGGAAGTACTGTCTCACCATAAACAATCTTCAGAATTGAAGAAAGTTCTACAAAAAATACTTGCATATGTAAAGTTTGGATCAAATTTGGATAATTACTTCGAGAACCAGTCATGTGATATATGGTCATTGACACTTTAAAATATGTTAACCTAAATTTTTCCTGATCTCTGTTTTAATATGTTAAATATCGAATGCTATATCTTGAGAATTCATCCCATATTTAAAGTGGGGAAACAAGTCGTTGCGAAGCCTATGTAACTCTGTAAGCTTTACTGAGGGTTATGAGTTATCTTCTCACCATAAATCTCCACATACTCCTCAATGTCGGCATTCCTTCTGGTAGGACCAGCATAGACACAAATATCCAAAACCAAACCGATTCAAAACTTTGCAATTAATAATAAATTTTCTTCGCAATCCCGCAATTTTGTAGACACTTAATCCTATTTTTTAACCTTTTTTTAATTCATGAAATTTTTATGAAATTCTTTGTAAAATCCAATTGTTTTATAAGTGAAATACATATGCATAAATATTTTTTTTATTTATTTCAATATAATCCTTTTCCCGCCACACCCTAATATAACATCTGTTAATGAGCTTAATATTCGTTTGGCTGTCGTCTTAGCCATAATTTACATTTTTTATTTGGTTGGTGATTTTAATGTTTTTCATGTGCGGGACACTTGTGCCAGCCAACACCTTCAAAGCAGATCTTTAAATGTCATTGAAAGGAAAAGTGTTGATGGCAGGGCGAAAAAAACAGCTTAACAAGCGAACACATAATGAAGTCATAAATCAAAATATAACAACGACACAGTGACATTTTCATCCTCCTTCGCCGAAAAATAACCCTTCAAAGCAACGGCGGCGGCAGCAGCAGCCTACCCCAACAAAAGTGTAACAGGAAATTGTTTAAATTCATATAATTTTCATAAAAACCTGAAAAAAAGTTTTGAATAATTTAAATGTTATTCAATTTGGGAGCAAGTTGACAGAAGGGGAGGTTCTTCTTTTTTTTGCATTTCCTTTACTAATGGTTTTAGCCATTCCAGGCCATTTTTTTCAAGCTTTCTACACCACAACCACATAACCCTCCATGTGTGGCTGCTGATGACTGCCATCCTCGCTGTTGCCTCCCTTCATGTAACGATGATTATTCAACCAGGAACATTTCTGTTTAGAGTTCGTTGTTTTTTTTTTTTTTTTGCTGTTCCTTGCCTTTCACATCCAAGTCAATATTTTTCCAAAGTATGATTGTCGTTTAGATAATTCCCCACTCTAAAGTAGACACCAAAGTCACGTTGTGATATGGCTGATGATGTCTTCCTCTGCTTAGCTACTTGCTGTGTAGTTTGTTTTGTTTCTGTTTCTTTCGGAGGACATACTTGATAGTCCTCTTCTCTTGTTTTTTTTGGTGGTATCCTTCTTGTTCAACGTTGTCTTCTCCTTCTTCTTCTATGTCATCTGTGTCACATGATGATTGCAGATTTTCTGGTTGTAGCTCCGGCCTCACCAAGTGGATTTCGCAAACCAAAAATGTATGGTTTATTTAGTACATGTCGTGTTGCCGCTGCCGCTTGCTGTTTGTGGAAGCTTGTTGTCATCATAACACACTTGAAATACAGCTCAACATCACATGGAACATTGGTGCAACATTCAACAGTAACAGCCGAAGAAAAGAGGCAATAGAAAGCGAAACAGCGGCAGTCCAAAGCCCATCATCATTATCATCAGCAGCAACGACAATGGCAACTTGTGCACAATGCCACTGTGGAATATGGAAATATATACTTGGTTTACTTCGTGGCTAACCTCAGAAGTTTTTCGGACTTTAGGTTTGAGGATAGTTAGGTTATGATTGGCAATGGAAATATTTTTCTTTGGTTGATTTATCCAGCTGAGGTCAATATTAAATGCTTTAAAATCATTTCTGAATTGTGTGGCCTGAGTTATTGAAAAAATGGGTGCGGCAAATTTGGAATATGATGGAGTTCAGCTAAGAATAAGCCCACAGCTCAGGTTTGATCACACCAATTTTTTAATGGATTTTATTTAAGTATAAAAGGAGAGTAGGGAATAGGTTGTTCTAAACATCTGAACTTTGATATTTGGCAAATATCCAAATTTTCTGGCCAACATTATTGCAAGGTTTTTCTTAATAAAAATGGACCACCACCATTTCTAAATTCTAGAAACCAACAGGTCACTGTTCAGGCAAAATTAGGACTTTCGAGAAATTATGGTATGCATATCATAGTACCAAATGCACCTCTTCTCAAGCTATACAGGGTGAGATGACTGCAACCAACATCAGACTGCTGTCATTTCCAAGCCACTCGTCCGACAGCTGCTAAAATTATTCCACTGGGAGCTCATAATATAGTTTACAAGCGTACAATTTACCCGAAAAAAAGTTATTCGGGATGGAATTTAGGCGTGATAGTGAGATTTCTTTATAGTTGGCTGGAAAACCACAAGTGGCTCTCGTTAAAGCACACCAGCATTTAAATGTGAATAAATCTTTTGTGTCTCGTACCATCGCTCGTTGGCGTGATACTGGTAGCGTAGCCCGACGTAAAGGAAGTGGACGGAAGAAAACAGCAACATCAGCAGAAATGGTTCAAAAATTAAATATGTGACTTGATTGAAATCCGCGTCGAGGTGGCCGAAAAATGGCTCGTGAGCTGAACATATCGCAATATTCCATTCAGCAAATATTGAAAAATGAGCTCACGTCAAAACCATTGAAATTCAAAAAGTGCAAGAACTTACACCGCAACAGAAAGAAAATAGCATCAAAAGAGCTAAATAGTTGCTTCGCTTGGTCGAAAGTGGTGAATTGCCGAATTTGGCTTTCTCCGTCTCCGATGAGAAAACATTCGTTGCCCAACAGTTTGTAAATAAGCAAAATGATCATGTTTACTTGCCAAAGAGGTCAGCTGAAAATGTGCACCTTCGGTTGGCCACCAGAACTAAAGCGCCGGCCTTGATGTTGATGTGGGCCGCCATAACAGTCGATGGTCGCTCTCCGCTCGTATTAATCGACCGTGACATCAGAATAAATGAAAAATATTATAGCGAAAATATTCTGGAGGGTGTATTAAAGCCTTGGGCAGGCAAACATTTTGGCCGCATACCTTAGATATTCCAAAGGACTCAGCTCCATCGCACTCAGCACGCCCAAGAATGGTTACAAAATAAGGTTCCTCGTTTCATTTCCAGCGCACAGTGACCACCAAAATCTCCGTATACCAATCCGTTGGACTATTGTGTCTGGAGTATTTTGGAAAGCAAGGTTGCCACTAAAAATAACAAAGTGTCGATCATCTCAAGCATGCGCTTCGCCGGGAATGGATCAAAATACCGCAGAGCAACATTTCGGCAGCGTGTGACGGTTTGAAGGTCATAATTCGTGCCAAATGTGACCAATTCGAATAAATCTTCAGTTATTCTAAAATTTGATGCTATTTCCGACATTTTTTGCTTTCATTCAATAAAATTAAATTAAAGACATTAAAAGTTATGGCGTTTGACTTTGTTGCAGTTTTTTTATTTCACCCTGTAACCTCGCCAGGAGGCAATATTAGTTTTGGCGCCGTGGTTAGACATGATTTTTTCGATGCATTTCCCAATATTTTCGTTGAAGCTTTCAAAATTTATTTTTTTTATAATTTTATCATTTTTAAACTTTATTTTCCCATAGGATAATCTAAATTCACAGAGAGGACCCCGTGTTAGTTAATTAGAAGTTAAATTGTCGCTTTCTTTCCCTTTCCGCCCAGAAAAACTGAATCCAAAAATGATCATATACACATTGTGCATTTCTGTCGTCTAACTAACTGATAATTTCTAAATTCCTTTAGTATGGAATATGTAAAAATTTGCAATTTAGTTTTTTCAATCAGTAAAACTATAAAAAAATGCGAATACTCTTGTAGCAACCCACGTCAATTCATGTATCTGACGAAATAATAAAAAAAAACAACTACAAACAATGAATGCAGATCTCATGCATCTGCTGCACAATAATGCTTGGCTCTCAAATGGAAGAGAGAGGAAAAATATGACTACAACTGTTTCGACTAGAATGACATCAAACATTTTCCGCACTTTATTCCATTTGTCCTGTGTGCATTATTCCAAAGTGAAAGATTAAATCCGAACACGGATACATGCGTTCATAGTCACAATAAACATACGGAAGCACGTAAACACACATATACTGATACAAATGGAATCGCTTAAGTAGAAATGACGCATTTCTACGTAAGATTTGGTGATGATCATTAAGTTGGCGATATGTAAGCTAGACCATGTTTGGCAACAAGAAAAAAAAAATAGTAATCTTATTCGGTACCAGGAAGAAGGAGAGAGACTGAGATTTACGAAGCTTGTGAAAATCCCATACTTATTTTATTTATAATTAATAAAAATTTGATCTATTGGTGGGAAAGTAAATGAAGTGAACCGATTTCGTCCATTTTATCATCTGGCCAATAACTTATTCAAAGTTAGAAGGAAACACAAGGTAAATAAGAAGTCGAAATAAAACCCACGATATTTAAGGAATATGATCAAAAAGCCAAATACAACATGAATAAAAATAAATAAATATCTTTAAAAATAAGTAAAAAAGCAGTAAGTTCAGGAGGCGGAACTTTGAATACCCTCCACCATTTGAACGAATTTTGAAATTTTCAAATAATAAAATCCGTTAAAAATTCTATTAAATCTTACAAATACCGAATATAGCCGTTATCATCATGGACCTGTACAAGCCACAACCATATTCAATTTCGAAACTCGAAATAAACGGTGAACAATGTAGCTAAAATCATCAAAATACCGAATATTGTGAGGCACCGTTACATCGGAGCTATACGAAGACCTGGACTTGCATAGACAACTTTCTGTCATAGGCTGTAGTATCCATTACGAACTTCAAATACCAAATTTGAATTCCGGAGGATTATGTCGCTAAAATCAACAAAATACCGAATATCGGGAGGAACTGTTATATGGAGGTTATATGAAGACGTGAACTTTAACAGACAATTTTCTGTCATAGGCTGTAGTATCTGTTATGAACTTTAAATACCAAATTTGAAGTAATTCCGATAAATAATGTCTCTAAAATCATCAAAATACCGAATATTGGGAGGTACAGACAGACAATTTTCTGTCATAGGCTGTACTATCCCTTTGGAACTTCAAATATTAAATTTGAAAGAATTCTGGTTAATAATGTCACTAAAATCATTAAAATATCGAATATCGGGGGATACCGTAATATGGGGGATACCGTCTATACGAAGACCTGGACCTACATGACCCATTTTCTGTCTTATGCTGTAGTATCTATTACGAACTTCAAATACCAATTTTGAAACAATTCCGGTAAATAATGTCGCTAAAATCATCAAAATACCGCATATCGGGAGGTACCGTTATATGGGGGGCTATACGAAGACGTGGACCTACATGGCCCTTTTTCAATACCAAAAGTCCTGCTGACATAATACACATTTGAGTAAATTTTTATCAACTTACTTCATTTCATTCGGAAGCTAGAGTGATTTCCACAGACGGATAGATGGACGGGTATAAAAAAATTGTGGCCCGATCTCTCCAAATTTCTCAACTGGGTCGAAGTTTGAGGAAAATATTGCGGTGTAAAAAAAATATTGACGAAATTATACAGACACACTGACATCGTTCCCAAATCACCTGAAATGGATTTTATTCATAGAGAACTAGGGTCATAAATCGCTATTTTGATGTTTGATAAAACGTCCTGCATTGCAGATGCATCTAGTATAGTGTTGGTATCGCTTGATCTGATAATTACATTACCAGTCACACAGCACTTCTTGAGGACGTCGAAAATAGTTCTACGTGATCGAGGTGATATCTGCGCCATAGACATATACCATATTTTTGTACCCTTAGCCTTATGGCTTCAGAATTTAGATATCATTTGATACGGCCAAAACGTGCTTCATTGAAAGAACGATTTTAGACCCAAGGTCTCTTTGAGCCAAATCCGTTTCAGAACATTTGGAGTCGATGTAAGGATATTCGTCCGTCTGTCCGTCTGTCTGTTTGTTTGATGCTCACGATAAATCTCGAAGTCCAAACTTGGTCCGGAGCCAAATCCGTTTCAGGACATTTGGAGTCGATTTAAGGATGTTCGTCCGTTCGTCTGTCTCTTTGCTTGATGTACACGATAAATCACGAAGTCCAAACTTGGTACATCGTAATATTAGTATTATACTTAGATCGAGTTCAGGGATGGTCAATATCGGCTTCCCCTTCTGGTTTAAGTTTTACAATTAAATAACTTGTTCTTTACAAGGAGAAAGGATCATCCGATTTTGTTTTGCTCCAACTTTAAAAAATCCTAATATTTTCATCGGTTCTATTTTAGGTGCGACAATGGACAATATCGGCATACTCCATCAAGTACCTTCACTACAAATGGTCAAAATTCCAAATAATTATAATTTTTATAAAATGAGAAATAAGAGTCCGATTGTCTTCAAACTACAAACATTCTGCTATTTTTACCAGCAGAAGAATGTGAAATATTTTTGTCTACTTCTTCTGGTACCTCCCCCACAAAGGGTCAAACTTTGGAATACCCATGAAGCTCAGAAAACGCGAAATGAGCATTCAAACTCGGCACATCCTAATATTTCTATCAATACAAGATCTGTTGTGAAGGTGGAAAATATCCGTTCACTCCTCCAGGTATCTCCCTCACAAATGGCCGAAATGTTGAATAACCGAAATGATCATAAACATCAAAATAAGCACCCGATTCATTCCAATTATTTCAGTAACACAAGATCCGGTGTGAAGATGGAATATATCGGTTTACTCCTTCTAATTGCTTCCCGACAAAGGGTCAACATTTTTTAGAAAATAATTTACTTCGAATAAATATAATCGATCAGCCAAATTTTTCAAATCCCCATGGTTGTATCAGTACTAAGTCAGATCAGTGGACTCCATGAAGTACCTCTTTCAAAAAAGTGTTAAAATTTGGAATAATTGTAACTTCTATAAAATGCGAAATAAGAATCCGATTGTCCTTTAGTTTCGTACATCTCAGTATTTTCATCTACACAAGATCTGATGTGAAGATGAGATATATCGGTCCCCTTCTTCTGATACCTGCCAGACAACCGGTCATTTTTTTCAATAATTATAACTCTTATGCGAAACAAGTCAGCGATTTTCATCAAACTTTGTGTATTGCAATGTTTCGGTTAACAATGGACATTTCGGGTCATTCCTTCGAGTAAAACTTCTGACTAACAATTATTCATATAGAATCGTAAATAAGTGTCCATTTTTTCACATCCCAAAAGTTTTATTAGTATTAGATGGGGTGGAATACTCGATCCACTGTATCTGGTACATCGCACACACTTCAATATTTTTAAATATCTCATATAAAGTACAGGGAGTAGTTGGTATAGGTCAAATCTGGCACCTTTTAAAATTTATATCGGACTTAGGTTAGATACGAAATGGACAACAATGACCAATCCTTTCGGAACCTCATATTAAAGGACAATAATGGGTCAAAAGCTTCAATAATATATGTAAACGAACAGACATTGGCTGAGGGTATCAAATGATGGAGAAAAGTATTAACCCCATCATGTTTTTAGCGTGGAGGAGACCTCAACTTATTATCTATTTAAAGGGTGTTAAATATTCTTCCGGAGTTTTCTCTAGGGTGTAGTTTTTATCTCATTTGCTCTGCTAATAATCGAAATTATTTTTAAGGGGCAAAATGTTGAGGATGTCTTTAGATATTTGTTTCAATTGTATGCAAGCATGTATTTATGATGTCGTTTGTTTTACTACATTTGCTGCATAATCCTAAGCTTGTTGCACACTTCAACACTTTGTCTTGTTATTGTTTTTTTTCTCCCCTCTTGCAACCAGGCCCCGGCCAAAAAAAAGGAGGGTCACAAAATATTGCCCTCGTTAGCCGTCATTGTTTGCTGCGTTGCGCTGTGTTGTTTCACATGGTGTGTTTCCGGTGTTGTGGCAAACAATTTTCCGAAAACTATGCACCAGTGGGGCATGTTTTTCATGCTGTTTAATCTGGGATTTTTTTGTCGTTTTTGTTTTCTCTTCCGCTTTCCTGGAAACAAATTTTTGGTGTGTTGTCACCTAATATGTGCATGCATGTTTTATGGAAAATTTGCGTGTCTTGATGGAATGTCGCAGAAACAAGGAGAGTTTCATGTTAGAAATAGTAGAAAACTGTAAGCATTTTTGTTAAATGCAGTACAAATTTTAAATTGTTCATATTGTAGTTAATAAAATCTAGCAAACACGTACTTGTAGTTAAATGGAGTTGTAAAAGAGTTCAGGGTGGCGTATGAGTTCTTTTTTCATTTTGTGAGTGCATATAACTAATACGACCGAAGTAACACATAAACGTGCTAGTATGACCAGTGTGAACCACTTTAAATTCTAATATTCATTAATTTTTGAAATTCAGAATGTATAGAAATTCAGAATGGCTAGATGTTTTGAATAACCAAAACTGTCATAAAATCCGAAATAAGCGTCCGGTTCTCTTCAAAATACATACATCACAATATTTTTATTAACAAGGTGAAGATGGAATATGTCGGTCCACTCCTTCTGGTACCTCCCTCACAAAGGGTCGATATTTTGAATATTCATGAAGCTCATAACACGCGAAATTAATCTCCGATTTCATTCAGACTTGGTACTTCTCAATATTTTCATCAACACAAGATATGTCATAAAGATGGCAGTGATCGGACCATTTCTCGCTCACATTGGGTTCAAGACTTTTAAGAACAAAACGCTCAAAGAAATCGAAATAAGCATCCAACTCTATTCAAATTTCACACATCCAAGATGATGTATAGGGTGAGATAAAAAAAATTGCAGCAAGTCAAATCCATAATTTTTACATTTTTTTGTAAATTTTATTGAATGAAAACAAAAAATGTCGGAAATAGCATCAAATTTTAGAATAAGTTTTGATTTGTCCGAATTGGTCACCTTTGGCTCGAATTATGGCCTTCAAACGGCCAATGAAACAGTCACACGATGTCCGAATGTTGCTCTGCGGTATTTTGGCCCATTCCCGGCAAAGCGCTTTCTTGCGGTGATCGACACTTTGGTATTTTTTAGTGCCAACCTTGCTTTACAAAATACTCCAGACACAATAGTCCAACGGTTTGGTATCCGGAGATTTTGGTGGCCATTGTTCGCTGAAAATGAAGCGAGGAACCTAATTTTGTAACCATTCTTGGGTGCTGGCGTGCTGAGTGCGATGGTGCTGAGTCCTGTTGGAATGTCAAAGGTCTGCGGCCAAAATGTTTGCATGCCCAAAGCTTTAATGCACCCTCCAGAATATTTTTGCGATAATATTCGGTATTTATTCTGATGCCACGGTTGATTAATACGAGCGGAGAGCGACTATCGGCTGTTATGGAGGTCCACACCATCACCATGGCCGGCGCTTGAGTTCTGGTGGCCAACCGAAGGTGCACATAATCAGCTGACCTCTTTGTAAACACGATCATTTTGTTTGTTTACAAACTGCTGGACAACGAATGTTTCCTCATCGGAGAAAACTAAATTCGGCAGTTCACCAGCAACTCTTTAACTCTTTTGAGTCTATTTTCTTTCTGTTGCGATGTAAGTTTTGCACTTTTTGGAATTTCAATGGCTTTACCCCGACCTCATTTTTTAATATTTTCCGAATGGATTATTGCGATATTTTCAGCTCAGGAGCCATTTTTCGGCCACGGCGACGCGGGTTTCGATCAAGTAGGTCCTTTACTTTTCGAACCATTTCTGCAGATGTTGCTGTTTTCTTTCGTCCACTTCCTTTACGTCGGGCAACGCTACCAGTATCACGGTAACAAGTGATAGTACGAAACACAATCGATTTATTCAAATTTAAATGCTGGAGTGCTCTAACGATAGCCACTTTTGATTTTCTAGTCAGATATAAAGAAATCACACTATCACGCTTGGATTCCATCACGAATAACCTCATAACTTCTCACCAAAGTGCTTTTGTACGTTTGTAAACAATATAATAAGCTGTCGCTGGGATAATTTTAACAGCTGTTGGACGAGTGGCTTAGAAATGACAGCAGTCTGAAGTTGGTTGCAGTTTTTTCAACTCATCCTGTATATCTACTAACCTCTTCTGGTACCTCACCCTCAAAGGGGCACGATTTCCAATACTTTTATTTGTCATAACGTGCGAAACATTTCGGCGATTTTTTGCAGCTTACTACACCTAAATATTTCTCTTGACCAGAAATCTGATATAAATTTATAGTTTATCGGAATATGTGATTTTCAATAAAATTTTATATAAATGTTCGATTTCCTTCAAATTTTTGCAGATACCAATATTTTTATTTGTATTAGATGGTGTATTAAAATTGTATGTTTCGATCCTCTATAACTGGCAACTAACGCATATTTTCACATTTTGAAAAATTTGCACATTTCTCATATAAAGCATAGGAAGTTGTCAATAAAGTCCAATATTTATATCGGTCTTGGGTCAATGGTCAATATTGGCCAACTGCTTCGGAACCTCCTCAAGGCTGGGGGTAAACATCTGTCGGAAAAACCGACTGATACTATTTCACTTGTTGTTGGAGATTTCGTGAACCACAACTTTTGTTTGAGAAAAAACCATAAATCTAGATCTTCCTCCCCCTCAAAAAATTCTATATGAGAACGAAGGAAAACTTTAAAAAATGTATTATCGGAGGGTTTGTAATGCTCAGGGATCTATTATATATAGCCTATTTAAAATAGTTATTATTGTTGCATGCATTAGTTTATTAGTTCATTATCTCAAAATAATCCCATCTCATGTGACATTTGCAAATCCTTAATAAAGTTTATAGATCCTGGTTTTTATTACTGAAGAAGCTATTGTAATTTTGCCAAAGCCATACATCGACCTAAACAAACTTGTTTATCTTTTGATACAAAAATAACATTATATAACACACAAACTTTCGCCTTTGTATCATTTGCCAAAGACAACGCTGCTGCTAAGAAAACTAAACACCTGTTGAAAGCTTTTATTAAGTTTACTCTAAAGCTATAAACACATTAATAAAAACTAACTAATACAAAATAAGTTAATAATCCTGCCACAAGCATACCATAAGCAACAGTATCAACATGTAAGTGTTCTGCCCTGCTCTCCGCTTTGTTGTGAACTGGAATTCCTTTAAGCATTACCTACAGGCTGGCAGCGACACCTACCCCTGTCACCATCCCCTTCAGCTCTAATGGTGCCAACGATACAACTACCCCGACGATTGCATGCTGCCTGCCGGCACCTTCGAAGACTAATGAAAGTACTTAAAAATCTCTATTAGTGGTAATACCCCCCTCATGGACGACTTTGGCACCCCAAAGGCCTGGCCAAGTTAAGGTAAATGGCAAGGCACAGTGGCACTTTCCATAAGACCTCCCATTGATACGAACGAAACACAATTGTATTTTGTGCAGGATGAGATTCATACATTAGCAACAATACAACCTGGAGTGGTATGGAGTGGTTTGGTGTTGGACAATGATATTCACCTTCTCCTCCGTTGTCCCCACTCCAAGTGGCAGTTGAAGTGCCAAGTGGTTAATGCCAAACTGGCGATAGTGGCATTGGTTTCAACTTTGGCAAACCCACAACATAGCGCAACAATTAAGTTTGTTTCTTGTGGTGAAATGGTTGTTGTTTCTTTTTTTCCTCAACCCCAACTCCCCAGGCCGCCTCCATTGTCCAGTGGGTTTATGGCTCCACTACAATGGCCTGTTAGGAGTCTTCTTCTATTGTTTTCGTTTTTTTTTTTGCCATTGAGTTATGGTTCAAATTTGTAACAAACTACAAGACCATGGCGGCGTCCATTAACTAAAAGGCTACCGCTGCGAAAAATGGAGAGAAACTATAAATGGCGGGAGTAAAGTCGAGCGAGACAAAAAAAAAAAAAAATAATAATAGAAAACACAAAAAAAAAAAAAAAAACGGAGCAACATTAAAAACTAAGCGTGCCAAGAGAAAGTTTTTATCAAACAAGTTTATTAAAAACTATGGGAACCATGGCCCATGCTCTGCCCTCCGAGAGTGTGAGGGGAAGGCAAACATGATTCCGATTTTGGCAACATTAGTCCACAGTGGTTATAATAGAACATTATGGGTTTATGGGATTAATACTTGGTGGGTTTAATGAAAATGAAATTGTGCAGTACATAATATGACTAATATGAGTATTTTTCAGAACCGTTTATGCTTTACTGGAAGCTTTCAATAATGTTTCAAATCAAAAGAAACATGCCCATAATTTAGCTGTTGATTGAGCGGAAACTCCTTGATGAGGGATGCCAAATTCTAGTTTTCTCTCTACAGTTGGGTAACCAAGATTTTGGTTTATGTCATTTGGTGGTAGTTGCCGGTAGTATACCTTCTCTGATAATATGGAGGATCAGCATAAAATTCTATGTCGATTTAGTAATGTCCGTCTGTCTGTCCGTCTGTGGAAATCACTCTAACTGCCGAACGAAATGAATTAGGTTGATAAAATTTTACTCAGATGTTGCTTGTGGTGCAGAACCTTTGGGCTACGTTTTGGTATAGGCGCCATATAACTTTACCGACAGATTTAAGATTTTTTGGTTGTTTTAGTCAAAATTTCGACCCAAATTTGCTGGAAGTTTACATCCTTGCATAGAACTATCAATGTAGGTCTAAGTTTTCATATAGTCCTCCAACTATTCGGTATTTTGATGATTTGTGTCACACTTTTAATTGAAAAAGTTTCCAATCTGCAGTTTTATGTTCTTAATAGGTACTATGACAGAAAATTATTTATTTTTGGATTTTATTATTCACCGAAATTGCTTAAAAAGTTCGTATTTAATGCTACAACCTGTGACAGAAAATTACATATGCAGCTCCAGGTGTTAGTATGACCCCCATATAATTGTACCTCCAGATATGCGGTATTATGATGATTTTAGCAATATTATTCAACGGAATTGTTTCAAAATTCGTATTGGAATATCGTAATGGCCTAATTGGAGTTAAAGGTCCTTGTCTTCGGATAGACCCAAAATAATGGTTACACCCTATATTCAGTATTTTTAGCAGTAATTTTCAACTATTTTTTTGAAAATTTCTTCGATCTATGCATGTCCGTCCGTCCAACCGTATTTTTGTAGGCAAAATACAAGTCGAATTTATTATACGACTGTGATATTTTGTTTAAACCAAAAACGAACGCTATTAAAATTTGCTGTGCTTATAGTATGCCAAATTGCGTAATATATGCCAAAGTTTTATCAAATTTAAAAATTCGGCTAGGGCAAAAGTTTTGACTCTCTATGGAGTAGGTTCTGAAGCAATCGACCAATATTGTCCATTTCGTATAAGACCTAAACAAATATGATATCAATGTTGTTATGCAAAATCATAAATTCCATATTCATCTCAGGTTTCTGGCTGTAAAGAATCGCTGAGTTGTTTCGCAAGTTATGACAGATAAAAGTATTGAACATTGTGACCTTTTGTGGGTGGGGTACCAGAAGGGGTTCGCAGATACATATCATCTTCAGAATTTGAAGAAAGTTGGATGTTTATTTCGCGTTTTATGATCTTCTGGATATTCAAAATTTTGACCCTTTATGAGAGTGGTATCGGAAGGAATGGACCAATATATCCCATCTCCATACCGATATTGTGTAAATACAACTAATGATTATTTTGGATTTTACAATCGTTTTGATTAGTCGAAACTTTGACCTTGTGTGGGGGAGGTACCAGAAGAAATGGCCCAATCTCTACCATCTTTATAGCAGATCTTGTGTTAATGAGTACATTACGATGCACGAAGTCTGAATGCAATCGGATGTTAATTTTGCGTTTTATGAGATTCATGGATATTTAAAATTTTGACCTTTTGTGAGGGAGATCCCAGATGCAGTGGACCGATATATCCCATCAGTGGATCATGTGTTAGTAAAAATAATGGGATGTGTGAAATATTAAGAGAACCGGATGTTTATTTCGGATTTTATAATGGTTTTGGTTATTCATAACTTAGACCGTATGTGGCCGAGGTACCACAAGGAATGGCCCGATATCTACCATCTTTAAAAAAGATGTTGTGTTTATGAAAATATTGAGATATGCCAAATCTGAATCGAATTGGATGTTAAATTCGTGTTTTATGAGCTTCATGGATATTCAAAATTTGGACCCTTTGGAGTGAACGGATATTTTAATTTTTTCCACCTGATACCAAAAACGGATTATCCTTTCTATATTTGGGCAGTGAAAATTATTTTTTTTTTTTTGAAAATGTTGACATTTTTTGGGGGAGGTACCAGAAGATGTGGACCGATATTGCCCAACACCGAACTCAATCTAAGTTTGACAATAATATCACGATGGACCTTCGAGAGTTATTTACGTACCAGCCAACCAGCAAACAGGCAGACGGACGAACGAACGAACATTGCAAGACCGACTCCAAATGTCCTGAAACGGATTTGTTCCAAAGAGACCTAGGGTCTAAAACCGTTATTCCTATGAGGCTTGCTTTAAAAATATCAAATGATAAAAATATGGCAAACATGTAAGACTTACTTGGAATATATATAGGGGCTATACCAGATCCTGGACCGACACACCAAGACGTGGACTGACATATTTTGTACAAATGATTCTATATGCATACCATTGACCTGTATCAATTTTTTAAAGCGTTATCCTTAAACATTTTTGGGAGTTCGATTTACTAACCGAAACACTGTTCCATTCTTCCTAAGGGCTATGAACTTAATTTTGAATAATCCAACAACAACATCACCAATCCTACTGCGAACTATATACAACAAACAAATTAAGACATTAGCCATCGATTGGCCCCATAATATCGTCAGTGTTAAGTTGCCTTCATTTCGTTTTCCCCTTTAGTGGATTTCTTCGCTTAACTGAGGCACTCACACACACCACCACACACAAATCCGCACACCGATACTAAAACCAACATTCTGATGTATTTATAGCAAATTCTTCAATTACAACGGCGATGAACTTTAGAAATTTCTGCTTATTTGCCGTAATAATGGCAGTTAAATAAGTTTTGTAATTTTGTTCTCCCGTAAAAAAAAACCCAAAGAGTGGGAGCTGAAGTAACGAAGTAAATTGAAACATAAGGAAGGACTGCTCAAAATGCCGCTAAACAGAAGGTAGTAAAATTAACCAGGGATATAGTTTGAAATACATTTTTGTGGAATTAAGGTGACCAATTTTCATAAAAAAAGGACAATACATTAATACAAACATAATTTCGGAGGAAAATTTAGAGGTATGAATATTTATATATGATAAATATTGTTATTGTAAAATTAAAAATTAATCCCTTCTTGCCACAAACATGGCCACCCCACCACTCGCTGCATATTTGAAAGTGTGAACGTATTTAGTTACAGTTATTAGAAATTAACTTCTTTATATTTCATGGCTAATAAATGTTCCGGAGAATTAAAAAAAACACAACACCCGGAAAAAAAGTTCTGAGATAACCCTCCCGACAAAGTCTATAACTATTATTAGCAAAATGTTTCTTGCACCAGACCATATTGCCGTTGCGTTCCACTCCGCCCCTCAAACAATTTACTTTCAACTCATTTCAAAGAAGTTTTTACAGTCCTTAACGACTCTTTCATACTTTCATTGGCGGTGAGGAAACCAGAAAAAAAAAAATAGAAAAAGAAAAATAGTTTTATAGCGGAAATTGATATTATTTAACAACGTTTTAAGTTCTTTTAGAGAGGATTTTCAATTCGCTAAGCAACTTAACGCGAAAAGGATAGGCATCAGTTCCATTGAAAGCGTGGCAAAGGCAGTGGTTCAGCTCTCGGTTAAAACTATGAACCACAAAAAAAGCAACACAGCCGACCAACGGCAACACTAAATTTGCCAACGAAGCCGGAGGTTATGCCAGGGAAATTCAAAATAAAAGCTAATTTCAATAAAAGCCTTTTTGGGTTTTAGTTTTTCAAATGGAGTTTTTTAGATTTATTTTAAGCTCAACTTACCCTTGTTTTGGTGTTGAAAGTGTGGTGTTGGAATTTGTATATTTACGGGTTATACAAAATTACTTGTCTTGTATGTTGAAACAACCTGGAAAATATTGAGGTTATTATTAAAAAATCTAGAACACACAATAAAATTAATAATTGGGTATGAAAATAAGTTCTGCCGGGTTGAACTTTTAATACCCTCTACAATTTGAAAGGCATTTGAACAATATCCACAAAAATTCCGTGGTAAAATTTCATTAATTAATTAAAACCTTTAGGCGAGGCTGCACGAAGAAGTGGATCTGCATAAGTATTTATACCCTACAACTCTATGTGTTGGGGGTATTATAAGTTTGATTGGGCCAAAAATTATGTAACACTTCGAAATATTGGTTTTCCCACATAGGAAAGTATATATGGATCTTCCTATCTCGCCGAGCTGAGTCGATCTAGCTATGTATGTCTGTCCGTCCTTATGTCCGTCTGTCCATGTTAATTTGTAATCACTCTACAGGTAGCCATTATTGACCGATCTTCACGAAATTTAGAATGGAGGAGGGGCTAGAGCCAGAATAGAAGCCTATTGCTTTTGGACATGATTGCATAATATTTAGGGGTTGAAATGGAGCAAAAACTGAAATATTACCTGATTTTGCAGTTTCTCTACAGGTCGCAATTATAGACCAATCGACCCGGAAGTTAGCATGGGGCTAGAGCTTAGGGCTGGGCAGAAGTCTTCCAATTTGGTCATCGGGTTATGTTTAGTGGGTGAAATAGACCATAACATGGGCAGTGCTCCATGTTCAAAAGCGAAATCTTACAAAATGGATTTGGACATAAGCGGGCTTGGAACACATTGTAATGTATTAGGGTATCACATGGTCAGCCCCGCACGGTTATAGCCTTTGCTTACTTGATTTTTTTCATAGGATGTAGTAACGACTCCGAATTTCAAATACTCTACTTAAATCATAAAAATACCGAATATTGGGAGGTACAGTTATATGGAGGTTACACGAAAACGTGGACCGGCATACTACAAAACCTAATTTGTATTTTACATTGAAAGACAATTGTTTGCATTGTTGGATCTAACCCTGAAATGGTTCGGAAATGAATTTTTGTGCACGTCGCTTAAATTCAGTATATACTTTGTGAAGGAGATACTAAAAAAGTGGACCATCATATTTTCATGCTAAAAATGTTGACCATTTGGAGATATTTTCGATGTTAGTTCCTGACCTAAGTCTGTTAGAAATATTTCCAAATACTTCCAAATTCTGTGGTCTGTATGGGGTATTCGACCAATGTCTTCTTATATGAATATTAAGGTATGCAAGGATCGAACAATATCGGTTACTTTCTTCACTGAATGTAAGATTTATGTTTTTGATTTTTTTTTTTGAAGAAGGAACCCGAAAAATTGGGCCGGTATATTCCATATTCACTCTAGACCCGTGGTTGGAAAAAATATTGAGTCTAACCAAGTTTGAAGAAAATCGTTCTTTTATCTCGCATATTATCATTAACATAATTTTTAAATTTAAATTTATTGTTTACAAGCGTACAAAAGCATTTTGGTGAGAATTTTTCAGAAAAAAAAAAGCTATTCGTGATGGAATTCAAGCGTGATAGTGTGATTTCTTTATATTTTTTGCTGGAAACCCAAAAGTGGCTATCGTTAGAGCACCCCGGTATTTAAATGTGAATAAATCTTTTGTGTCTCGTACCATTGCTCGTTACCGTGATACTGGAAGTGTAGCTCGACGTCAAAGCAGTGGACGGAAGAAAACAGCAACATCAGCAGAAATTGTTCAAAAGTAAAGAAGCGATTTGGTCGAAACCCGCGTTGCAGTGGCCGAAAAATGACTCGTGACATATCGCAATATTGCATTCGGCAAATATTGAAAAATGAGCTCGGCGTAAAGCTATTGAAATTCCAAAAAGTGCAACAGAAAGAAAATAGACTCAAAAGAGCTAAAGAATTGCTTCGCTTGGCCGAAAGTGGCGAACTGCCGAATTTGGTTTTCTTCGATGGGAAACATTCGTTCTCCAACAGTTTGTAAACAAACAAATTGATCGTATTTACTTTCCAAGGAGGTCAGCTGAAAATATGCACCTTCGGTTGGCCACCAGAACTCAAGCGCCGAGTGATGGTGTGGGTCGCCATAACAGTTGATGGTCGCTCTACGCTCATATTAATTGACCGTGGCATCAGAATAAATGCATATTATTATCGCGAAAATATTCTGGAGGACAACAGGACTCAGCACCATCGCACTTAACACAACAACAAAGTACTGTGGTATCCGTAACAAACAAGCCAACACTGTTCCATATATATTAAATATGAGGAATAACTGGTAATGCAGATCGAGTGCAGATTTGTTTACATTGCCTTTTTAAGGGTTATATAGCATCCGACTTTTTGTGGGGTTTTAAAATATTACGCTATTCTGTTTTCATTTTTGACTCTCTCTTATACTGCTTTGCCAAAATTATGCCTTCGAAAATGCTTCATGAAAAGTTTCATATTTAAAACTACAAACAAAAAAATTGGCCATCATCTAAATATTTATTAAAATACTTGAAAACCTAAATAGTTATATTCAATAAAGTTCCGCTATTCCCCTATACTTTTAAACTTCATGGGAAATTGTAAACAAAACAGATTTCTTTATCGTCCCTTAAATTAATGGCATTAACCATGGCTTGGTTACATAACCTCCCCACCCCTTGCTTCCTTTCACTGCCACTGCTAAATCCTATTGAAATATGCAAACATTTATCTAATGCTTTGTTTCAGCTATTTTCAATGTTTACTTCCATCTTCAAATAGATTTTCCGCTTCATCATTAACGGATTGTTTGGTTCGCGTTTTTGTAGCTCCGCTTCGCCATTCGCCGTTCATGGCGTGGCATCACTATCATCGCATGGCTATTGTTATTACCATTATGCTCATAGTCAGTCGCCGTAAGCGTTTGAAATTCTGCTTTATGCTTGTTTGCCAAAGCATCGAGGCTGAAATTTAATATTTTACACTTAAAGTAAATTTTCATTAGCCATAATTAATTCAATTGGCTTACGAGATATAAACAAAAGAAGCGAAGGAGAGCAGCAACGCGATTGTACATCGCCCGTATCTCTCCTCATTCTGCATTTTCATCGACCTGAGGACAAAGTAAACAATGAAAGAGTTAGGTATGGGGAGGTAAATAGCAGTGACGAATAGCGGGAGAAAAATCTGTTTAAAGGAATATAATTAAAATTTTATACCGTCACGTTTTAATGTATCTTCTCATTTATCATATTCAAAGTTGTTACAGTTTTTTTTTTGTGTTCTGTATAGCATTTCGATAATAATATGTTATGAAAAGAACAAAAACAAAAAAAAAAAACAACAAAAAATGAAAGAGGGGAAAATTATTTTATTTTAATATTTAGTGTATACTTAGAATATGGAATATAACGAAATTTGGTTATGATATAGTTGGAAAAATTAATTTAAACTTTTTAAATATTTTTTTTTTTTTTGTTAGAAGGAAGATAATTAGTTTTTTACAAGGCAATTTTGTTTTATAGCCTCATATAAATGTGCGGGACATGGCAAATGAATATTTAATTAATAAATATAGGATGTAAAAATCACATTTTTAACATCGATGAAAAAAAATTGATTGATCGTCAAAGCTTAATATACTTCAGCTTAAGTCTAAGAATTTTGCAAATGGGTTGATATTGGCGATATCATATAATAAAGCTATGTTTTTAAAAAAGTTGTATTAAATAGTAATGTACGTATGCTCGCCCACTATAAAATCCAAGGTTTCCAATATGAATCCCCACACCAGCCAAAAAAAAATAAATAAATAAAAAAAAACAAGTTGAAAAGCAGTAATTTCGGCCGGGAAATTTTCAAAAAATAAAATTCGTTACAAATTCTGTTAAAATTATAAAAATAAAATTCGATACAAATTCTGTTAAAATTATAAAAATACCGAATATATACGGCGTGGACCTACATAGGCATTGTTTGATATGTCATTACCATATTATAAACGGGAGGTACCATTATATCGGGGCTATACGAAGACCTGGACCTTTGTGTCACAGACTGTAGTTCTCATTACGAACTCCAAATATGTAATTTGAAACTTCTCCGGTGAATAATGACTCTAAAATCATCAAAATACCGAGTATTGGGAGGTAACGTTATACGGGGGGCTATACGAAGACCTGGACCTGCATAGACAATTTTCTGTCACAGGCTGTATCATCCATTACGAACTTCAAATACGACATATAAAACAATTTCGGTGAGTATTGCACGTGAAAATTGTCAAAATACCGAATATAGGGAGGTACTGATATGGGGTTATACTAAGACCTGGACCTGCACAAAAAATTTTGTGTCACAGAATGTAGTTCTCATTACGAACTCTAAATACGTAATTTGAAAGTACTCCGGTGAATAATGTCGCCAAAATCATCAAAATACCGAATATTGGTAGGTACCGTTATAGGGGGGCTATACGAGGACGTGGACCTGCACAGGCAATTTTGTTCGAAAGATAGCGTTATTACAACAGACAGACGGACATCGCTAAATCAGAATTGTACGCTGATCAAGAATATATATACTTTGTTGGGTCTGACATGAGTATTTCAAGGAGTTACATACGGAACGGAAGTTAATTTACCCTCCATAGAATGGCGGAGGGTATAAAAACAGGGTAAAACGCATCAGTCGGTTTTGCCGATGTTCGATTATTTGAATATTTGAAAACTTATTTCGGATTTTATAAGGGTTTTGGTTATTCAAAACTTTGACCTCTTGTGAGGAGGTGACCTCTTGTGAGGAGATGGAGTGGACCGATTTCTACCATCTTTATAACAGAATTTGTGTTGATGGAAATATTGAGATTTACCAAGATTGAATGGAATCGGATGTTATTTCGCGTTTTATGAGCTTCATGGATACTCAAAATTTGACACCAGAAGGAATGGACCGATGTATCCCATCTTTACAGCATGCTTCGGGTTAATAAGAATATTGTGATGTGTAAAATTTGAAGAGAACTGAATGTTTATTTCGGATTTATGAACGTTTTGGTTATTCAACATTTTGACGCTTTTTGGAGGAGGTACCAGCAAAAATGATCCGATCTCTACTATCTTTATAAAAAAATATTGAGATGCCCCAAGTCTGAATGGAATCAGACGTTATTTTCGCGTTTTGTGAGCTTCATAGATATTCAAAATGTTGACCCCTTTGAGGGGAGGAACCAAAGGAGTTCATCTTCATCTTCACAGCAAATTTTCTGTTAGTAAAAATAATTACATATGTGATATTTGAATAAAACCGAATGCTTATTTCGGATTTTATGATCGTTTTGGTTATTCAATTTTTTACCCTTTGTAGGGGAGGTACCAGCAGAAATGATCCGATCCCTCCCATCTTTATAACACATATTGTGTTCAAAGAAATATTGAGCTGTGCTAAGTCTGAATGAAATCGGATGTTAATTTTTCGTTTCATGAGCTTCATAGATATTCAAAATTTTGACCCTTTATTGGGGGAGGACCAGAGGAAATGGACCGATATATTCACAGCAGATCATGTGTCAGTAGAAATAATTAGATGTGTGAAATATGAAGAGAACCGGATGCTTATTTCGGATTTTTAAGTGTTTCGGTTATTCATAACTTAGTATTAATAGTATTAATATGTACCAAGATGGACCAAATTGGACACTTTTCGAGAGTTATCATGAGCACCAGCTAGACAGACAAACAGACAGAGGGACGGACGGACACACAAACGTCCTGAAACGGATTATTTTCATGAGTCACGTTTTGGCCGTATCAAATGATGTATACCCTCTGCAGCCATATGGCTGAGGTTAGAATACTGGGTTAGTGAGATGATTTGTAATGTGATTTTTTGACGGGCTACATTGAAGCTACGCACATCGTAATCATTTTATCAAAACCCAGTGAGGTGCGAAAATAAGCAATATCGACCAATTTCCATAATATGAAAAATCTGCGCTGGCTCACTTCTCCTGGTATCTCCACAACTAAATACCGAATTTCATATAGTCTCACTTATAAGAGGCAAAAGGAGTATCGGATTTGGTTAAAATTAGCAAATCGTAACATTTGTATCATATATAGGTACCCAACAAAGGTCCAAGTCTTCGCCTAAGCCCCATATATCAGTACCTCCTATATTCGGTATTTTAACGATTCACCGAAATTGTTTGAAATTTCGTATTTGAAGTTCCTAATAGTTACTGCAGCCTGTGACAGAAAATAGTCTATGCAGGTTCAGGTCTTTGTATAGCTCCGATACTTCGGTATTTTGATGATTTTAGCTACATTATTTACCTTTTTTTTAATTTTCGTATTTAAATATTGTAATTGTATATGACAAAATTTGCCTATGTCGGTCTATATCTTCGTATAGACCCCAATATAACGGCTACATTCGGTATTTTTAAGATTTTAAGAAAACTTTTAATAGATTTTATGTTTTTGAAAATTTCCAAATTCGTTTCAAATTGTGGAGAGTATTCAAAATTCGGCCCGGCCGAACTTAATGTTTTTTTCTTGTTCGCATTGAAATCGTATAGAGCGCTGCACTTAAGAGCTTTGATTATTATTTTCGCTGATGATATATTTTTGTAATCAATTTTAACGATTTGAAGACTTCTCTGATATATTTAAAAAAATGGTTTATGCTACTCTATTAAGATATTCAAACAAAATTATTCTTAAGAATCTTTATAATGGGTGCGCAACCAATTTAAACAGTAATATCTCAATTCAAATGTATTTTTAATTACTTTTTAAAATGAAATCATTCGGCAAAGAATATTGGTAATCATCCAAGATTATGTTGTAATCCATTCGCAAATTTTTCGTAGAAAATTACACTTTACTTCTGTGCTGTTTAAATAAAGTTGTATTGCCCGAAGAAGGAACATTCATTTCGATTAAACAATGATTAATTGAAATCCAATAAATTCGTTGGATTCTCAGATTTGTTAGTTTATCCCACATTGTGTTGCCATTGTTGTAAGACATACATACGTACATAGTTACTTAACAGCTTCGGCTACATCCCTCTCTCTCTCTCCCTTCCATTCCATTCATTAGATAAGAAGCATGGAAAGGAAGTGAATCCTTGTGAATTGTGAAGAAAGGGTCAGTGTATTTCAATGAATTTTATGTGAATCGAAACAAAAGGGAGAGGAAGAGAGCAGGGCAAGTTTGAGAAAGTGAAAGAATGAAAATCGATTTAAATAAGTAATTAATTTGTCATGCCGTGATGAAGAATGAAATCTCAAACTTGGTGTACACTTAAAAAGTTTCATGTTTTTTTTTTCTTCCAGCTCTGTCTTGTTTTATCTTCGTATTTACATAACTAAAGACTTGCTTCAGCACTTTTCCGTGAAATGAGAACTTCTTAAAGGAATGCCAGTAAATTTTGTGCATTTATAAAAGTTGACAAGGAAGTAAAAGAAATAATGTGTTCCTTAAATATATCTCTCAAACTGGTATGGGTCTGGCCACAAACAGAAAATAACTCTTAAAATATGTGAACGAATACATATGCCCATTTAAGACGAGGAAGAAAAGTTTATATGAGTCTATCCATGACGATTCACATAAGTCGCATGTCATCAGTAAGGATATCCATATTGTATATATTTTTATACCCTACAACACTATGTGTTGGGGGTATTATAAGTTTGATTGGGCCAAAAATTATGTACCACCTCGAAATATTTGTTTCCCACATAGGAAAGTATATTTGGATCTTCCTATCTCGCAGAGATGAGTCTATCTAGCTATGTATGTCCATCCGTCCGTCTGTCCATGTTAATTTGTAATCAAGCTACAGGTCGCAATTATGAACCTATCCTCACGAAATTGAAAATGGAGGTGGGGTAATGGTCAGAATAGAACCCTATTGTTTTTGGAGATGATCGCTCGATATTTAGGGGTTGAAATGGATATTCCTGATTTTGCAGTTGCTCTATAAGCCACAATTATGAACCAATCGAATTTTTATGGAGTTAGAGTTTAGGAGTGGGCAGATAACTTCCAATTCGGGCGGTCATCGGACAATAATTAGCGGGTAAAAAGACCCTAACTTTTAGGTAAGAAAATAGGAAAATTCCCATTAAACAGCGAATATTTTTAACCCCAGCCAAATCACAAATACATTAGAAGATCACTTCTGACCATTACAATGATGCTAATAGCCAAGAAATCGGATATATAGCAAAATAGGTACAATATATATGTAAAAGAATTGATCTTATTTATTCTACTTATAAACCAAGAACCGCTGGACCGATTTTCACAATTCCCATCAATTCGAATGCCAGAAAAACGATAAAATCTAAGAAAATCGCGGGAAAATATACCAATAAAAAAGTGAATATCTTTTGTCGATTTTTTTTAATTTTTGTCATATTTTTTATCGCATGCGATTTTTTCAATTTGACTTACAATTTTGAATTGTAAATTTTCTTAATTTTTACACCCCCACCACTACGTTTTGAGGGTATTATATACATATCGCAATTATCGGTTAGGGTCACAATTAAAGCCTATACATTAAGAGGTGCGAATGGACAAAAAAAAATTTTTTTTCTAATTTTGTAGTCGCTAATTGAAACTAATCGACACTGAATTTCTCATCAGAAGAGAGTTAAAGTCTGGGAAGAAGTCTAGCATTTTGGATGACTGTGTGAAATTGTTTTGATTACTTAACAACACTACGGACTGTGTAAATATTGGCCAAATTCTCCGGGTCAAAAAACTAAGGGTAACCTCTGGGCGGGGCTCTTTGACATTATTCCAAAAACGAAATCTTCCAAAATGGATTTGGATATAAGGGGAGTTCGAACATGTTGTAGTGTTGTAGTGTATCACATGGTCGGCCCCGCACGACTATAGCCTTTGCTTACTTGTTTAAAATATCAATAATTAATTTGAAGGATTTTTTGGTGATGTGCGAGAAGAAGTCAATCGATGGACACACTTTTTCAGAGTAATAATTTCAAATGTGACTGTGGTAGAAGTAGAAGAAGACTGATATATTTCACATTTGCTATGGACCCATCGATGCTGGAAGTATTACAATTGAAATTCAAGTATTATTTCACATTCTTTTTAACTTCTTTATATTTATTTTGGCTCGAGGTCAGATGTAAATTAAAAACATTTTTTGTTTATTTTTGATATTTTATTTTCCCGATATTTCGACCATAAACTATTACCATCATCAGGAAATTGATTTTCTCGCTGATGATGATCATTATGATCATGAGTCATATCATGGTCGAAATATCGAAATATAAATAAGATAAAAAATTTGAAACAATAGCATACATTTTTAAAGGGTATTTTTGAAAGGACTTTTACAGATCAGATCATTTTTAGGATTTTGAGTACCGAAAATAGTTTTACAGAGCTAGGTGAAGAAACTGCAACCAACTTCAGATTGCTGTCATTTCCTAGCCATTCGTCCGATGGCTGTTAAAATTATTCCAGTGACAGCTCATTATATTGTTTACAAGCGTACAAAAGCATTTGGGTGAGAATGTTCCAGAAAAAACGCTATTCGTAATTCAAGCGTGATAGAGCACTCCAGCATTTAAATATGAATCATTTTTTTGTGTCTCGTACCATCGCTCGTTACGTGATGCTGGTAGCATAGCCCGACGTCAAGGAAGTGGACGTAAGAAAACAGCAACATCAGCAGAAATGGTTCGAAAAGTAAAGAAGCGACTTGATCGAAACCCGCGTCGCAGTGGTCGAAAAATGGCTCGTGAGCTGAACATATCGCAATATTCCATTTGGCAAATATTGTAAAATGAGCTCGGGGTAAAGCCATTGAAATTCCAAAAACTGCAAGAACTTACACCGCAACAGAAAGAAAATAAACTCAAAAGAGCTAAAGAGTTGCTTCGTTGTTTGGTTTTCTCCGATGAGAAAACATTCGCTGTCCAGCAGTTTGTAAACAGACAAAATGATCGTGTTTACTCGCCAAAGAGGTCAGCTGAAAATGTTACCTTCCACCACCAGCTACCAGAACTCAAGCGCCGGCCATGGTGATGGTGTGGTCCGCCATAACAGCCGTTGGTCGCTCTCCGCTCATATTAATCGACCGTGACATCAGAATAAATGCCGAATATTATCGCGAAAATATTCTGGAGGGTGTATTAAAGCCTTGGGCGCTCAAACATTTTGGCCTCAGACCATGGACATTCCAACAGGACTCAGCACCATCGCACTCAGCGCGCACCACCCAAGAATGGTTACAAAATTAGGTTTCTCGCTTCATTTCCAGCGCACAATGGTCACCAAAATCTCCGTATACAAATCCAATGGACTATTGTGTCTGGAGTATTTGGGAAAGCAAGGTTGGCACTAAAAAATTCCAAAGTATAGATCATCTCAAGCAAGCGCTTCGCCGGGAATGGGCCAAAATATCGCAGAACAACATGCGGGCAGCGTGTGACATTTTCATTGGCCGTTTGAAGGCCATAATTCGTGCCAAAGGTGACCAATTCGAAAAGGTAACTTATTCTAAAATTTAATGCTATTTCCGACATTTTTTGCTTTCATTCAATAAAATTAAAAAAAAAAGGAAAAGTTATGTTGTTTATCTCACCCTGTACGTTGGTATCTGGAATTGAGGTATTTAGGTGGTTTTGGATCTATATTTGTTCGAAAGCTACTAAATGGTAGTAATTTTGAATCACTGTTGGCGTTTAGGATGCAGATATTTAAATGTTAATAAATTTGGTATTGGGCGAATAGAATGATATGGAAGTCACTTTTGGTTTCTGGCGAGACATTTAAATGGTTTTTGGCATAATAATTTGATGTGGGTCCATTGTCCAATGGTTTTACTAATATCCTTCTCGGTATACTTCAAAATGAAAGATATTGAAGATTTTTTGGTGTAAATAAATCCTATTATTCTTTCCTAAAAAGATACATCTTGAATAACATATAAGATCTTGACGTCTGAAAATGTATATCCTACTAAGTTTTCAGACTTCAAGTTGAAGTTTTAATTAAAGAATTTTGTCCAATTGAGCAAATTGTGCATGTTGAGCTCTAAAAAGGCCTATTACGAACTGTTGGAAGGAATCTGAAATTTTAACGTGGAACTTTTAGAACCTGTTATACGTACAACATGGAATAGGCAAAGCCACATTAAATATGAAAGCTCTAGCTTTTAGTACATTTTAGCAGCCTTTTCATTCGTCTACGTACCTGTATCGAGCAATTGTCAAAACATGAAGGTTTCAGTATTTGCCGGGTAGTCATTTTTCCCCAAATTACAGGAATTACCGAAAAGATTAGGAAAGTAGAAATTAAAAGGTAAAAATCTTGCATCGGCGTTATGAAAGTTTACATCCGGGGGTAACCACCTACTTCGACATCACCTTCGACATATTTGAAAATATGCGAATTACGATTCCTTGGAATCCTTGCTGTTAGGTATATAGCGTGGGGGAATATTTTGTAGGTCAATTTAATCATTAAAAGGGACATTTTAGTCCTTTGCTTCAAACTTTTAGATGTGATCATGTCAGACCAAAATATTCCGTAAGATGTTTCTTTTTAAAGCCCGAAGTTAAAGTAGGGCTAAAATCTCACATCCATACGATCAATTTTTTCTTAATTTAAATTTTTTTTTTTGGGAAAGCTCCAGAAATACGAATAAATTCACCTCTTCAACTTCACTCGAAATTACTCATCTTCCCAAATCCATTCGCTACACATTTTTTTCCTCCGTTTTTCAATATCTTTCTCTTCTCCTAAATTTTTTCTTACATCAGCTAATTTGCAATGGCCTATCCCACATACCACGCCTCGAGCATTCGCTAATAATCCTTATCTACTCCAACGGCAACATTTGAAACCGATACTTCATTAAAATATTGAACCTTGTAAATGAGGCAAAACAGTGCTTACATATGTCAGATGGGCGAGAGGATGCCGATGACGGGCAAAATTACAGCTATCCCAGTCCTTTTGCATGAACGGAAACGGAATTGAGACAAAATTCCATACCACAACGAGACTTCTTCTTTTTGCCGTTTGTTAGTTTTTTTCTTTTGCCATAGCCTGGTTGGCAACGAAACAGAAGATGGTTTAGCGGTTGACTGTTTGGCTGGCTGGCTAGCCTTAGAAGAAGAACAACTCCTTGTTGGCTATTTTCCGGGCATTATTTACTGGCTAAAAGGCTAAATGTCTGACTCGATTATGGCCACAGCTTAAAGTCAGTCATTTAGGATTGTTGGTTGTTTAGACCATCTATCCAGTGCTTTTAGACATGCCTTTTGGGTTTTGGAATCCATGTCAGGCCAAACCGAATAGGAGGCAGCCTGCCAGTGTACAGTGTTATGTCTCCATTAGGGTGTGGGTTTCAACATTACCATTCGTATAGATGGATGGATGAGGGTGGGGGTGGCCGAGGTGAGGGAAATGAGTTCGTTTCTGCTCACAAATAGCAAATCTCATTAAGACTTTGACTTTCTAACCCCGGTATTGGTGGTAATGGAAGAATGTAAAAAATAAACGACGAAACGAATGAACGTCCTACTATCAGCCTTAAGGATACAAACGAAACGATACCTCATTTTATCAAAAGAGATAGATAGATAGATTCGTCAGCATGTAGCTTGTTTTCCGCATTAAGTATGTTCTGCTGCTCCTGGCTGTGTGTCACTGTTATCGCACGAAAGATATCAAATTGCAACCGAAGTTTTGTGTTTGGGGGGCTACAAATAAACAGCCAAAAGAGAAAAAAAAAAAAAACATTGAAAAGAAAAGACCAAACGTGGAAAATCCCTCATTACGAATACTTTAAATAGTCCTTTTGCAGTCGACGAGAGGGAGTAGCCGCCAGTGAACTCAGTTGGGATATACCAAACAAATATCCTTGCAATAATACATAATGTTGCAAGTGGCAAGTTCAAAAAGGGAATAATAAGACAATTTTCCCAATTTGTAGTTGAATGCTCTCCGCAAAGAGGGCAAGAATAATGGCCAATCGTTTTAATAGCACCACACAAACAAGTACTCCCTCCCTCTTTCTCTCCCTTGGCAATGCGGCACCTAAACATCTTTTCAGTTCTACGTCTTACAACAACAAAATAAACTCTATTTGGGAAATTTGTTTTTTCTTTTTAGTTGTTGTTGTTGTTAGCAGAACCTAATTCTTTATTTCATTTCTATGGATTTTAATGGTCGGAACATGTTTTGTTTTTCCTTGTTAATGTTTTTACGGAGTTTATTGCGGGCGTATGTCAGACTTTTATCTGTTACGTCGTCGAAATGTATGGATGTGTGTGTGTTTGTGTGGGTGCTTAGATGGTGTTGTTATTGTTTTTTTGTTTTTGGCTTAGCTTTGTGTAAGTGTTGAAAAATAAATTGCTAAAATATTTAGACAAACAATCCCATCAGCAGTAAGACAGACAAATCATCGACCATTCTTTTAATTCCAATAGGATTTGAAACTCTTGGGTGTGTGTATGTGTGGGTTTGTCTTTGTATGTGGGACATGGTACAGTGGTAAATTCCGGTAGGTGTTTTGATTCCTAGAAAAATTCCCAGTTCCGTTTATGGGAAAAAATTACTGAGTTAGTAAAAATTTAATAGCCTTTGGGTTGAATAGCCCCTTAATCACATTATCCCTTATAATTTCAATTTCAATACTGGGCAACACAAAAAATAAATACGGGGAAAATCCAGCAGATTATAAAAGTAGAGCTAGAAATGGAAGACACGTGTATCGCCCCCCATCCCCCGCCTAAATGGAGGGGCAAGTTTCTCCGCCTTTTCTACACATTTAGAATTTTTCGGAAAAAGATTCCTCGAAATCCGAGTTTTTCAAGGTATACAGGGTTAGATATAAAAAACATCAACCAACTTCAGACTGCTGTCATTTCTAAACCATTCGTCCGATAGCTGTTAAAAATATTCCAGTGACAGCTCATTATATTATTTACAAGCGTACAAAAGCATTTTGGTGAGAATTTTCCAGAAATTTTCGTGATGGAATCCAAGCGTGATAGTGTGATTTCTTTATATTTGACTGGTAAACCACAAGTGGCTATCGTTAGAGCACTCCAGCATTTATGTGTGAATAAATCTTTTGTGTCTCGTACCTTCGTGATACTGGTAGCGTAGCCCGAAGTCAAGGTAGTGGATGGAAGAAAACAGCAACCTCAGCAGAAATGGTTCGAAAAGTAAAGAAGCGACTTGATCGAAATCCGCGTCGCAGTGACCGAAAAATGGCTCGTGAGCTGAACATATCGCAATATTCCATTCGGCATATGTTAAAAAATGAGCTCGGGGTAAAGCCATTGAAATTCCAAAAAGTGCAAGAACTTACACCGCAACAGGAAAAAAATAGGCTCAAAAGAGCTAAAGAGTTGCTTCGCTTGACCGAAAGTGGTGAACTGCCGAATTCGGGTTTTCTCCGATGAGAAAACATTCGTTGTCCAGCAGTTTGTAAACAAACAAAATGATCGTGTTTACTTGCCAAAGAGGTCAGCTGAAAATGTTCACCTTCGGTTGGTCACCAGAACTCAAGCGCAGGCCATTGTGATGGTGTAGGCAGCCATAACAACCGATGGTCGCTCTCCGCTCGTATTAATCAGAATAAATGCAGATTATTCTCCCGAAAATATTCTGGAGGGTGTATTAAAGCCTTGGACACGCAAACATTTTGGCCGCAGACCTTGGACATTCACTTGGACAGGACTCAGCACCATCGCACTCAGCACGCGCCACCCAAGAATGGTTACAAAATGAGGTTCCTCGCTTCATTTCCAGCACACAATGGCCACCAAAATCTCCGGATACCAATCCGCTGGACTAGTGTGTCTGTAGTATTTTGGAAAATACCACAGAGCAACTTTCGGACAGCGTGTGACGGTTTCATTGGCCGGTTGAAGGCAATAATTCCTGCCAAAGGTTAACTTATTCTAAAATTTGATGCTATTTCCGACATTTTTTGCTTCCATTCATTAAAAAAAATTAAATTATGGCGTTGCAGGTACCTCAACCTGTACAGTTTTTTCGGCAATAGTGCAGATAAAAATACAAAGAATATTTTCGTCGGAAATTTTAAATCTCGAGCGGGACCACAAAGTGGTCTTTTTGGTTCTTTTGTTTAAATATGGTAAAAACTCCCTTTAAACGGGGTCGTAGCAAGTCAAAATATTCCATTAAATTATTTGGCATAAATTCTACTATAGGTCTTAGAAGACATCATATGTCGAAATATTACCAAAACGCCAGGAATCCATATATATTTAAAACACATTTAAAGCCGTACTTTATGTGAATTTATGCAAAAATCTAAAACAAATCATCATTTCAGAAGGATTACGTCGAAGACAAAAATACTCTTCATCAAATTTTACTATAAATAACCAAAGAAAAAAAAATGGGTCAGGTGCGAAAATGGACAATATCGCTCCACTCCATCAAGTACCAAATATCGAATGCCAAAATATTTTTGTATCAATATTTCGAAAAAACCTAAAATATTCTTTTTTTATACCCTCTATGGCTAGAGACGGTATATATCATTTGATACGGCCAAAACATACTTCATGGAAATAATGGTTTCTTTGGACCAAATCCTTTTCAGGATATTTGGAGTCGATCTAGCGATGTCAGTCCGTCTGGCTGTCTGTCTGTCCTATTTGATTTGATACAAACTTGGTACATCGTAATATTATTATCAAACTTAGTTTGAGTTCGGAGATGGGCAATATCGGTTCATTTATTAAGATATCTGCCCCACATTTTCAAAAAAAAAAAGAGAAAAGGCAAATCGGGTTTGTTCCAACTTTACAAAACCTAATATTTGCGTCAGCTCTCATAAAATGAGAAATATGCGTCCGAATCTCTTTAAATTTCACACATCCCAATATTTCTATTATTTGATATGAAATATATCGATCTACTCGTTCTGGTACCTCTCCCACAAGGAATCAATTTTTTAATAACAAAACGCCCTAAAAATGCGAAATAAGCGATCTATTCTTTTCAAACTTCACACATCTCAATATTTCTACTAACATGCGATCTGGCGTGAAGATGGAATATATCGAACCACACCTTCTGGTACCTCCACCACAAAGGGCCAAAATTTTCAATAATAATATCTCTCATCAAATGAGAAATAAGCATCCGACTCTCCTAAAATTCCACATATTCCAATATTTCTAATAACACAAGGTCTGGTGTGGAGATGAGATATATCGATCTACTCCTTCTGGTACCTTCCTCACAGAGGGGTCAATTTATTAATAACAAAACGGCCTAAAAATGCGAAATAAAAGTCTGCCAATTTTTCTAAACTTCACACGAAGACCTGGACCTGCATAGACAATTTTCTGTCATAGGCTGTAGTTCCCATTACAAACTCTAAATACGTAATTTAAAACTACTTCGGTGAATAATGACGCTAAAATCATCAAAATACCGAATATTGGGAGGTACCGTTATATGGGGGCTATACGAAGACGTGGACCTACGCAGACAATTTTCTGTCTTAGGCTGTAGTATCCATTTCGAACTTCAAATACCAAATTTAAAACAATTCAGGTGAATAATGTCGCTAAAATCATCAAAATACTGAATATAGGGAGGTACCGTTATATGGGGGCTATACGAAGACGTGGACCTGTACAGACAATTTGTGTCTTAGGGTGTAGTATCCTTTTCGAAATTCATATACCAAATTTGAAACAATTTCGTGAATAATGTCGTTAAAATCATGAAAATACCGAATATCGGGAGGTACCGTTATATGGGGGCTATATGAAAACGTTGACCTACATGGCCCATTTATGAACTTAACTTGCCTACTGGAAAAATAAACACGTGTGCAAAATTTTAGCCTTCTATCTCAATTCTTTCGAAAGATAGCATGATTACAACAGACAGACAGACGGACATCGCTAAATCTACGAATTTTACGCTGATCAAGAATATATATACTTTGTTGGGTCTAACATGAGTATTTCGAGGAGTTACAAGCGGAATGACAAAGTTAATATACCCTCCAAAGTATGGTGGAGGGTATAAAAACTATCCCCCAAAATCACTGTCTTCAAGCATTTATTGTTTATTTTTAGTGGCCATTTACAAGACAAAAGTTCAGCAAAGTTTCTCCGCTCGTCGTTCGCTGTCGATGTTCTACGAATGTAAGTATTATTCAGCAAAATTTTATATAAATGAACACGATAAGCGCTAATTTTTGTTATGC
Organism: Musca domestica; assembly: GCF_030504385.1. Classification (NCBI taxonomy): domain Eukaryota; kingdom Metazoa; phylum Arthropoda; class Insecta; order Diptera; family Muscidae; genus Musca; species Musca domestica. The sequence goes on along the minus strand of NW_026712406.1, from coordinate 2,926,226 downwards.
TTCAAATCATCATCAACAACAAATCGAAGTAAATTACACACCACACACACAAGCACACATATACCAATGCTTACCACCAAGGAAGCGAATATAATATTCTTAGATTTTGTTCGTTCTTTTCGAAGCAATTGTGTAGGGTATTTGTACTTTGTTGTGGTATTTGTAATCGCCATTATCTATTTTGTTACATAGATTCGAAGCATAGCGTTTTGTAATTGCCTTGGCTGTATTTTCTTCCTCCCCCTGATATCATTATGTGGTGCATTAAAGAGGGGGGGGGTTGTGCAGAATTGAACGTGTAATGCCATTAAATGGGGTTTCGTTTTAAATGTGTTATGGATATTTTTCAGTTGTTGTCGTAATGCGCGTGTTTGAAACTTTTCTTTAAATTTTTATGCGCTTGAATTTTACAACGTTTTTATGCGAAGTAAATGAAAAGGCGATTGACTATGTTGTAACATTGGTATACATTTGATTTTATTGGATATTTTATGTAGTAATGTTAATTTTAGTATTTGGAAATTATTAACAACTGGGGTCAAATTAACTGAGGTAAAACAATTGAACCTGTAGTGTATCTTTAGTTTGAGGTGGTATGTGTTCTAACCCATTAGTTTTTCTTACTTCATCTAATACAAAATATTGTTTTGGGCAAAATTTCAAGAAAATCGAATATTTTTATCCAATTTTATGCGAAATCATAAGTATTCTTATACCTTATTCATCTCAGGTTTCTGGTTGAAAGTGTTTAAAATTGTGAGCCTTTGTGGGTGAGGACCTGAAGGGGTTGCCAGATATATATCATCTAAATTTATATATGTCATCATAAATGTTTGTATTTGTGAAATTTGAAGAGAGCTGGAGAGAGCTTATTTCGCTTTCTTTGAGCAACTTTTTATAACAATAACAATAACGGTTTTAGACCCTAGGTCTCTTTGGACCAAATCCGTTTCAGAATATTTGGAGTCGTTCTACCGATGTCCGTCCGTCCGTCCATCCGTCTGTCTGTCTGGCTGGCTGGTGCGCACGATAACTCTCGAAGGGAGTATCCGATTTGTTCCAAACTTGGTACATCGTAATATTTTTGTCAAACTTAGATAGAGTTCGGAGATGAGCAATATCGGTCCACTCCTTCTGGTACCTCCCACACAAAATGTCAAAAGAAAATAATTTATTGCACAGAAAGAGAAAGGATAATCAAATTTTGCTCGAACTTTGAGAATCTTAATATTTTCATCAGTGCTAGGTCAGGTGCGAAAATGGGCAATATCGGACCACTCCTTCAAGTACCTCCCCCACAAAGGGTCAAAATTTGGAATAATTACAGCTTATATAAAATGTGATGTAGGAGTCCGAGAGTTCTCAAATTTCACACATTCCAATAGTTTCATTAGCACAAGGTCTGGTGTGAAAATGGAATGTATCGGTCCACTCCTTCTGGCACCTCCCCCACAAAAGGTCGAAATTTCAAAAAAATATTTATTGCACGGAAAGAGAAAGGATAATCCAATTTTGCTCGAACTTTGCGAATCCTAATATTTTAATCAGTGCTAGGTCAGGTGCGAAAATGGACAATAGCGGTTCACTCTATCAAGTACCTCCCCCACAAAGGGTCAACATTTTGAATAATTATAACTCTTATAAAATGTGATGTAAGGATCCGAACGTCTTCAAATTTTACACATATTTTTATAAACCCAAGATCTGGTGTTAACATGGAATGTATCGGTCCACTTCTTCTGGTACCTCCCATACAAAGTGCCGAAATTTTAAATACCCAAAGGGTCACAATTTTCAATAATTTTATTTGTCATTACTTTCGAAACTTTACTTCTTGCTATGCTCAAATATTTCTCTTAATAAGAAGCCTGATGTGAATATGAAATTTATCGGAATTTATGATTTGGCATAAAATTGGACATAAATATCCTTTCTTGTAATTTTGCCCAATATCTCGCTCAATATTTTTTATTTGTATCAGATGAAGTATAAAAGTGGAATATTTCGGTAGACTCTATATGTTACATCACGCACATTTTAACATTTTCTAAAAATTATTACATATCTCATATAAAGTGAAGGAATGAGTCGAGATAATCCATACCAGGAACGTTATCATATTTTTGGATCTGATACGAAATGGACAATATTGGCCCATTCCTTCAAAGCCGGCACTAGTCAAATATATTTCGATTATTTAATCGAACATAGACTGAGGGTATATATCTGTCGGCAATACCGACTGATACTTTTTAACTTGTTTGTCAAAATCTTGAACCCTATGTGCGGGAGGTAATAGAAGAAATCGTCAAATCTCTACCATCTTTATAATAGATCTTGTGTTGATGAAAATACAGAGATATGCCAAGTCTGAATGGAATCGGACCTTTATTTCACATTTTATGAGCTTCATGGACATTCACAATTTTGAGCCTTGTGGGAGAGGTACTTGATGGAGTGGATCGATATATCCTATCTTTACATCAGACTTTGTGTTAATAGAAATAATGGAATGTGTGAAATTTGAAGGCAATCTGACTCTTACATCACATTTTATAGATTATTCAAATTGTGACCCTTTGTGAGGGAGATACCAGAAGGAATTGTCCGAACTCTCCCATCTTTATGACAGATCTTGTGCTGATAAAAATATTCAGATGTGCCAAGTCTGAATGGAAACGGATGTTAATTTCGCGTTGTATAAGCTTCTAGATATTAAAAATTTTGACCGTTGCGGGGGAGGATCAGAAAGGGTAGACCAATATATTCCATATTCACACCAGGCCTTGGTTAAATAAAAATATTGTGATGTGTAATTCGAAGACAAACATCACATTTTATAAGAATTGTAATTATTATAAATGTTGACCCCTTGAGGGCGAGGTACTTGATGTAGTGGACCGATATTATCCATTTTCGCACTTGACCTACCAGTGATACAAATATTAGGATATCTTGATGTTGTAGCAAAATCGGATTATCCTTTGTCTTTCTCTGCAGTTAAATAATTTCTTTGAATATTTTGACCTTTACCAGAAGGAGTGGACCGATATTGCCCATCTCCGTATTCGATTTAAGTTTGATAATAATATTACGATGTACCAACTTGGGACCAAATCAGATACTGTTCTCGAGAATTATCGTGCGCACAAGCCAAGTGCCCAGCCTGAACATATGGTTTCGGAAATGGCTACTATCATTTTACTAAAAGTACCACATTTGGTATTGGTTGAAGGGATAGAGATAAAATTCTGCAATTTGATACTTTGACTAATGATGATATGTGTACGAGATTTGGCGGTGGTATGATAATACGTACTATATTTGTACGAAAAGTTCCAAAATATTACTATATTTGGTATTGTGCAATGGGATAGAGATGAAATTCTGAAATTTGATATTTAGGTTAATGAATTAAAAATTTGGGGGTGGTGTTGAAAATGTATTCTATAATTGTACGAAAAGTACCAAATAGTACTTATCTTAGTATTGGGTGTCTGTTGGTGTCTGTGGTTGAGAGAAGACTGTGGTTTTCGAACTTTCAATGTACGAAAAGTGGAGAAGACAACAAATTGTGCCGTTGTGTTTTGTAATAGGGTTGGAATTCTGAAATTTGGTATCGAGACCCCTGTTGGTGTCTACAGTGGAGAGAATGGCGTGGTTTTGGACATACGTATATGAAAATTATGGTAACAAATTTGCGAAGTATAGAGCTGAAATTATGAAATTTGGAAAAAGGCCTACTACGAACTGTTGGAGCTAATCTAAAATGTTAAGGTGTACTTTTTGCTGGCAAGCGGGCGATTGCTTGTTATTTTTAATATACCAAAATAGCAGAAAAAGGGGGGGGGGGCTGGAAATCAGGCCTGTGATAGTGTGAACATATAGTGAACATTTGGATTTGTAGAACTAAACTTAAAGGTACATACCGAAATAACTTGTAAAATGCTGAGAGTATGTAGCAGCCAGAACACATTAAACTAAGGAAAATGTAAACAAGAGAATAATTTCGACTGGGCCAAACTTTGAATACCCTCGACCATAGGAAGGAATTTGCATATTAAAAAGAAAGTCCGTTAAAAAAAATATAAAATCGTTAAAATATCGAATATAGGGACTTAACGAAATATTCAAATACTAAACTTGAATCAATTCTGGTGAAAAAAATTCGCTAAACTCAATAAAATGCCGAATGTAAGGAGGTCCTGTTTTATGGGGGCTATACAAAAAACTGGATCTACATATACAATATTCTGTCATAGGCTGTAGTACCCATTAGAGAAATACGAAATTTGATACAATTTCGGTGAATAATATCGTTAAAGTCATCACAATATCGAATATAGAGAGGTATAGTTATATGGGGCCTATGAGAAGTCGTGGATCTGCATAGGCATTTTGCGGCCTCAGGCTGTAGCACCTATTGCGATCTTACAATACGAAATTTGAAACAATTCCTGTGAATACTGTCGCTAAAATCGTCAAAATGCCGAATATAGGGAAATACAGTTATATGTGGACTATACGAAGACCTGGACCTACATAGGCAATTTTCTGTCACAGGTTATGGAATCCGTAACGAACTGCAAATACGAAATTCGAAACAATTCCGGTAAACAATGTCGTTAAAATCATCAAAATACAGAATATAGGGAGGTATTGTAATATGGGGGCCATATCAGTCCTGCAGACCACATATCTGAGTAAAATTTTAGCAACCTACTTTAATTCTTTCAGAAGCTAGAGTGATTTCCACAGAGGCAAAAATAGACAGTTCATCTGTCACAGATAGACAGTCCGTTGAACACCGTTAAATCAACATAAAATAGTTTGTGGGGTCTAAATGTATATTTCGAGGTACAGGGTGTTTTTTTAAGCCCGATAGAACTTGAAATTGTATAAAATAACACAAAAACTTTAATTTTAATCAATTTGTTTTTTATTCGAAAGATCAATACGTGACATTAACATTTAAAAATGATTTCGGGCATATGGGCACCGCGGCTGTTCTTGACGAAGTGCATTTTGGACGTCCAATTTTTGGCCACTTTTTCGAGCACTGCTGGTCGTATATCACGAATAACACGAACAATGCTGGCCTCCAAGGCTGGTTTATCAGCATAAACCAGTGACTTCACGTAGCCCCACAGGAAATAATCGAGAGGTGTCAAATCGCACGACCTTGGAGGCCAATTGACAGGTCCACTTTTCGAAATCAACTTATCGCCAAATTTTGATGTATGGCACATAGCGCCATCCTGTTGAAACCACATCTCCTCCGGATCAATGTCATCTATATTTTTAAACAAAAAATCATTGATCATGGTGCGGTAACGATCTCCATTGACCGTAACGCGAGCTTCGGCCTCATTTTTGAAGAAATAAGGTCCGATGATGCCACAAGCGTGAAAACTGCACCATACGGTGCATTTTTCTGGATGTAATGGAGTCTGTAGGGTCTCTTGTGGATTGGTCTCACTCCATATGCGGCAATTTTGCTTATTAACAAACCCAATAAGCCAAAAATGCGCCTCATCGTTCTATCTAGTTTAAAAAAGCACCCTTTACACATGCAATTTTCTGTCACAGGCTGTAGTACCCATTAGGGAAATACGAAATTTGATACAATTTCGGTGAATAATATCGCTAAAATCATCAAAATATCGATTATTGAGAAGTACAGTTATATGGGGCCTATGAGAAGGCGTGGATCTGCATAGACAATTTTCCGATCTTACAATACGGAATTTGAAACAATTCCTGTGAATACTGTCGCTAAAATCGTCAAAATGCCGAATACAGGGTAATACGGTTATATGGGGACTATACGAAGATCTGGACCTGCATAGGCAATTTTGTGTCGCAGGTTGTAGAATATGTCACGAACTGCAAATACGAAATTCGAAACAATGTCGCTAAAATCATCAATATATATATATATATTGATGATTTTCAATACCAAAAGTCCTGCCGACGATCCACATATCTGAGTAAAATTTTAGCAACTTACTTTAATTCTTTCAGAAGCTAGAGTGATTTCCACAGAGGGAAAAATAGACAGTTCATCTGTCACACATAGGTAGTTCGTTAACACCGTTAAATCAACATAAAATATTTTGTGGGGTCTAAATGTATATTTCGAGGTACAGGGTGTTTTTTTAAGCCCGATAGAACTTGAAATTGAAAAAAATAACACAAATAAGTAAAAAACATTAAGTTCGGCCGGGCCAAACTTTTAATACCCTCCACCTTAAGGTAAAAGAAACATTAGAAGAAATGTTGCAAAAACCATTAAAATGCCGAATATCGGGAGGTACCGTTATAAGGGGGCTACACCAAAACGTGGACCTATAATTACAATGTTTCGCCAAACGAACTAGGACCCATTATGACCCACAAATACCAATTTTTAGACAAATCAGTGAAAAAATGTCGCAAAAGCCATCAAAATACCGAATATCGGGAGATTCCGTTATATGGGGGCTACACCAAAACGTGGACCTATAATTACAATGTTTCGCCAGAGGAGCTGGAACCCATTATGACCAACAAATAGCAATTTTTAGACAAATCCGTGAAAAAATGTGGCAAAAATCATCAAATTACCGAATATCGGGAGGTACCGTTATATGGGGGCTATACCACAACGTAGCTATACATGCAATGTTTTGCCACACGCTCTGGGACCCGTTATGACCTACAAATACAAATTTTCAGACAAATCCGTGAAAAAATGTGGCATAAATCATCAAAATACCGAATATCGGGAGGTACCGTTATATGGGGACTATACCAGAACGTGAACCGATATATCTCATTTTTAATACCAACCATTCTAGACACAATGCAAATTGCTCTGCTAAATTTTGGCGCTCTACGTCTAATAATGTGGGCTGTATCGTGATTTCAACAGACAGACAGACGGACAGACAGACAGACGGACATCGTTAAATCGACTAAGAATTTTATGCTGATTATGAATATATATATACTTTATGGGGTCTAAGACGAATATTTAAGGATGTTACAAACGGAATGACAAAGTTAATATACCCTCCTTTCCAAGGTGGAGGGTATAAAAATTAAATTTTAATCGAAAATTTTTTCTATTCGAAAGATAAATATGTGACATTAACATTTGAAAATGATTTCGGGCATATGGGCACCGTGACTGTTCTTGACGAAGTGCATTCTGGACGTCCAATTTTTGGCCTCGAGCACTGCTGGCCGTATGTCACGAATAACACGAACAATGCTGACCTCCGAGGCGTCAATTGTTGCTGGTTCATCAACATAAACCAGTGCCTTCAAATTTAATTTTTTGTTTTACTTTTTACTATTTAAAGTTCTATCTAGCTTAAAAAACACCCTTTATTACAAATGGAATGACAAACTTAAACTATTTAATATTTAATAATTTTGTAGATTTGCAAAATTGTATATTTATGTCAAATGTGCGATTACACTTAAGATATCCATCCGCATCCCACCCCCTCGGAATATATTTAGCCTGTCTATCTCGGGTCCAAACACATTTAATTTCAAATAAGCAAAAATAGGTCATATCTAAGACAAATATTAAAAAAAAACAAAAATTACAAATACATGCGTAAATATTATGCCCTAATTTGTTAATGAAACGCACCGAGAATGTTGTGGTGTTAAACATTACACATCTACCTATCTATGTATGTATGCGTGTACTTAATTATTATTTTCCTAATATAAAAGTGAGCACAAAGTCATTTCATATCACTTGGAAAAATCTGTTGATCATTGTATGTAGGTATGTATGTATGGGTGTGTGTTTATTGTTGTTGGTGTTGTTTTTGTTGTTGGCAAACACATAAATAAAATGAGTTCAAATGTTTATTTATCTGTGGTATTTTTATGTACACAATTATGTATGTGAATGGGAATATGAATGAATGTTGTAATGCTGGGTGGTGTCGTAGTCTTTTAACAAACAATCCAATATTTGTTGCTGTAATATTTGCACAAGTTATAATCATAACCGCTTGGTTAGATAGATAGACATATATATGTACATATAAACGTTTGTATACATAATAAAAACAATAACAAAAACCCGAAACATACTTTTATGTTCCGACAGAGGATTTCCATACCACAAATCTGTACATAAACACGTATGTTGGTATGTGTGAGTATGTCTGTGTGTGAGTGCATGTAAACGACTGTTCGCAATGTCCTGCCTCAGATAATGTAAAGTACATTAAGGGTTTATTATTTTTATTTGTTTGTTCAATTCAATATTAAAATGTTGTTCGTGTTCGTGTCGGTAGGATACAGTCAATAATGGCCTTTCGTTTACACCCAGATTTTTAGCAACGAGAATTGTTTTGTGAAAGTTCCGATGCAAACAACGAAAGTAAACACTTGCCTGTTGGCTTGCTTTGGATATTTAGCTGGGCGAAAATGTAATTGATTCTGTGCGCTTCTTATTAAATATGTTTGCAGTTACTTGGGTTTCAGGGATTGGTGTTGTTTTGTTCGAATTAGGTTTTGTTTTGAGATAAATTATTTTTGAATGTAATAGATTGTTGTGTATGAATGTTATTGAAAGTGTCCCACTTCTGAGTAGGGCAGTGGTATTCGTAGTGTGGCTACAATCGAAATAACGTTTATGACATTGGGTCTCTTTGGAAAAATCAGTTTCAGGACATCTGGAGTGGATATAGCGGCATCAGTCCGACTATTGCGCTCGATTGCTCCAGAGGGGAGTATACAGTTTGGTACATCGTAATTCCTTTTACCACTCCTTTTGACATTCCCCCTTAATAGGTCAAAATTTTCATAGAAAATAATTTATCATATGTCTACATAAAGCGAAAGGATCATCCGATTATGGAAATCCTAATATTATTATAATATTATCGGTCAACACCTTCTAGTATCTCTGTCCACCTTCTAGTACTATCTACCATTGTTCAATCCTAGACAACAACATGTATTAAAAATTATTTCCATTTAGTACTTTTCGAACACATATAGTGCGCAACAACAAATTTCGGGATTCAAGCCCGTATAGTACGTGTTCCCAAATTCGACTCTTCTCAACGGTCTTCATATTAAATTTTTGAATTCCAACTCTGTCCTTAGACACATTCCGAAATCTATACCTCACCATACTTTCGCACATCCACCCTAAACACCAATAGTGACCTCAACACCAAATTTCACAATTCTTTATCCATCTTTTGCATGTTTCGTATATTCATAGAACACACACTAGTCAGTACATTTCGTACAATTATAGTTTACATGTTTAAGAACACCTCCATATCTCAATACCAATTACCAACAGAGACTTGAATATCAAATTGAAAAGCAAAAAAAGCACTACTTTTTCTCCGAATACAAAATTGAATAACATATGGGACGCATTTCCAAACCACCGCCATATCTCAAACACAGATACCAACAGTAATCTAAATATCAAATTTCAGAATTGTATCTCTATCCCTTTACTCAACACCAAATATAGTTCCATTCAGAACTTTTTGTACAATTATAGCAGACATTTCAAAAACTACCTCCATATATCAATTCCAGAAATCTATGTCAAATTTCATGTTTTACTCTTTAATTCTTCAACCAATACCAAATTTATTGTTATTTTGTACTTTTCGTACAATTATAGTACATTTTAAAAATCTTCCTCCATATCTCAATTCCAGATACCTTTAGAGATCCCAATATCAATTTTGAGGATTACAGCCCTATCTCTTCACCTAATACCTTATTTAGTACCTTGTAGTACTTTTCGGAAACATATGGGATGCGTTTCCAAACCATGTCATCTATATCCCTTCAACCAACACCAAATTTAGTACCATTCAGTACTTTTCGTACAAGCATATTGCACACTTTCGAAATCACCAGGCTGCACATGAGCACCGATCCTAATACCAAAATTCGGATTTCAAGAACTATCTGTTCACTGAATACAAAATTGTACCAAATACAGTACTATTTAGTACTTTTCGAGCAATTATAGTACGACATTTGCAAAATTACCAGCAGATCTTAACACCAGATACCAAGAGAGATCAATATCAAGCTTAGTACTTTTCGTTCAACTACAGTAAATATTTTGAAAAACCACCTCCATATCTCATTCCAGATACCAACCGATATCTCAATACCAAATTTGAGGATTCCAGCCATATTCTTTCACGCAGTACCAAATTTAGTACCACTTAGTGTTTTCCGAACAATTATAGAACCCATTTCCAAATTCAACGCTGTTCCAGATACCAACAGAGACCTGAATATAAAATTTGAAGATTCCAGCCCTATCCCTTCATCCAATTCCAAATTTAGTACCATTTAGTACTCTTTAGAAGTTTTTATAAACCACCACCAAATCTCAAACACATATATCATTAGTAATCTAAATATTAGGTTTCAGAATTGTATCTATATCCCTTTTCCCAATGCAAAACATAGTACCATTGAGAACTTTTCGTTCAATTATGGTACAAATTACCGAAACCTCCCCATACGTCCAGACTCCACATGAACAGCTAACTTTCTGATTCCAACCGCTATCTTTTCCTAACACAAACTTTACCAAATACAGTACTATTTGGTACTTTTCGTGCACTTGTAGTACCCATTTCCAATATACCTCTTTATCACAAACCTACCACCAACAGGCATCACAATACAATATTTCAATATTCCAGCTTCATCCGTTCGCCCTAAAGCAAATTTAGTACTATTTAGTACAGTTCGCAAACTTAGTACACATTTTCGAACCACCTTAATATATCAAACATACATTGCAACCTTGATTCTCATACCAAATTTCAAGTTCTTAGCTTTATCCGTTCACATAATACCAAATGGTACCATATTAGAAGTTTAGTAACATTTTATAACTTTTTGTAATCTTAAAGTTAGAACTTCCAAAAACCCTTTGGTATATCTATGCTGTACTCCGTCAGTGACTCCCATTCCAAATTGTAGCTCATTCCGTTTGTCCAATAGAATGTATTCAATTTTCAGTTTATTTTAGTACCCTTTTAGTAAGTATTTAAGAATACCCAGCCTTGTCACACGCCTACGCTTAAAGACATCGTTTGAAAATTCTAGATTCTAGCTTCAGCCGTTTCATTTGAGCTCAGTCATTTATTGCACTACACTTTTATATTCATAAAGATTGTATGAAAATTATATTGATATGACCACTTATTATGGACCTCTCCCACAAGGGTCAACTTTTTGAATAACCATAATGTTTATAAAATGAGAAAAAAGTGACGGATTTTGGTCAAACTGAGCACATCGAAAGTGTAGGGAGTAAACAAAATAGCGCTCGAACTTTGCAAATCGTAATATTTAGATAAGGCTTAATAATAGTGTCGTATGGGACTCGTTTCCCAGTTTTAATCAAATACTTAAAATCCTATTTTTATTCGCTGCGTTGAAAATGGCAAAAAACACAGATCAATGATTTTTATACCCTCCACCATACTATGGAGGGTATATTAACTTTGTAATTCCGTTTGTAACTCCTCGAAATACTCATGTCAGACCCAACAAAGGTCAGCGTAACGGTACCTCCCGATATTCGGTATTTTGTTGATTTTAGCGACATTATTCACCGGAATTGTTTCAAATTTAGTATTTGAAGTTTGAAACGGATACCACAGCCTAAGACAGAGAATTGTCTGTGCAGGTGCACGTCTTAGTATAGCCGCCATATAACGGTACCTCTCTATATTCGGTATTTTGATGATATTAGCGACATTATTAACCGGAATTATTTCAAATTAGGTATTTGAAGTTTGTAATGGATACTACAGCCTAAGACAGAAAATTGTCTGTGCAGGTTCACGCCTTCTTATAGCCCCCATACAACGGTACCTCCCTATATTCGGTATTTTGACGATTTTTGGTACAATACGCATCGAAATTGTTTGAGATGTCGTATTTGAACTTCGTAATGGATGCTACAGCCTGTGACAGAAAATTGTCTATCCTGGTCTAGGTCTTCGTACAGTTTCGATATAACGGTACCTCCCTATATACGATATTTTCATGATTTTAGCTACATTAACGGTACCTCCCTATATACGATATTTTGATGATTTTAGCTACATTATTCACCATTTATTTCAAGTTTCGAATTTGAATATGGTAATGGATTATGACAAACAATGCCTATGTAGGTCATATAGACCCCAATATAACGCCTATATTGGGTATTTTTTTTTTTTTTTAAATTTTAACAGAATTTTTTAAGGATTTTATTTTTTGAAAATTTCCAAATTCGTTCCAAATGGTGGAGGGTATTCAAAGTTTGGCCCTGTCGAACTTACTGCTTTTTAACTTGTTTTTACTAAATACCTGAATATGGTATATACCCATGGTATATACCCAGCAATTTTGACCCGTGTTGACCCGTTTTTACCCAGTTAATTGGATTTATGGGTATTCACCTACTGGCCATTTCCACAAATATGATTAGGTTTCCTAAACCACTTACCCTGGATATAAAGTGGTATTACGATTTTAGGTACCTCAAAAAAATCATTTGGTTGTTATTCCATATTTAGTATTAAACATTTAAATCAATTTAAAATCCCCCAACTTTCAATCTAAGAAAAAAATATTTCAACGTCGAATAGCAATCATGCTCTTTCCTACCCAACCAAGATAAATAAATCCCAATGGCACTATTGCTCAGCCAACCAAAGCTCAAACAAAGCAACGAAATCAGGCGAACAATGTAAAAATAAATGTATTTTGATAGTCATAATTTACTTTCATAAATCAAACAAATTAAAATTTAAGGAAATGTTTTACCCGCGCAAAAATACGGTATGTATGTATGTCATACATCCAAGAGCTTTCACATTGTTTCCCTGTCGGCTGTAGCTGCAACGTAGTGTTGGAGTGTGTTTGGCAAGTTATCGCAGCACATAATGCTTTAATAAGCGTTCAACATTATTTTAAGGATTCCCCAAACACACATTAGGATATCTTATGTATTCCTTTCGTTTGCATTTTTTTGGTTAGTGAAAATTCGCAGGTCTTCTTGCTGCCGTTGATAGCCGTAGAGCGTAGAGTGGAAATCATAAGCTTTTGAAAAATATCGAGGAGGAAGATTTCCTTGTACGTATAATTTTCAAGATTTATCTTTGAGTCAATGCCATAATTTGATATCCTTCATAAGATATGAGCCGAAGACAATAATGAAATAGCTTTGGTTGTAGAATGTAAAGGGTTAGGAATGTTTCTTATGATTTGAAGTCGTTATGAATGTTTAGGTTCACTTTCTTGCGAACATTGTTGAATTATGACTCCCCTTTGTCTCATTTAATTTTTTAACGTCTTCGCTAGTACCAGTAGCAGCTTTCCTTTCAATACATTTTTATTGTAATTTATCTATTACTAAAAAGTGTATATGAAATATTAAAAAAAACGACTTCATTTAAAGAAAATAGGTAAATGGCGCCCGAAGGAAGTTTAGAGATTTAGATAAAAAGTTCTTAACAAATGTTCGGAAATATACACAGTCGATAAATGTTATTGATTATTTCTAATGTAAGTAGCTTTAGTATATATCAGTTTAATGCTTAGTTATTTTTGTATATGTTGACTATATATGCCAAAGATTGGTTTGGACAGAGAAGGTTTAACAAGGTTTAGGCCATTGTTCCTAAAAAAATGATCTTCAAAGAAAAACGTATCTCCATTGGTTCCATATTGAAAAAGAAAAGAAACTTAAACAAGTCGAAGTGTACTGCCAATTTGACAAAAAAATTAACTATAACAGAGAAGAACTATAACAGAGCTCTCTCCCCAGAAACGGGACAAAGTCAAACGCCATCATTTTCACATTTTCTTTTAAATTTTATTGAATGAAAGCAAAAAATGTCGGAAATAGCATTAAATTTCAAAATAAGTTTTGATTTGTTCGAATTGGTAACCTTTGGCAGGAATTATGGCCTTCAAGTGGCCAATTAAACCGTCACATGCTCTTTTGCTCCGTCGAAGCACTTGCTTGAGGTGATCGACACTTTGGTATTTTTAGTGCCAACCTTGCTTGCCAAAATACTCCAGACACAATAGTCCAACGGATTTTTATCCGGAGATTTTGGTGGCCATTGTGCGCTGGAACTGAAACGAGGAACCTCATGGTGCTGAGTCCTGTTGGAATGTCCAAGGTCTGCGGCCACAATGTTTGCGTGCCCAAGGCTTTAATACACCCTCCAGAATATTTTCGGGATAATATTCGGCATTTATTCTGATGCCACGGTTGATTAATACGAGGGGAGAGCGACCATCGGCTGTTATAGCGGCCCACACCATCACCATGGTCGGCGCTTGAGTTCTAGTGGCCAATCGAAGATGCACATTTTCAGCTGCTGACCTCTTTGGAAAGTAAACACGATCATTCTGTATGTTTACAAACTGCTGGACAATGAATGTTTTCTCATCGGAGAAAGCCAAATGCGGCAGTTCACCACTTTCGGCCATGCGAAGCAACTCTTTAGCTCTTTTGACTCTATTTTATTTCTGTTGCGGTATAAGTTCTTGCACTTTTTGGAAATTCAATGGCTTTACCTCGAGCTCATTTTTCAATATTTGCTGAAAGGAATATTGGGATATGTTCAGCTCACGAGCCATTTTTCGGCTACTGCAACGCTGGTTTCGATCAAGTGCTTTCTTTACTTTTCGAACCATTTCAGCTTATGTTGCTGTTTTCTTCCGTCCACTTCCTTGATGTCGGGCTACGCTACCAGTATCACGGTAACGAGCGATGGTACGAGACACAAAAGATTTATTCACATTTAAATGCTGGAGTGGTCTAACGATAGGCAACTGTGGTTTTCCAGCCAAATATAAAGAAATCACACTATCACGATTGAATTCCGTCACGAATAACTTTTTTCTGGAAAATTCTCACAAAAATGCTTTTGTACGCTTGTAAACAAAATAATGAGCTGTTACTGGAATAATTTTAACAGCTGTCGGACGAGTGGCTTAAGAATGACAGTAGTCTTTTTGGTGGTGATTCCGAGTATATTCCGAGTTCTGAAGCAGTGTAGCGTAACATTGTTTATTAACTAGTAGTTCGCATGTGTTTACTACAAAAATGTCAAAACAGAACTGACATCAGGGACCAATCACAAAATTTATAGCATTTTCTGATAGGGTGATGACTTTTGCGCCACCTTGTATATGTAATTAACTACTTTTCGTGCGTTACGTTATAGTACGCATCTCATCTAAAAATTGCATCATCTAAAAACCACAGTGATCTTAATATCAAGATTCATAATTTAAACGAAATTTAGTGCTTTTGGTACTTCGCGTACACTTACAATGTCACTTTCCAAGAAACTTTTTTTATATATTTTTTAGTATTCTAGCTCTCCCTATTTGCCCAATACACTGAATTCAATTTATAGTGCCTTTAGGAAAGCTTGTAGTTCAAGTTTTAAAAGCCTAGCCTTATCTCAACCTTACACACAAATATTGACCAAGATGTAAAATTTCAAAATTCTAGCAGAAGTTTATCCTTTATATATAAGGGAATGTTATTGTCACTTAGACACGTTCGGCCGTCGATTCGTCTGCATGTGCCGGCTAGATTCTGCACCACTTCCGCAGGTTAATAGCATGTTTTTTAATGTATTTTAGTTTTGATCTTGACATATAAGTCCACGATTTGGTATAGCTCTTATAGAACGACGTCCCCTGTTTTAGGATATGTGTGGAGCTATATCATATTTTGCCACGGAATATGCTGTGCTGTATGCTTAGCTTCCTTTTTCAACAATATTTTTGGAATTTGGAGTCCGAAACCCGTCTCGATCACATAATTGGCTATAGAAATCAACATTTTCGTTATTTTGGCGATTTTAGTTAGAGGCAATTGTTTCAAAATTTTATATTTCGTAGGAAATTGTCTATATAAAAGTTCAGGTTTTCCTACAGTCCTTATCTAAAAGTTGCTACCGACATTCGGTATTCCGATGACTGTATACAAATTTCTAATTACAAAAAAAAAAAAAAAAAAGACCTGATCGAATATTAGGCCAAGCCACTTATGGGATATTTTCAAAAGTGTTACTTTTCACTTTGGATTTTGAAGCTCGGAATTTAAATGAGACTTTACTTTTTAGTAGATTAAATATTAGTATCTCTCTAATTTCTACTAACATTTCACAAAAATATAGAATTTCTGTTCAATCTTTAATACATCGATTACTTCAAAACATAATCACGTGGGCCACATGGTGTCTTTAAACTGCAGATTAAATTTCCCATAAACAATTTATTCAATATTATAATTTAAATCACTCTTATAACTATATGAGAAACTATACTCCTTCTCACGCATATGTAAACGTCAATATGCCACGTAATGGTGTTCTGAATGAATGCATTTCTACAAGATATCGAAGCGATAAAAAAAAACATGCTAACACAAAGCGTTTCAAAGAACTGCAATGTGTTGATGTAACCTGGAACCACTATCGCTACTACACCTCCAGTTACAAACCCCGTAGATATCCTGTCGTAAATTAGAATGATTTGCTGGGAATCGTGGCATTTACTAAAGGAGGAAAGAAATCATGCCATATGCAAATTTATATGTGTTGAATAGATAGGATATCTTGACACATACATACATACACATGCACATATTGCAAGTATATTAATTATCCTAGAAGGAGATAAGAGGTATTTAAAAGAAGACATGTTATAGTCGTTTGGTTTTTCATTAAAGGGATCCATGGTAGCAAAATGTATATTTTTGTCGCTGCTCTATGGTGCGTATTTTTATATGCATTATTTAATTTTTCTTTAAATTTTTATTTTTTTTCAAACTTTAATTTGTGTTCAATAATTCGCATTTTCAACAATACACTTTTTATAGTAATTTCTTGAAATTAACAACTTTAAAACCTTAAATACAATTTTCTTTGGTCTTAAATTCTAATTTAAAACTGCTTAAAATGCTGCCTTTCTATTTGTGTTTCTTCAAAATTATTATTGTTATTTACATTCAAGAATAAATGAATATTATCCTTAATGCACAATTTCTTGCTGATTAAATACAAATCTGTCAAGTTTAAAGTTTTCGCAAATATCCTTTTATGACTTTGTTGTGTCTTGTCTTGCCTTGTCCTGTCTTAGGAGAAAACAAAAACATTTTTCAACAACTTCATGGTCAAAATGAAATTTTGTAACTTCCAGCATGGCATGGCTAGTAAATGCCACAGCAACAACAACACAAACAACTACATGATGTAACAACATTACGAAGACCCACAATTTATTATAACCAACAAAAGGAATATTTAAACAAGACCTTGGCTCCTTTTGTTTTAATTCTAGTAGTTGTTTTCTCCCCCTTCTATTCAGTCTCCAGGGGACATGGTAGAATTTGTGACATTCGCAAGGAACCGAAACTCTGTCAAGATTCTAAGCAACAGGATGGAAGCCCCCTAATGACAAAACAGACATATTAGTGGCAAAAGGAATTGCATGCGATATCCCAACTATCCCTCTCCACCACACCGCTTTACATCTCCCCTGCGATCTCATCTCGTCTTGGTGAATGTCTTGTGCAACTACTTTTGGTTAAGACATCAAAGCCAAACAACGACACAAGTCAGTGCGAAACAACATCAGCCGGAGAAGTTGCAACCGTCACAGTAGGAAAGTCAGAAGTGCCGCTTTCCCTGCCCTCATAAGTGGAGTAGTAGAGTAAGTTGTTGTTGTCGGAGTACTTTGTAACATAAAGTTGTAAACAAAATTGTTTTAAATCGTTAAGGAAATATTCTGCAAAAAAGAAAAAGAGATGAAAGTAACCAACACATAACGATTTCAGGGCTTAGAAGCGGCTGGCATAAGAGTGACAATATCAGGGTCAACCGAAACCTTTGAAAAGCTTATAACCGAAATCTTTGAAAAGCTTAAAAGATGGCTTAAACATTCTAAGCCATCTTGTCATATATTTAATTTAATTGGCCAAAAACTCTCATGCCAGCTCCAAACATACGTTTTAGTAAGGCTTCCAGTATAAAAGAATTTAAATTTATAAAAAATAAATTTAAAAAAAAAAAACAAGTAAAAGAGAGGCTAAGTTGTGCCGGTCCGAACTTTTAATGCCCTCTAGAAGTCACTTAAAAAATCTCCGAAAAATTCCGTCAAAAAATACCGCTCAAAGAAACCCCGTTATGTGGGAGCTATACGAATACGTGGCTCTGCAGAAATAATTTTGAAAAAATTAATTGAATATCGGGGTGCCGTTGTGTAGTGGCATACGATATCGTGGACCCATATAGACAACTCTCTTGTAGAGGGTGAAGCACTCAGAAAGAACTCCTTGTAAGTATTTTTCCGACAATTCCATTGAAATATGTGGATAAAATTGCCAACATACCGAATATCGGGTGGTACCGTTATATGGGCTCTATATGAAGACGTGGACCTGCATACGAAATTGTTTGTCATAGGCTGTAGTACCCGGAACTCCTTGTGTAAATTTTTAGACAATTCCTTTTGAAAATTTGGATACAATTATCAACATATCAAATAAAGGCGGTACAATTATATGGGGACAATACGACATCGTTGACTGATATAACTGATCTGTGCAAAATTTTACTTGCCAATCTTAGTTCGTTTTGACTCCAGCGTGATGACAAAAGAGAGACGGACATTTTAAGACGACAGACAAATCGTCTTAAAATTTTACGCTGATGTAAGATGAATTTCGATGAATTACAAACGGAATGACGAACTTTATATATATGTTCCATACTATGTATGGTGAAGGATATAAAAATAATTAATATGCGGGGTGTTTGTTCGATAAAAAAAAAATGAAAATCGTTAAACTATTGAAATTCAGTCGGCAACTCGATGGGAAAACATGGCCCCCAAACACCACTTCAGGGTTAGGTATATCCTTTTAAGCTATGAGATAATTGCTCAGTCTAAGCTCTTGCACAAGATCCCTCTACTGATTGTATAACTCGTTGCGCCCAATATAATTATGAAATCGTACATTTTTGGTACTAAGAAGTACGATAATTTACAAAATGTCAAGCAGATCGTTTAAAATTACAAAAATTTTAAGTGGGTGCCCCCATTAATATTATAATGAAAGGGAGGATTTTTCAAAATCCGTACGTAATGTTACAAAAAGTTCAAAACACACAATATTGTAGGGCACCATTAGTAAGTTGCCGTTAAGATCCAGAGGTATAAAACTTTATTTGAGAAACTCCTTTTGTGCGGGGAGGAAGGAAGCATTTATGGATATTTGTACTTGTGTTCGAAAAGTATGAATGGGTGATAAAAGGTAGTATTTTTTTAACTCCGTACTTAAATAGTACTAAAGAGTGCACAATTTATAAAGTTGAACAATTGAATACTTTGAAATTGTACAACGGTATTGTTTAGCTATTGCTTGGACTTTGCAATTTTGGTATGGTTTGCAGATTTCGAAATTAGTGAGGTGTGACCTTTAAAATTGCTCTGTAACCAAAATGTGAAATAGTACAACATTGTTATTGAGTGATCGGTAAGAGTTAAAACTATGAATTTTGGGGTGTGGATCTCTTATGGGTGAGGAGCGCAAAAACTGTCGGAATCGGTACCTAAAATTTGTGGGGAGTACTGAACGGTACGGGCTTTAACCATGAAATGTTGAATGAGGGCTCCGTAGGGGAACAAAATGTACAAATAAGTACACAACGTTTAAATAAACAAATTAGAAAGTATTAGCCGGTCTTGCCGACGGCAGCGACTTACGTTATGATTAACAAAATTTTGACCCTTCATTGGGATGCCACTTTTAAATTCCGATACAAATATTACAATCGGTTTTGCCGAGATGTATACCCCCATCCTTGAGTTGTTATTATTAAAATTGATGACTCCTTATGGGGGAGGTTTCGAAGCAGTTAGCCAATACTGACCAATTCGTATCTGACAAAAGACTGATATAAATATTACAACGTGCCAGATTTTGAAAATATCGACTATTTCCTACATTTTTCATGAATATGTGCAAATTTTTGGAAAATGTGGAAATATGCGTGAATTAATTAATCCATTTTCGTACTTCATCCAATACAGAGGAGTTGTCAGATATATATTATCTTCACAACAGATCCTGCTTTAGGAAAAATATTTTGATGTGTAAAATTCGAAGAGGGTTGGATGCTTAATTCGCTTTCTTTGACAATGTGTTTTGAAGCCTATGTGGGGGTAGTACCAGAAGAAATGTTCTACCATCTTTATAAAAGACCTTGTGTTGATGGAAATATTGAGACGTACCAAGTCTAAATGGAATCGAATGTTAATTTTGATCCTTTGTGGGGGAGGTACCAGAAGGAGTTTACCGATAAATCCCATTTTCACAGCAGACCTTGGGTTAATAAAAATAGTGTAATGTGTGTAATTTGTAAAGAACTGATGCTTATTTCGGATTTTGTGTTCCAGAAGGTATAGACCGATTTATTCCATTTATATAACAGATCTTTTGTTGATGGAACTATTGAGATGTGCGAATTCTGAATGGAATAAGATCTCAATTTCGCGTTTTATGTGCTCCAAGGATATTCCAAATTTTGACCAATTTTTTTTTGCTGGGTGGAAGGGGTGGTGCGGTGGTACCAGAGGTAGCGGGCCGATACATTTCATCTTCACACCAGACCTTGGGTTAATAAACGTATCGTAATGAGTGTAATTTGAAAACAATCGGATATTTAGACCACATTTTATAAGAGTTGTAATTATTTAAAATTTTGACCCCTTTTGGGGGAGGTACTAGATGGAGTGGACAGATATTGTCCATTTGTGCAGCTGACCTAGCACTGATGCTAATATTAGGATTTGCCAAGTTGGAGCTAAATCGGATTATCTTTTCCCGTTCTGTGTAGTACTTTATTTTCTTTGAAAATGTTGACATTTTAGTGCGGGAGGTACCAGAAGGAGTGGATCAAGGTTTCCCATCTCCTAACTTCATCTAACTTAGGCAATAATATTACGATGTGTCAAGTTTGGACCAAATCGAATACTCCCTTCGAGAGTTCTTGTGTGCACCCTCCATCCAGACAGACAGAGGGACAACCCTAGATCGACTCCAAACGTCCTTAAATGAATTTCGTCCAAAGAGACTTAGGACCCACTGTAGTCATATGCTTGAGGGTACAACAACTGATAGAAGCTAGATCGTTGACAATGGACATGAGAGCACTCTGGATGAAAAAAGGCGGATTCTTAAAAAATCATACTTTAAGATTGCTTATTATTAAGCAACCAGGGTGAGTGGTACTGAAAGTTCTTAAAGTTACGATATAAAGGCTTTTAGGAAATCCACAGTTTAAAGGTACTAAAAGTACCAGAAGATGCAAAATGGGCTGCATTATTTGTGAGCGGCTCTGTAAGACATATAGCTTTGAGATTTTGAACGGACGGTTGGGAAAATACAAGATTATTGGAGTCAATATTTAGACAGGAATGAAATAAACGAGGATTTTGTAAAGCGTGAAATAATACAAACTAATTATAGAGAGATCATGCAAGCTATAATTTTGGATTATTAATACAAGCTGAGATAAGGTGCGATTTTAAGACCCATTCTATAGGCGGAATGCAGCGTGATTTTGGGAGATTCATGCTATAAGGTTACGAAAAGTACTAAATTTCAAAACAATTAAAACTCATAAAATACGAAATTCTGAATTCATTCATACCATGAGTGTTATTAATCGACAGAAAAGAACAAAAAATTTGAAATTCTGCCTAGAGGTGGTGGGAAGATATATTTTAACTTTTTGTGAGAATTTTTACAACTAAATTTTCGTAAGTCCGGTATTATGTCATTGTGTTGTTTAAATTGGTATTTTGATGATGATAGACATTCTAAATAGTTCTAAATACAAACGAGCTCAATTAAAATCCATGTTTTGATCAATTGTGATTATTTTTATCTGTAAAATTTTTTGTATTTTTACTTAATTTCGTCTGCCTCAATAGATTGGTTGGTTTATTATTCCAGCTCTTAAATGCAGTATTTACAACATGTTCGAACCCATCTAATAAACTCATACATGTTTGAATGTAAACAAATTAGTAATTTATTTGTTTGTCTTGTTTTTTGGTAAATACTCACCAGCCCTTATTTCTCTCTAAGCTGTAACTATTGTTGGCCAATTGCCCAAAAAATTTTTTTCTCTCCCCTTTCCAATTACATAGCAAGGACGCGTATGTAGTTGTCTTTATTCTCAGCGGATAAAGCTTAAGGAAATATGCCTTGTCCTTTCTGTCTCAGATGCTCGATTTATTGTTGCTTTCAATGTTGGCATTCAAAAAGGCCATTTGATTGTGACCACAACTTTAAATAAGTTTTTTTCCGATACTCTAGCCAAGGCTCAATATGGTACAGATGTCATTAATGTGATATTAAATTTTCTTAATTCTTATTTTTTAGTAAATACCAACTTAACGTATGAAAAATAAAATTTTTTAATAATTAATAAATAAGGTTAAGAAAGTATTTAAATAAAAATGAAAAAGTTGTTAAGAAACTACTGCATCAGATAATTTTCTAACCGTCTATGAAGTAAATATTTGAATAAACTTAAAATGCAAAATCTTAAAAATATGTTTAGATTTGAGTTTGTTGCTTTAATTTAATTTTGTTTACGCCTCGTTCACATATGGTGAACTGTATATGTATGCAAGCTGAGTGCCTCGTTCCTTAACTTCTTCCCATACACACTCCAGAGAATTATGTTTTTTGCAATGTAGAAAAATTCATTAAGAGTGGCATTAGGAACTAACAATGCAACCACGAAAACCAAAGGAGGACATCCTTTGGCTTGTTGCTTTTGCAAAATAAAATAGCTAATTTAGCAAATATTGTCAGGTTGACAGTAAAATTATTTATTTAAATAAATTTGTTGTTAAAGTTGAATATACATTTAAATATGAAATTGAAATTTTTGTAGAAACCATAACCATAAAAACGTTTAAAAATATTCAGAAGTGGACATCAGAAATTAAGATATTTAATATATTACAATGTAACGAGTTACATCGGGGCGTATGAGAAACAAATCCCCTCAGATATTGAACATCATACGCCTAAGTAATTTCGCAGACAAGCGTGGATCAGGCGCGATGAGGTTTTTAACCTGAAATTTCTCGTCATGAATTTTGGTATTCTGTCCAGAACAAATACCGAATCTTCGTCACCAATGGGATACATCTATAGCCCACAATGAATAAGGCGGCATCCACACTGGAAAGAAGGGAATGTTGCAGTTTACAGAAGATATGCATTATAGATACATTATATCTGACTAATTACTTCACTTGGTAGCCCTAATTATTTGAGTTGAAACTCCAATCCAAACCTTATTATTGTATCCATTAACAGACCATAGAAAAATCGATTCGAACGAGTTGGGGAAATTCACAGAATCAGAAAGCTAATATAAACATAGTGACACCATCACTGCAGAAGCCGCTTGCTATATATCTCATGATCGAATGAATGAAAGAAAACCCTCATATTTAGTTGAGGACACAATATAAGCGATAATATAGGCGGTAACAGTTTATCAGTACGAGCTCAAACCAGAGTCAGAGAATTGAAAATTGGATAATAGGAAAAATGGTATGAAATGAAATATCAGCACTGAATCAAATATTGCACCGCCTGGCCGAACTTTTAATACCCTCCAACATTTTAAAGGAACCTAAAGAATTTCCAAATAATTCCGTAGAAAAAAACCCGTTCAAAGAAGACCTTTATATAGGCTAAGTACAAAATTTAAGGCAATTTTTGTGAATAATGTCGCTAAAATCATTAAAATAAGGAGTATCGGCAGATATCGTAATATGGGGTCTATACGATATCGTGGGACTTCCATACGCAATTTTTTCCTAGCCTGTACCGATTACGAAGTTTAAATGTGAAATTTCAAACAATTCCGATCAAAAATGTTGCTAATATCATAAAAATACTGAATAAAGGGATATGCCGTTGCATGTGGGCTATCGTGGACCTGCATAGAAAATTTTCGGTCATAAGCTTTATGAACTTTAAATCTAAAATTTGGAACAATTCCACTAAAATGTGTGAATGAATCGTTATATGGAGCTTTCCGAACGCGTAGACCTGGACGCTTTCGGAAAGCTCCATATAACGATACCCCCGATATTCTGTATTCCACATTTTAGTGGAATTGTTTCGAATTTCAGATTTAATTTCGAAGTGTAAATACGCAATTTTAAACAAGTCCGCTAAAAATGTGTGTAAACTGATCAAAATACCGAATATAGGGGGTACCGTTGTATGTATACGATATCGTGGACATATATAGACAATTCTCCTCCAGAGGGTAAAGTACTCAAAAGGAACTCCTTATTTGTATTTTCAGACAAATCCGATTAAAAGTGTGGATAAAACTTGAAAATACTGAATGTCGGGCGGTACCGATATAGGGGGGATATACGATATCGTGGTCTTACATACATAGACAATTCCCTTGTAGGCAGTACAGTACTTAGAAGTAACTTCTTGCGTGGATTTTCAGACAATTCTATTGAAAATTTTGGCTACAATCATCAAAACAGTGAATATAGGGGGTTATGTTATATGGGGTCTGTGCGATATCGTGGCCCGATACAGCCCATCTTGAAACTTGACCTGTCTGCAGGCAATAAACTGGACTGTGCAAAATTTTAGCTTCCTTTCTTAATTAGTTTTGCCTCTAGCGTAATTACAACAGATAAACAGTTATCAAACAATATAAATCCGCCAGGCCGGAAATTTTCCCTATTGATCAACTACTTTATACCGCTTTTAAATAATGCTAGCACCACTTAGAAACTGAAATGGAATTTATTTTATTCTCTTTGAATAAAAAACTTTTTTCAATATCGTTTAAGAATTTTTGAATCTTATTTAGAATAACACATCTTCGAAAGGTGTAGGTTCAGGATTTGAAAATTAAATGGCAGCTTCTAAGGTTTTTTTGGGACATTTAAGGGGATGTATGTAGTAAATTTTACAGTCTTTAAATTGTCAATCGTATTACCAGTCAATATAATTTCATATCGATTAGGGCATGAATAGAAACGAATAGTTTTAAAAACTAAAATTTGGTTTTCATTTCTCTATTATAATTCCGCTCAAATGGTAAAAAAATGGCTGACTCCATTTATATTATTTTAACTTTTTTGTCCCTGAAACTTTGGGATCAAAGGGACATAGGAGCAGGTTATACGCCTGTAAAAAAAATTATAGAATAAAAAATTCTGCATCAATTCACACCTTTTTCCATTATTTGAAATCCTTGCAAAGAGAAGTATATTTTTAAATGAACTCCTATTAGTAATATAATAATGTTAAGGACCCGTTCAACAATGTCCAAAGATAATAAATAAATAAATTGATTTTTTCTGACACTTTAATTTGCTTTCAATTTTGTGGATAAAAAAATATATATATTAATAAATTTTAACTAATTTTTAATATCTTTTTTTAAAAACACAAAGCTTAGCATTCGCAGAAATACATTTTATACCTGTTAACGGCCCTTAAAATTAAATACAAAACTTATTTCCCTTCACTTCGCCATAAATAATTACCTGGAAGTCCTTTTGATTGTTAGATAAATAGTCAGTGCTGCGTACAATTGACACATTTCACTTTGATTTCATTTCCCGATGCCGGCTCTCACATCACATTTGCTAGTTAGCATATCATCAATTTAAAGCCACTTAACTGCAAATACCACCTCTCAGATCTCGTTTTATGAAATTACCTCATAAAGGATATCGAAATACAATTACTTTTACAAGTGGCCATCGACAGGCATTGTATCCTTTTTAGGCATTTCATTTAATGAATGACATTTTTGTCATTCTGTAAATGACCAATGCTATTTAAAAATGCATATGGGGCATTTCATGGAAAAATTTAAATAATTAAAGGTTTATTCTTAAAGAAGAACACTTTAACGGAAAGAAGAAGGCTGAGCTTACGAACTGTGCATCCAGCTCGTAGGCTCAGTGTGTGGTAAAATGTGCTCTGATGCAATGATATCTAGAATAAGCATCGAATTTGTATCTTCATTTGTCATAAAAATATTTTATGGTAGGAAGTAGTAGGTCCAAATAAAACTTAGAATAGTTTTCGAAGAATATTCGATTGGGAAAGATTTCGGCAAAATTTTGAAGTCCCTTGCCTCGCATGAAATTTAAATTTTTCAACATTTTCGAGGTAAATGTTTTCAAATGTTCGCGGAAAGTTCGCAAAAACTAAAATTATTAACCACAATCTGACACCGCCACGTGGTAGAAGACTAAACATCAACTTTGGCGAGCTTTGGCGAGTAGATGGAGTGGGTCGCTAAGTCCCCTATTCACACCGGATCTATACTTTATGAGATTTATAAAACTGTGGAACGGGACAAAATTCAGAAGATTATGAATGTAGAGATAAAAATAGGGTATTTTGAAATTTTACATCCAAATTAACCTGAAGAAAAAGAGGCAAGTTCTTCCCTCCTTCCACACTTTTGGAAATTTTCAGATTAAGATTCCTCGGAATATTAGGTAAATAGGATCTTCGGCGATATTGGATATAAAAACAAGAAAATTTTGTGTTCAAAATTGAAACCCTCGGGTTATTTTTTTGAAAATAACCCGAGGGTTTTTTTGAAAATATGGATAAAAACACTCTTTAATCGGAATCGTAGCTTATCAATATATTCCACAAACTTCACTGTGTAAAAAAATTGAATATCTTTCCATAATTACAGGAAAACTCAGGAAGAACATGAAAGTAGAATTAAAAATAGAAGCCACGTGTGTCGGCGTTTTGAAAGTTTATAGCACAAAGTAAGCTCAATAGAGGGGGTAAGTTCCCCTCTCTACCAAATTTTTGGACATTTTCGGATTAAGATTCCTTGGAATCCGTGAAATTTTAGGTACATAGTGTCTTCGGCAATATTGATGATAAAAACACGAGGATTATTTTGGTAAATGAAATCAATTGAATCAAAAAAGTGTATTTTTGGTACTTTGTTACAGAGTGAGATAAAAAACTGCAACAAAGTCAAACGCCATAATTTTTACATTTTTTTTTTAAATTTTATTGAATGAAAGAAAAATGTCGGAAATATCATCAAATTTTAGAATAAGTTTAAATTTGTTTGAATTGGTCACCTTTGCCACCAATTATGGTCTTCAAACGTCCAATGAAACCGTCACATGC
Source organism: Musca domestica (assembly GCF_030504385.1). Classification (NCBI taxonomy): domain Eukaryota; kingdom Metazoa; phylum Arthropoda; class Insecta; order Diptera; family Muscidae; genus Musca; species Musca domestica. The sequence goes on along the minus strand of NW_026712406.1, from coordinate 2,898,928 downwards.
TGCCCGAATGTTGCTCTGCGGTATTTTAGCCCATTCCCGGCGAAGCGCTTGCTTCAGGTGATCGACACTTTGGTATTTTTTACGGCCAACCTTGCTTTCCCAAATACTCCAGACACAATAGTCCAACGAATTGGTAACCGGAGATATTGGTGACTTAATTACAACCTCCAGAATATTTTCGCGATAATATTGTACATTTATTCTGCCAGAATGTTGTGGCCCTTTCCCGGCAAAGCGCTTGCTTGAGGTGGTCGACACTTTGGATTTTTTAGTCCCAACCTTGCTTTCCAAAATACTCCAGATGTAATAGTCCAACGGATTGGTATCCGGAGATTTTAGTGGCCATTGTGCGCTGGAAATGAAGCAAGGATCCTCATTTTGTAACCAGCGCGTGCTGAGTCCTGTTGGAATGTCCAAGGTCTGCGGCCAAAATAGTTGCATGCCCAAGGCTTTAATACAACCTCCAGAATATTTTCGCGATAATATTCGGCATTTATTCTGATGCCACGGTCGATTAATAAGAGCGAAGAGCGACCATCGGCTGTTATGGCGGCCCACACCATCACCATGGCAGGCGCTTGAGTTCTGGTGGCCAACCGAAGGTGCACATTTTCAGCTGACCTCTTTGGCAAGTAAAGACGATCATTTAGTTTGTTTACAAACTGTTGGACAACGAATGTTTTCTCATCGGAGAAACCCAAATTCGGCAGTTCACCACTTTCGGCCAAGCGAAGCAACTCTTCAGCTCTTTTGAGTCTATTGTCTTTCGGTTGCTTTGTAAGTTCTTGCACTTTTTGGAATATCAATGGCTTTACCCCGAGTTCATTTTTCAATATTTACCGAGTGGAATAGTGCGATATGTTCAGCCCACGAGACATTTTTCGGCCACTGCGAAGCGGGTTTCGATCAAGTCAAGGCTTTTTTACTATTCGAACCGTTTCTGCTGATGCTGCTGTTTTCTTCTTTCCACTTCCTTGACGTCGGGCTACGCTCCCAGTATCACGATATGGAGCGATGGTATGAGACACAAAGGATTTATTCACATTTAAATGCTGCAGTGCTCTAACTCTAACTTGTGGTTTTCCAGCTAAATGTAAAGAAGTCATACTTCACGCTTAAATTCCATCAGGAATTACTTTTTTTCTGGAAAAATTCTCACCAAAATGCTTTTATACGCTTGTAAACAATGTAATGAGCTGTCACTGGAATAATTATAACAGCTGTCGGACGAGTAGCTTAGAAATGACAGCAGTCTGAAGTTGGTTGCAGTTTTTTCATCTCACCCTGTATTCCAGCAACTGATTTGGGCAATACTGCTTCTGTCTCTTAATATTCCGTTACTAAAATCTCTGTTAGGCGCTACCCCATTCAATTTGCATTGGAAATTGCTCATTTGAAATTCTTTAAAGCTTGTTTTATGTGCAAAGAGGTAAGTGTGTGTTGGTCGGTGTATGTGTGTGCGCGTAGGGTGGTCTGTCAATAAGCCAGTTTGTGTGGATGTGGTGGTATGCTTGAAGCCGGATATGAAAGCTCTTTAATGTTGTTAATCAACTCAAGTATCTATTTGAGTATGCATTTATAATAATGTGCAAGTGTGTGTGTGTTGGATGGTGTATTTGTGTGGGTGTGTGACCGTGTTTGCTTTGCAACAGTGAATGAGTGTTTTTTAATTTAAACTGACACTGTGTCTCATTTCATTGTTATTAATTTACTTAATTTGTTGGTGTTGTCTTTGCTTCTCATAATGCAGTAGCTGCAGTTTCTGCCGGCTGCCGACGCTGGTGTTGTTGTCGTACATTTAAGCCATTATTAAATTTGAGTAGCTGAGTGTGAGTTAGCTTCCAAGTATGTGAGTGTGTTCTGTCACACACACACACACACACTAACTAGGTGCCTCATTATGTCCACCGAGAAACAACTACATTGGACATTTGTTCGCAACGCTCGATGCGATTGGTTGGCTTGTCATGATAAATGTGGTCCATGTTAATCCCAAAAGCAAGTTGACTACGGAGGATAAGCAATCGGGCTGGGGATTGAGGTTTTTTGGTTAGGCTTTTTTGGTTTGGTTTTTGTAATCATGTCATAGCCCGGCTACTTTGGTGTGGCTCATCAGAATCAGCTTCATTATCAACATTATCTCCACTCCACTCATTATCAACACGCCAACGCCAATGCCGGCAGCAACAATGACAACAACAACAACAGCATTCCTCGTTTTTATGAGAATATTCGGATCATCAGCCTTATCTTTGGCATCGGCGACTATGGGGCCATCAACTGCAATTAATTTAAAATACCGCAGGCAGTTAACACACACTATGACAATCATCCATTAAACAATGTTTATCACTGGTCGTCATTTTCCACACCTCCCCCCCTCCTCCCATCCTCTGTTTCACAACTTCTGGTGGGAGTACATTTTTTTCGTCGGTGTTATTGCATCCTCATCACATGAATTAATTTGAAATTGTTGCCGGTACCGTCGTCTGATGCCAGGTGCTGGCCATTTGATGGTAGCAATCATCATTTTGATGACGTTGTCGGAAACTTTTTTTCTCTGTTTAAAGCTTAATAAAATACAAGTGTTTAGCATTGTTGGTTTAACATTTTGTTTGACAAACTTGAAAATATTGTCACCAGGTGCGGAAGTGTGTTAATTTATGCAAAGGAAATTTGTTGGAAATTTTATGAAGGATTTCAAATTTTGAGATCAGAATTTTTTTATAGGAAGAAATTCATTTTAGAAATGGTCATAACTCCTTAACTTTTTAAATGTAAGAAAATGTATTTTTTAATTGAAATTTAAAGTATTTACATAATGTGTGGTAGAGGCAACAGAAAGAGTGGGTAGAAATGAAAGACCTTTAAACCAGATCTTTTGTTAATAGAAATGTTGGAAAATGTGAAGCTCAAAAAGAATCGGATGCGTTTTTTCGTATTTTTCTTTGGTTATTCAAAATTGTGAACTCTCTATGAGGTGGTACTAGGAGAAGTGTAAAACCGTTATCGTGTAAAATCGTATCCCGTGTTGGCGGTGTCAAATGATATTTACAATCACAGACCCCCATAACACCATGAATTCTCAGTGTTGTTGTTGTTGAGGTCATGAAGAAATCCTTATTTAAATGACCATAATTTCTTAAATATCGCCTCTGAAAACTTAAGGCTATTATTTGATACGCTAAAACTTATTTCACCGAAATGACGTTTCTGGCCCTCAGGTTTTACTGGACGAAATCCATTTTGGAGACAATATAGCCATATCCTTGTGTCTGTGTACTAGTCCTTCTATTTCTCTGTAACTTTCGAAGAAATTAACCGATTTTGTACATCGTAATATTTTTCCCAAACTTAGATCGAGTTCGGAAATGGGCAATATCGGTCTAGTTCTTCTGATGCCTATACCAAAAAAAGGCAACATTTCCAAACAAAATAATTAATAAAGAAATGCGATATCCTATTCCGTTCTTTGGACATCTTAATATTGCAGCCAAAATAGACGAAATCGTTTACCGTACAAGGATCAAAATTTTAAGAAATAATTAGTCTCATAGATTGCAAAATAACCGATGTTTCATTTAAATTTACATCACGATATACCTACATTAGATGTAGTGTGGTATTGGGACTTATCGCGCCACTCTCTTATGTATCTCCCACAAAAAGAGAATTATCAGCGATAATTCTAAAATTGTGTATATTTGAATATTTCAAGCAACCATAATATCGAATGCGAATATTGGAATCACCCTTTCTGGTACCTTTCTCCAAAAGTTTAAATTGAAAAAACATTGGAATCTCATATTGGGCAACGGGATTATGCGATCTAGCTAAACTTCGTACATCGAAATATTTAGACAAGACATAAATCAGTATCGAGTATGATAAAATACGGGTCCACTTATTACTGTTGCACTCCCTCAAGAAGTCAAATTTTTAAATAATAATACCAACATTAAATTGGAAATCAATGTTAAATTTTCTTTCAATTTTTCACACCCCAGCTAGTGTGAATAAGGTATATAGAGGTGCTTTTCTGTCGTTTCCCCACAAAAGTTTTTAGAAAAAAACTTATACATACAGGGTGAGATAAAAAAAAACTGCAGCAGAGTCAAATGCCATTATTTTTAGATTTATTTTTCTAAACTTTATTGAATGAAAGCAAAAAATGTCGGAAATAGCATCAAATTTTAGAATAAGTTTAGATTTGTTCGAATTGGTCATCTTTGGCACGAATTATGGCCTTATGCCCTGCGGTATTTTGGCCCATTTGCTTCCGGTATCTTGGCCCATTCCCGGCGCAGCGCTTGTTTGAGATGATCTACACTTTAGTTTTTTTTAGTACCAACCTTGCTTTCCAAAATACTCCAGACACAATAGTCCAACGGATTGGTATCCGGAGATTTTAGTGGCCATTGTGCGCTGGAAATGAAGCAAGGATCCTCATTTTGTAACCAGCGCGTGCTGAGTCCTGTTGGAATGTCCAAGGTCTGCGGCCAAAATAGTTGCATGCCCAAGGCTTTAATACAACCTCCAGAATATTTTCGCGATAATATTCGGCATTTATTCTGATGCCACGGTCGATTAATAAGAGCGGTGAGCGCCCATCGGCTGTTATGGCGGCCAACAGCATCATCATGGCCGGCGCTTCAGTTCTGGTGGCCAACCGAAGGTGCATGTTTTCAGCTGACCTCTTTGGCAAGTAAACAGGATCATTTTGTTTTTTTTTTTTACAAACTTCTGGGCAACGAATGTTTTCTCATCGGAGAATACCAAATTCGGCAGTTCACCACTTTCGTCAAGCGAAGCAACTCTTTAGCTATTTTGAGTCTATTTTCTTTCTGTTGTGGTTTGAGTTCTTGCACTTTCTGGAATTTCAATGGCCTTACCCCGAGCTCATTTTTCAATATTTGCCGAATGGATTATTGCGATATGTTTACCTCACGAGTCATTTTTTGGACACTGCGACGCGGGTTTCGATCAAGTTGCTTCGTTACTTTTCGAACCATTTTTGCTGATGTTGCTGTTTTCTTCCGTCCACTTCCTTGACGTCGGGCTACGCTACCAGTATTACGGTAATGAGCGATGGTACGAGACACAAAGGATTTATTCACCTTTAAATGCTGCAGTGCTCTAACGATAGCCACTTGTGTTTTTCCAGCCAAATATAAAGAAATCACACTATCACGCTTGAGTTCCATCACGAATAACTTTTTTGTTGGAAAATTTCCACCAAAATGCTTTTGTACGCTTGTAAACAATATTATTAGCTGTCATTGGAATAATTTTAACAGCTGTCGGACTAGTGGCTTAGAAATGACAGCAGTCTGAAGTTGGTTGCAGTTATTTCATCTATTTACCACGTATTTATTTACCGTGGCAGTAGCATAAATGCCGAATATTATCTCGAAAATATTCTGGAGGGTGTGTTAAAGAATTGGACACGCAAACATTTTGGCCGCAGACCTCGGACATTCCAATAGGGCTCAGCACGCTCCACCCAAGAATGGTTACAAAATGAGTTTCCTCGCTTCATATCCAGCGCACAATGGCCACCAAAATCTACGCATTCCAAACCGTTGGACTATTGTGTCTGGAGTATTTTGGAAAGGAAGGTTGGCACTAAGAAATACCAAAGTGTCATTAGCGTGTCGGGTAGCGAGTTTCATTGGCCATTGGAAGGCCATAATTAGTGCCAAATGTGACCAATTCGAACCAATCTAAACGTATTCTAAAATTTGGTGCTATTTCCGACATATTTTGCTTTCATTCAATAAAATTAAAAAAAAAAAAAAAATATGGTATTTGATTTTGTTGCAGTTTTTTTATCTCACCCTGTATAATGAAAATAGAGGTTTATTTCCTGTGGTGACTCATAGTAAAATTTTATGAAGAATATTTTTGTCTTTGAGAATTTAGAATAAATTTGCATAGAGTTTGGCTTCAACCCTGAGTATTGAGACATATAATAACTTATAAATTTATATAAAAAATAAATTAGTAGAATACTTCGACTTGATACGATCCCGTGTAAAGCGAGTTTTCCACCATATTTTAAAAAGAACCAAAAATACCCCTTGCTGAATCGCTTGAAGGTTAAAATTTTCCACAAATATTATCTTCGTACTATTATCAGTAATGTAGCCAATGGCACTAAATACCTAAAGCAAATGGATTCCAGGGAATATTTCTTCGAAACACTTGTTCTCTATTTTTGGCTTCACTTTCATAATTCACTGGATTTTTCATATCACTAATTTCCATAAGAGTATTGAGTTTTCGAAATTGTCAAAACCAACCTGCTCCATCAAGCCAACACCACCATAGCTAGATAAGTGCTATAGCATATCGAACCGCCGACTTTAACAGTTATTTGTTTACTGCATTTGTTGTCTGCAACGTTCGCTCGCTTCTCTCATTTATATCATTTATTTATTATGACAATTATTAAATTATTATTTTTTTTTTAAATTGTTAATATACACAAACAACCAAACGTAAATAGCAAAGAGGTGGGAGCAAACATTTAAAATGGCAGTCCACTTTGGGTCCTATGGGCATTTTCCTTGTTCGTCGGATTCGCCCGTCTTCCGCCGTCATCATCAAACTTGTTGTTTGTTTTTCTGCCTGATGTTTGTTTGGTATTTATTAATGGGAAAACATTAAAATGCCATGAAAGACATGGCCATGATTGAAAAGGCAATTTCTGATGTTGCCACTTCAGCTAGCTGTTGCTGCTGCCACTGGCTGGCCGTTTGTGTTTGGCTTTAACGTTGCCATTGTTGGCATTTGTGATGTTTTACATGTGTTCTCCGGCTTATGTTTGTTTGCATTCGTTCAACACTTTACGGATTATTGATTGTCGTTTGGCAGGAAATGAAGTGTTGCAGGACCACTTAAATCATACTCATGTGACGACGACGATGACAATGACGACGATGACGACATTCGACAATTGCACAAAGAAACGTGCGGAAATTTGAACTCTGTATTCCACCAAATTGCAATGCAGCTGGGTCTGGTGCGCTGGGATTGGTGCGCTCATGACATGGACACGGCTTAAACCAGGTGGTTAACTGTGATTGATTTAAATACAATCAAATGAAAGAATATCGAATATCATGTTGCCGTTACAACAGGCCGGTGTGATTCCTCGCCATTGATTGCTTATTGTCCAATGAGAATATAATTTTGTGTTCTGGTCGTGACATTGTTAGTGGAGTGATAGACACAGATAAGTGCATCAATCAGACTTGATTGGATGATCGCCCCCGGGGCATTAAGAAAACAATTGAATAAAGTCCACGTAATGGAGGTGGCTAGGGGAAGTATAACAAGTTAAAAAGTAGTAAGTTCGGCCGGGCCGAACTTTGAATACCTTCCACCATTTGGAACGTATTTGGAAATAAAATCCTTAAAAAGTTCTGTTAAAATTTTTAAAATACCGAATATAGCCGTTAAATTGGTGTCTATACGACGTGGATTTGTCATAAGTCATTACCATATTCAAATTCGAAACTTAAAATAAACGATGAATAATGTACCTAAAATAATAAATCAAAATAACGTATATAGGGAGGTAGTGTTATATCGGAGCTGTGCGAAGACCGTAACCAGCATAGACAATTTTCTGCCATAGGCTGTAGAATCCATTACGAACTTCAAATACGCGTCTCAAACAATTTCGGTGGGTATTGTATCTAAACTCGTCAAAATACCGAATATAGGGAGATGTGGGGGGACCTATGCGAAGACCTGGACCTGCATAGACAATTTTCTGTCACAGACTGTATATCCCATTACGAGCTCTAAATACGTAATCTTAAACAACTCCGGAGAAAAATGACGCTAAAATCATCTTAATACCGAATACAGGTAGGTATCGGTATATGGTGGCTATACAAAGACGTGGACCAGCACGACGATTTTTTGTCTTAGGCTGTAGTATCCATTACGAACTTCAAATACCAAATTCTAAAAAATTCCGGTTAAGATTGTCGCTAAAATTATCAAAATACCGAATACAGGTAGGTATCGGTATATAATGGCTATACAAAGACGTGGACCTGCACAGACAATTTTTTGTCTTAGGCTCTAGTATCCATTTCGAACTTCAAATACCAAATTTTAAAAAATTCCAGTTAATAATGTCGCTAAAATCATCAATATACCGAATATAGTGAGGTACCGTTATATGGGAGCTATACGAAGACGTGGACCTGCACAGACAGTTTTCTGTCTTAGGTTGTAGTATCCATTACGAACTTCAAATACCAAATTTTAAACAATTCCGGTTAATAATGTCGCTAAAATCATCAAAATACCGAATATAGGGAGGTACCGTTATATGGGGTCTTTACGAAGAAGTGGACCTGGACAGACAATTTTCTGTCTTAGGCTGTAGTATCCATTTCGAACTTCAAATACCAAATTTGAAACAATTCCGGTGAATAATGTCGCTAAAATCATCAAAATACCGAATATCTGGAGGTACCGTTATATGGGGGCTATACGAAAACGTGGAGCTACATGGCCCATTTACGAACTTAACCTGCCTACTGGAAAAATAAACATGTGTGCAAAATTTTAGCCTTCTATCATAATTTGTTTGAAAGATAGCGTGATTACAACAGAAAGGCGGACAGACAGACGGACATGGTTAAATCGACTACTTTGTTGTGTCTGACATGAGTATTTCAATGAGTTACAAACGGAATGAAAAAGTTAATATACCCTCCATAGTATGGTGGAGGGTACAAAAAAAAAATCAAATTAACTATTATTGGTTGCCACAAAAATTCTCTTTACTTCAATTTATTTTAACATTTTTGACAAAAAAAAAAAAAAAAAAAAAAAACAACCAAAACATATTTCAACCGATTCTCTTACCTTTCATAAATGGCAAATTGACTTCAGAAATCCGTTAATTATTTTTGATTTTCTTATCGCAAATCATGAAAGCTGCCCTAATTAGCTGCATTGTACGGACATCAGTTTGGGATGTTACAGAAACCCAATTGGCGTAACAAACCAACCAGCCAGACTCCAATCATCTTCAATCCTCCACTTGGCGGCATGCTTCACAAGACACCTTTTGGCCACTTTGCTCCACTTTCGTTTTTTTTTTTGTTGTTTCTCATTCTGGGGACAATTTTTCCATTATTTGGAAATTATGAACAAAAACTATGAAACTTGACAAACATTTTTCTCTTTATATTTCATTATGGAAACAGATATAGAACTGAACAACGAAGGAACGGCAGGAAGAAAAAACCCAAAGATTTACGAACAATAACAACAATCCAACAAAATCCTTTAGCAAATAAGAAAACAACAAAGGAAGGAGACAAAACAGCAGTACGACAGAACAATGCAGGCAGGCAGGCGAGCATGGGGGCAGTAAGAAAAGCTGAACAAATAACAATTTAAGATAAATCACGTCTTGCAAAATGAGCCAAAGAGAGCAAAGAAAAAAAAACGGTAACGTTGGCAAATGCAACATCAGCAACGGCAGCAACAGCAACATTTTACAAGCAATGATGGTTGCAAAGAAATGGGTACCTTACTTTTTTGATACACTCAAAAATAAATGTGTGGTATATTGACAGAAATGATTAGAGAATTGCGATATATCTTTTCCCGAGTTAAGGAAGAATTTTAGTACTGACCAATATTTTATCCATATCATGGTTATAGCATGTTTCAGTTCACTATAATTAATTCATATGCCAGGGTGAGATGAAAAAACTGCAACCAACTTCAGACTGCTGTCATTTCTAAGACACTCGTCCGACAGCTGTTAAAATTATTCCAGTGATAGGTCTATATATTGTTTACAAGCGTACAAAAGGATTTTGGTGGGAATCTACCAGAAAAAATTATTCGTGATGGAATTCAAGCGTGATAGTGTGATTTCTTTATATTTGGCTGGAAAACCACAAGTGGCTATCGTTATTGCACTCCAGCATTTAAATGTTAATAAATCTTTTGTGTCTCGTACCATCGCTCGTTACCGTGATACTGGTAGCGTAGCCCGACGTCAAGTAAGTGGACGGAAGAAAACAGGAACATCAGCAGAAATGGTTCGAAAGCAACGAAGTGACTTGATCGAAACCCGCGTCGCAGTGACCGAAAAATGGCTTGTGAGCTGAACATATCGCAATATTCCATTCGGCAAATATTGGAAAATGAGCTCGGGTTAAAGCCATTGCAATTCCGAAAAGTGCAAGAACTAACACCGTAACAGAAAGAGTTAAGAGTTGCTTCGCTTGGCCAAAAGTTGTGAACTGTCGAATTTGGTTGTCTCCGTTCCGATGAGAAAACATTCGTTGTCCAGCAGTTTGTAAACAAACATAATTCGTGCCAAAGGTAACCAATTCAAACAAATCTAAACTTATTCTAAAATTTGATGTTATTTACTACATTCGCATCAGCCAATGAGACAGAAAAACAGAGGAAATCGCTAGATCGACTCTTAATGTCTTGAAACGGATTCAATTTTATGTGAAATCATAAAATCTTAAAAAGTTCCATATTCATATCCGATGAGTTATGATGTAAGTATTATTATGACAGATGTAAGTATTGAAAATTGTGACCCTGTATTAGTGAGGTACCAGAATGAAATTGGCAGATCTCTACCATCTTTATATCAGATCTTGTGATGCTAAAAATATTGAGATGTGTCAAAATTAAATAGAATCGGATGTTAATTCGTTTTTATGAGTTTCGGGGATATCCAAATGTTGACCCTCTGCAGGGGGGATACCGGAATGATTGGGCCGATTTTTCCCTTCTTCACTCCAAATCTTCGGTCAATACAAAATATTGTGATGTGTGTAATTTGAAGATAATAGGACTCTCATCAGATTTTACAAGAGTTATAATTATTCAAAATGTTGACCATTTGTGGGGAGGTACTTGATGGAGTGGACCGATATTGTCCATTTTTCGTACCTGACCTGCTAATTTTAAGATTTGCAAAATTGGAAAAAAATCGAATGATTTTTTCTCTTTCTATGGAGTCATATATTTTCTTTGAAAATGTCCACCTTTTAAGGGTGGGGGAGGGGAAGAAGGAGTGGACTAATGTTGCCCATATCCGAACTCGATCTAAGTTTGATAAATATAACGATATACCAAGCTTGGACCAATTCGGATACCTCTTTCTAGAGTTATTGTGCCAGCCAGCCACACAGACAGATCGACTCCAAATATCCAAATAGGGTTTAAAACCGATGAGGCACATTTATATGATGTATACTCTTTGAAGCAATATGTAATAACAATGTTGTAAGTACTTTTTAAACCTCTAAAGTATAAATTTTCAAAAGCCCCACCGTAAAAATATTACTTTTTATTTTTTGTGTGATTTTATTTAGTCCTCCTTCAAAATATGCCATCAACTACCAATTTTTAGTTGGAGAAATTAATTGGTTGAGAAATTAATTAATATATTTTTTTGGTTTTCATAAAAAAATATATGATATTCGATTTTTCTAAAAAAAAGCCATTAAAATAATATGCTGAAAATCGGCATTTGACCACAAACTTTGAAAGTCGATTGAGAAAACAGAACTAACATAAACAATCACTCGCCAATCTTCTCAGGGTTCTTGGAAGGAAGGTTCCTGCAATACAAATAATTGTCAAACGGCAGTCTAATTTAAATATAATTTTTCAACTTCCGGACAATCTAAACATCACCATCGAGTCCTGATCTGATGTGTTCTATTGATGAATTATTATTTGTCTTTGATTTTTTCCATATTTTATAACTTTGAGTGTATTTTACAAACTTTTGTTTGCTCTTATGTGTAAAAACATAAATGCACTGATATTAGTAAGGGCTGCAGTTTGTTCGAATGTATGTGGGTATGTGTTATGAGTTAAAATGTTGCAAAAGATAAACGTAACTTCAAAAAAGTGCATAGGGAAAAAACAAATAAAATTAAAATTAAATTTTATTTTTACTTTGCAAAAATATATCGCTGTTAGTTATATCAAAATAAAGTAGAACCGGCAACTAATAGTTTTAAAATATTTTACAATTAAATGTTCATTTTTAAAGAAATAAGTAGTTTTTTACATCGCATATGGATGGAAAACGAATTATAGTCGGCATTTAAAATTATCGGACTACGCCTCCAATTAGTTGTACAAAAATGTATAGCTTCGTCGAATGCTTCAGATTTCGGTGCGGACTGAGTCCGAAGCAAAATTATTTGTCACCTAATTTAAATTCCCCCACCCCACTGGGTTACCCTTTGGCTTGTCTTATGTTAGACAGTTGTCTCATGTTTGTTGTCGTTTGTCATGTATCCCGATCACACTGATAGTGCTCGTCTCTCCGAATCCATATCTGTCTCTGTGTTTATTGTATTTGACTGAATTGCAAGAAGTGATGCCGAGATGCAGTCATCGCGCATGCAATATGTACGATTTCATCTTCAGTTTCTTCATTTAAAATTTCTTGGTCTTTTTGCCACATGTCGACTTGGCTCGGTAAGACTATTTTCTCCAATGCAGCTTTTTTTTGTTCCAAAGTAACTTTGTTACATTGTTTCTGGAGAGCAGTGCCCTTCTTTTTTTTGTTTTATTTTTATTATTCATCATAAGATAGCCTTGCGTCACATCTGTTCGTTTTCGAGTAGAAAATGTTGTGACAACTTTTTGTTTGGTTTTTTTTTGTCTGCAGCCTTTATGAAACGAAGAAACTCAAGTAATATTTCTCATTTTCTTTATTTGCGGGTTTGTTTTATGAGTATTTGGTGTCTGTGTGTGTGAGAGAAACTCTGTGAGTTGTAGAATGTCTCCGTTTGCCTTGGTAATTTTTATTGGACTTTTCAAAGTTAAACCGACATTATTAGTATAAATTTCCCATGGACGTTGGAAAAAATTGGCAATAAATGTGAGAAACAATGTTGAGTTTTATGATAGAGAAAAACAAGGCGATTGGTTGGGTCACATGGAAGAAATTGTTAAAAGTATTATTCGATATTTATACGCGTAGTAAGCCTTGCTTCGAATCTTTTAATATTTTTTGACCAAAGTATAATATTAATAGGACTTTTAGACCTTACGTCTCCTTTGGCACAACCTGTTTCAGGACAATAGGATTCAATTAAGCTATGTCCTTCCGTCCTTCTCTTGGATAAGCACTTTAGCGACCGAAATGAGTATTTGAATGTGTTTCTAACAAAAAAATGGGCAATATCGGTTCACTTCCTCTCAGTCAAAGCGACATTAATTGTGTTGTCGGTATTCATATAAAAGGGTACTAAAAACATAGTTTGGGACTAAAATTTATATCCTCCGCCATACATAGCATGGAGGGTATATTAAGTTCGTAACTCATCGAAATAATAATTTTAGACCTAATAATGTATATATATTCTGGATCAGAGAAAAATTCTAAGACGATTTAGTCCTGTCCGTCTGTTGTAATCACGCTAGAGTCAAAAAGAATTAAGATAGGAAACTAAAATTTTTCACAGATCAGTCAATTTTGAAGATGGGCAATATCGGTCCACGAAATCGTATATCCCCCATATAACGGTACCTCCCTATATTCTGTATTTTGATGATTTTAGCTACATTTTGCAATTGAGTTTTTTGAAATTCCTCACAAGAAGTTTTTTCTAAGTACTTTATCTTTTGGAAGATAATTGTCAATATAGGTCCATGATTTCACGTAGCCCCTTTACAACGATATCGCCCGGTATTCGGTATTTTGATGATTTTATGGACATTATTCACCGGAATTGTTTGAAAATTGGTATTTGAAGTGCCTAATAGGTACTGTAACATGAAATTGTCTACGCAGGTACAGATCATCGTATACCCCTCATACAAAGTACCTACCTATATTTTGTATTTTGATGATTTTAGCGACATTTTTACCGGATTTTTGTCAAGTTTCGTATTTGAATATTTGAACTATGAAAAAAATTGCCTATGCAGGTCCATGTCTTCGTATAGACAGCAATGTATTCAGTATTTTTAAGATTTCAACATATAGGGTGAGACAAAAAAATACAACAAAGCCAAACGCCATAATTTTTACATTCTTTTTAAATTTTATTGAATGAAAGCAAAAAATGTAGGAAATAACATAAAATTTTAGAATAAGTTTAGATTTGTTCGAATTAGTCAACATTGGCACGAATTATGGCCTTCAAACGTCCAATGAAACCGTCACACGCTGCCCGAATGTTGCTCTGCGGTATTTTGGTCCATTCCCGACGAAGCGCTAGCTTGAGGTGATCGAAACTTTGGTATTTTTTAATGCCAACCTTGTTTCCAAAATACTCCAGATACAATAGTCCAACGAATTGGTATCCGGAGATTTTGGTGGCCATTGTGCACTGGAAATGAAGCGAGAAACCTCATTTGGTAACCGTTCTTGGGTGGAAAATGCTGAGTCCTGTTGGAATGTTCAAGGTCTGCGGTCGAAATGTTTGCGTTTCCAAGGCTTTAATACACCCTCCTGATGCCATGGTCGATTAACATGAGCGGAGAGCGACCATCAGCTGTTATGGCGGTCCACACCATCACCATGGCCGGCTCTTGAGTTCTGGTGCCAACAGCTAACCTCTTTGGCAAGTAAACACAATCATTTTGTTTGTTTACAAACTGCTGGACAACGAAAGTTTTCTCATCGGAAAAAACAAATTCGGCAGTTCACCACTTTCGGCCAAGCGAAGCAAGTCTTTAGCTCTTTTGAGTCTATTTTCTTTCTATTGCGGTGTTAGTTCTTGCACTTTTTGGAATTTCAATGGATTTACCCCGAGGTCATTTTTCAATATTTGCGAATGGAATATTGCAATATGTTCAGCTCACGAGCCATTTTTCGGCCACTGCTACGCGGGTTTCAATCAAGTCGCATCTTTACTTTTCGAGCCATTTCTGCAAATGTTGCTGTTTTCGTCCGTCCACTTCCTTGACGTCGGGCTACGCTACCAGTATCACGGTAACGAGTGCTGGTACGAGACACAAAAGATTTATTCACATTTAAATGCTGGATTGCTCTAACGATAGCCACTTGTGGTTCTCCAGCCAAATATAAAAAAATCACACTATCGCGCTTGAATTCCATCACGAATAAGATTTTTTTCTGGAAAATTCTCACGAAAATGCTTTTGTACGCTTTTAAACAATATAATGAGCTGTCACTGGAATAATTTTAACAGCGGTCGGACGAGTGGCCTAGAAATGAGAGCAGTCAGAAATTGATTGCAGTTTTTTTATCTCAACCTGTATCTGTATCTCCAATTTCAATAGGGTTTCTCCTTGGACCAAACGAATGTTTTGCGCAAAGTTTCATCTCGATCGAGCAATAAATGCGACCTGTACATTGTTTGCAAAAATACAAGGACGGATGACGGACGGACATGCATAAATCGACTCAGAATGTGATTTTATGCATATCTTACTCGCTCCCTTCTCTATGTTACAAACAAATGCACAAAGACATAACACCCTGTCCACAGTGTACCAGTACTTTTTGAAAAATTGAAAGCCCTTTGGTACATTTATGCTATACTCCACCAGTGACCTTATTCTAAATTTCAAAATGCTAACTCTATGTCTTCGTCAATACAAATGGTGCTAAATTAAGTGCCTTTTCGGATGGTGTTAAATTAAAAAATTCCGTACACCTCAATCCCTCAATTTTAGTAATTTCCGTACTCTCATTTCTTTGAACTTCCTAAATGCCCGTTGCAACACGTTTCGTATTAATATTTCTCTGAAATTCTAGTACGAATTTATAATTTTTTCGTACACCTCAATCCACTAGTACCATTTATTTCTTTTCGTTCCCTTTTTGGAACAAATTTCAAAATTCCAGCTTTATCTCACACCTCCATCCAAAGGTCAACTTTTTATCCAAAACTTTAAGTTTGTAACTTTAGCCATTTTGTCCGGGCGTTGATGAGTCAGCCAGGCGGCGATTCAAAATCTCAACTCTATATTGTATTGTATTACTACGTTTCTAAGGTCCTGTAGGAAAAGTACTAAGCGGACCATTAGCTAAACTTTTTACCTGTTTTCCTCACCCGTCATTCATAACCATTGCTAATATTCTAACCTCAAATTAATCAACTTGCCATGAAATTTTGAAAAATCGACATCCCCAAAAATTGTTGTACAAATTACACCCATTTCTTAAGCCAATTATTCTAGCTTCATAGAAAATTACCATAAAAATTAGATAGAACCTGCTGAGCCGTAAATGTCACCTTAAACTTTTTTTGCCAGAGGCAAAACAAAAAAAATTGTCTCCTTCGTTTGCTGCAGTGCTTCTTGTGACATGCCGAATCATTTAAAATGACACACTTATTTGTTATGCTCTACTTTTTCAGCTTGCCAACTGAATAATTTAAAAAATAATACTAAAATATGAAAAACCCAGCAGACGCAAACACACACGCAGACACACAGTGAGGTACTACATCAAATCTATTATGAAATGATTTGCTTGGATTACATTTAAATAAGCGCCGAGGAAAAAAAACATAACTATGCCGCATGAAATGAGAAAGAAATCATATCTTTCCATCAAGGAGAAGTAAAAAGAAAAAAATCTGCCCGGAAATCTTATGTAAATTTTGAAAACAACAAAGGAAAGAAAACCTTATTGCCACAAAAAATGTAAACAAATTAAATTGAAATATGTATGAATAATAAAATAAGAAAGCAAATTATTCACAACAAAACAATTCCTATGAATTTAGAAAGTTTTTTTGTGCTTCTCCGCCTTGTTTTGTTGCTGCGTATTGGGGTGGAATGGGTTGGTATTGAATAAGACGAAGTAATAAAATATTAATGCTATTCATTACCATCATTTCCAATGATACCTTAAGGTGTATCAAATTTGTTTTCGATTTCCGGGAACGTCACTTAAATGGAAAATGGACACTCCAGGAAAAGGAAACTAATGTTGCGCTATAGACAGACTTCTGCAGCTGACAAATTAAATACTTCTTTTGGTTGGAAAAAAGAAGGGACACCGGTTTTGCATTAATTGTTGATATTTCAGTTTAAGTTTAATGGAATCTTCAACAAAGTGGACAAAGTACCTCAGAATATCCAGGTTAATCAAAAAAAAAAAAAAATAAATAAATAAATAAATAAATAAATAAATAAATAAATAAATAAATAAATAAATAAATAATAATAATAATAATAATAATAATAATAATAATAATAATAATAATAATAATAATAATAATAATAATAATAATAATAATAATAATAACAATAATAATAATAATAATAATAATAATAATAATAATAAATAAAAATAAATAAATAAAGCTAGCATAGAAATTATTGCGCAAAAATTGAAGTTCGGTACCATGGCTTGGCAATAGTTACCGATATTTATGGTTTATAAATTTGGAATACAGCAAAAAATTTCAATTTCTAACATATAACTTTATCCTAGGCATCAACAGCTATCGTATTATAAGATTTTACGGTTTCAGATATATTCCTTCTCCCAATACCAAATTTAGTTCACTTTAATACTTTTCCAACAATTAGCGACACGAACAGTGACATCTACAGGGTGAGATGAAAAAACTGCAACCAACTTAAGACTGCTGTCATTTCTAAGCCACTCGTCCGATAGCTGTTAAAATTATTCCAGTGATAGCTCATTACATTGTTTACAAGTGTACAAAAGCATTTCGGTGAGAATTTTCCAAAAAAAAAAGGTAATTGGTGTTGGAAGTCAAGCGTGATAGTGTGATTTCTTTATATTTGGCTGGAAAACCACAAGTGGCTATCGTTAGAGCATCTAGCGTTTAAATGTGAATAAATCTTTTGTGTCTCGTACCACCGATCGTTACCGTGTTATTGGTAGCGTAGCCTGACCCGGGTCAATGAAGTGGAAGATAAAGATAACAGCAACATCAGCACAAATGGTTCGAAAAGTAAAGAAGCTACTTAATCGAAACCCGCGTCGCAGTGGCCGAAAAATGGCTTGTGAGCTGAACATATCGCTATATTCCATTCGGAAAATATTGAAAAATGAGCTCGAGGTAATGCCACTAAAATTCCAAAAATTGCAAGAACTTATACCGCAACAGGAAGAAAATAGACTCAAATGAGCTAAAGAGTTGCTTCGCTTGGCCGAAAGTGGTGAACTGTTCTCTCCGGTGAGAAAACATTCGTTGTCCAGCAGTTTGTAAACAAACAAAATGATCGTGTTTACTTGTCAAAGAGGTCAGCTGAAAATGTGCACCTTCGGTTGGCCACCAGAACTCAAGCGCCGACCATGGTGATGGTGTGGGCCGTCATAACAGCCGATGGTCGCTCTCCGCTCGTATCAATCGACCGGCGAAAATATTCTGGAGGGTGCATTAAAGCCTTGGAAACGCAAACAATAATGGTTACAAAATGAGGTTCCTCGCTTCCAGCGCACAATGGCCACCAAAATGTCCGGACACCAATCCGTTGGACTATTGTGTCTGGAATATTTTGGAAAGCAAGGTTGGAACTAAAAAATTCCAAAGTATAGATCATCCCAAGCAAGCGCTTCGCCGGGAATGGGCCAAAATATCGCAGAGCAACATGCGGGCAGCGTGTGACGGTTTCATTGGCCGTTTGAGGCCATAATTCGTGCCGAAGGTGAGCAATTCGAACAAATCTAAACTTATTCCAAAATTTGATGCTATTTTCGACATTTTTTGCTTTCACTCAATAAAATTTAAAAAATAACCTAAAAATATGGCGTTTGACTTTGTTACACTTTTTTATATGGGAGCTACAGCTATATCTGAGCAGATTTTCACCAAAATTTGGAGAACTTGATTCTGGCTTGAATTCCGTCGGAATTGCCAAGATTCAATTCATTTGGGCCGATATTAGCCATTTGGTGCACAATAGACCTGAATTTGGATAGTTGGGAGCTATATCCAAATCAAAACCGATCTTGACCGAATTTTATGTGAGGGACTTAAAACCCCAAATCGCATGAAACACATATATGGGAGCTATAGCTATATCTGAATATATATTGATGTACCTGCTTCTACACTGAATTCGGTCGGATGTGCCAAATTTAATGTAATTTAACTGAAATTTGGTGCACCAAAATTAACCCTAAATCGGTTGAAAATATACATATACAAATATTGTTTGGGAAATTTTATCACAATCGGATAATAAATGCGACATGCATTTTGATCACAAAAATACATGAACAGACGGACTGACATGCATAAATCGACTCAGAAGTAATTTATGTATATTCTCAAAAGTAACTTTGGGTATATCTCTGTCATATAGCTCCCATACAAAGGTATCCCCCGATATTTGGTCTTTTGTTGATTTTAGCGACATGTTTCAAATTTCGCATTTGAAGCTCGTAATGGGTACTACAACCTATGACGTAAAATTGTTTATGTAGGTTCACGTCTTTATATGGCCCAGATATAATGGTAACTCCTTTTATTTGGCATTTTGATGATATTAGCGACATTGTTGGCCGGAATTGTCTCACATATCGTATTCGAAGTTCGTATGGGATGCTACAGCCTATGACAACAAAAATTGCTTATGCAGGACCACATCTTCGCTAGCCCCCTTTTAAGCGGTATTTTTCGACGGAATTGTTTGAAAGCTTCTTCAAAATGTAAGAGGGTATTAAAAGTTCAGTCCCGCCAACTTTAGCCGTTTTGTTGTTTGTCTTGGTTCTTGAAGCTCCTTAACTTTTGCTGGGCATGGGACTCTGTAAACGCTTCGCTGTTTGTTTGCTGCCGCGAATATTCGAGCCGGAAACCTTAAAATTCTAGGCGGACGTTCTCACTCTGTATATTGCCTTACACTTTTTTGGGAATAGCTCCTTATTTTTCATTTGCTAGTAATGGTAAGTGGAACCTGATGAAAGACTGGAAATTTACCAAAGTCTAAAGAACATTTTTAGCTGTACTGTAGCACTTAGGGCTTTTCGTGCACAGATAATCTGCACTGCAGATATTGCCGACAAAGGAAATTTTTGGTAGGTTTTTATTGGAAAATATTGCTGAAAAATTAATAAGGTGATAAACAGCGGGTGATATACAGGTAGTCAAACAAACATTTAAATTACAAGAAAATGGACCATATTTCCATACCGAGTTTTCCTCAGTTAAACTATCATTAATATTTTAAGGAATTAATTAAATCTAGGATACGATATCTAGTATTTAGAAAAGGTTCATACAGTATTGTCTCATTCCTGATTTCCAATCATTTCCGTAATGAATAATAATTTTCTAAATCTAAACTTTAAATGAAAAACAATTTTCATTAAAAAATAATAAAAAAATTCAAACTTAAAAAATGTATAACAAGTAAGCCTATATATAACAACCTACCCCTTAGTTATGTGTAAGTCTGTATTTGCTTTACAAAAAAAAAAATCTTAGAAGTCTTCAACATATCCCTGGTTACACAAAATAGCGAAAAAAAAGCCCCACAAAATTGAAAGAAACCAGACAACGGAGAGCGATACACAATGAAATGCAAGCAGAAAAAACCTCTCTTCGGCAGAGAGATATTCTTAAAATTGTAATTAAATTACAAAACAAACGAAATGCGAAACTTTTTTAATTGCTTTACGAATTAAAACAAATCGTAGAATACATCTTCCAACTTAACTTTTCTGCTCCTCTCATCTTGCTGCACTCATTACAAGAGCTGGGCTATTTGGTTTGTTTTTGTGGCAGCGTGGTGGAGAGGGTTTATGGCTGAGAAACCGGTATGCATTACAGTGTAGGTGTACGGGTTAACATAATACCCACTCACATACTCATGTGTTTGTAGTTATGTGGGTGCGTATAAGCTTGTTAGAAGAATGTGTGGATTGCGTGTGTGTCTTGCATCCTTGTTAGCATAATTTTTCACCTACCTCGATAGCAAAAACAAAAAAAGAAGGATATGCAAGGGATGTTGGTTTCCCTGTTGTTCCTTTTTTGTTTTGTTGTTTGGTGAAATAAATCCTCGAACAGTGGTTGCTCTTCTTAATCTTTGTTGAAGACATAAGTAAGGTCTTATTTCCATTAAAGAACTGTAGTAGGACTTCTGTACTGAAATAACCTGCATAAGGTTTGCTGACCATAGAACCATTTACTAATAAAATAAGTATAGGATTTATTACCTTAGCCTTATGCCCACGGAGGATATATAACATTTGATACTGATAGAATGGGCATTATCGAAATAACGGTTTTACATCCGAGATCTCTGTGAATGAAATTAGTTTTAGGATATTTTTAGCAGATATTTTCGTTCGTATGTCCGTTTTTTTCAACGGTAACTTTCAAATGGACTACATGATTTTCAAACTTAGGTCAGACACGGATTCCGAGGAGTCTTCAGTGTGAAAGAGGGGGAATGTGACCGTAGTCTATGCCTAGACCTCTACTCAGGGTTTGACTTCTAAAAAAGTTGACCGAGTAGCTCCAGCGGTCCCAATACCAATACCTTAGAACGTAATAGAGCGACGCCAAAAACATATTGAGGAGCATTAAATGATAAATTCAGCCAAGGAAGGCAAGGCGGAGGTCAACGTACCAGTAAAACGGCTGACGCCGAGAGGGAGAAACCGAAGAAGCCTGCCGAACTTTGAAGAAAGGAAGCATCCTCAAAGGCGGCTAAGTCCCCCACCCCTCAGGCTGCGACTGTAAAGATTATGCGGTTAACTGAGGAGCAGTTAGCGGTTAGAAGAAACCTTCAAATAAGGCCTCAGAGGTGCCAAATCGTAGGTACCGCCCTCCAAGCAAGAGAAGGCAAGGCGGAGGTTAAGTCAACGGAACCGCAGACTAGTAAAAAGGCTGCGAGGAAGATGAAGAAACCGAAGAAGCCAGCTTATACCTTGAATGAAAGGATGTGGCCTACATTGTCCCCTATCAGCCAGTGTCTGTGCGGTTAACTGAAGAGCAGCAACCCAAAGAGAAGAAAATTATGACGACCCAGACGGTACAACAGTCTGTAACGTATTCTTCGGTGGCAGTAAAGAATAATCGCAATAACGGGAAGGCGAATGTGGATCCTATCGGTAATGCTTCACAGAAATCTTGCAACCCAAATCCGAAACTGGACCACCAAACTGTTCAACGTATGATACCGGTTGACCTTAGAGTCGCGGTCATTGAGTCGGACTGAATAGGTACATCAGCGAAGATCATTAGCTGCTGATCTGCGGTAAGATTCGATACATCTGTCGGATAAAATCGAAAATGAAATGACCGGAATGGACGACTGCAATCTATATGGGAAGGCAGCGAGAATACACCGCGCCTGTCTCGGAGATCCGATGATGGAATGATTCCAGAACGGTCCAGTATGGATTCCACCCCCTATAATAGAGATGAGGGAGATGCTAAATTCCTTAACTAAGAACAGCGGGATGGTTCTTAATATATCAACAGATAAGCTCGAAAAGGCCTTCTTTAGAACAACAAATAAGTAGACAATTCCAAAATGTTTTACACCGGTCGGGTCAAAATTTCAATACCCTCCAACATTTTAATAAAAAAAGTTTTTAAATAAAAGTATCTGGACCGATGACACTAGAATAAAGTAAAGGCAGAACCGTTAAATGAGTGATATACCAACTAGTGGATCCGAATATAATAATTTTTCGTAAGGAGAGAACAGACCTTTCAATAAACCAAAAATGTCAACTTTCACCTGATTTTCCAAAACCAATCATCATTGTTTTAACCAATTATCTCATTGTTAAATAATGTGTACTCTATCGTGATTTTAACTGGCAAACGGACGGACATCGCTAAATCGCCTTATAATTTTATTCAGGAATCATTAATATATATTTGGTCATTAATATATATACTTTTTGGTATCTTCGACGGATATTTCGAGGTGTTTCAAACGGTATAAAAATTCTGAGCCTTTTGGTATATTTCATGATTCGTGCTCCCCATTGGAACCACTGTCTACCAAACAAAATAATGCTGGAGAAGTTAAATATTCTTTTTGAGATTATCTTTCTTTTGGGTAGGTGGAAAAAACCATAGTTCTTATTTTTCAATGTTTCCCTCGCTCTTAAATGTAACCAAAACGCAACGGTAACAAGGGAAGAGAGAGAGAGATGGAGGCCATAAACAGTTAAGTTGGCATGACAACGAATGCAAAAGGTTAGGGTTTTTTTTCTGGAGATGTGTAACCCGATTTTAAATGAAAAATAACTGTGGAATCTTTGTAGTTGGTAATCGGAAAGACAAGATGGATTCCAGTGAAACATCAGGAAACCAAAGAAAAAACGCACGTGTACTTTTCAGCGCATTCTGCTGCATTCCTGCCTTTGAAAAAAAAATGCTGAGAAATAATGAATTTATGAGGTTTGCTTTGTTATAAACAAAATTACAAAATTCAACAAAGGATTAAGGTCTTTTTTATTATTATATTTTTCTTAATTTTTATTATTTAAATACCAAAAGTGGAATGTACATTTTGGGTTATTTTAATTAATGTTAACCTCAATGCAACTCGCATTATTGAAATCATTTTATTATTTTATTTATTTATTTCTTGAAAGATAGCTTCGATGGATTGTGAAATAAAAGTAATGAAACATATCCCTCATACTCCCATATTTGTATATTATATTATATCAGACAATGCTTCACATTTAATTCCCCCCACCAAAAAAAAAAAAAATTAAAATATTCAAGAATCTCAAAAGTATGCTGCCACTTAGTCAAAGGGGTTTTCCTTTTATTGTCAGTCCAACATGAACTTTTTTTTCAATGACTCGAGTTGACAAACTAGCATTTATTTGTGATCACACACAACCACTCACAGCATGGCAATGTTCTATATTTCAGCAATTACATTTGTTTTCTTTTATTTTCAAGCTCTAGACAAGAAAATGTGATGTTCTACATTTGTTTTGGAACTCCTTTTTTCGTTTTGACTTTGTCCAAGTTTTGCCAACAAATCAAATTTAATTGGTCCATGTTGCTGTTCGTTGCCAACAAATTTCCATTTCAATTCGATATCAGTTGAAATTAGTTTATAATTTCTGCTATTTTGGCAACATCAATATCTATGTCATTCCCGTTAGAAAAATTAAGTATCGGATTCTGAATTATTCGGGGGTGAAGTAATAATTAAGTGACCCACAAAAAGGACTTGGTTTTTATACCCTACACCACAAGGTGGTCAGGGTATTATGTCTTTGTGCATCTGTTTGTAGCAGGCATAAGGAAACGAGATAGACCCATAGTTCATTTTGATGATCGGCATAGAATCATATTCTGATTCGATTTAGGCAAGTCCGTCCGTCTGTCTATCCATGTATTTTTGTAAACAAAGTACAGGTCGCATTTATTGCCTGATCTAGATCAAATTTTGCACAAGTCATTTGTTTGACCCAAGGACGAACCTTATTGAAATTGGACATAATCGTCCAAATTTTGATATAGCTTCCATATATATCTTCGTGCGATTCGCCTTTTATTATATATTACCATAAATGGGAAGGCATTTGACACCTACATACCACTTACCAGCCTAGAAACAAATATGTAAAATTTAGTGAAAATCGGTTCAGATTTAGCTAAAGCTCCCATATATATTGTTCATCCGGTTTGTTATATTTGTTCTCCACAGCCGTAATATGCACTCCGTAACAACGATATTCGGGAAATATATCAAAGACGACTCAGAAATATCTTTGCCATCTACATCGGTTCAGATTTGGATTAATGTGCACCAAATGAATAGTATAGGCCCGAACTGAAAAGGCACAAAAGCGCCAGCAAATTTAGTAGAAATCGATTCAGAGGAGGATATTCCTCTCATATATTATTTCCTTTGGACTTCAAATTATAACTATAATCATATTCTTACAAATTTCCCATAAAAACGTTTATTTGTTATGTGAAGCTCTACTAAACACCCAAAGTGGTGTAGGGTAACATAAAGTTGACACCGTCCGACTTTATGACTTTCTTTACTTATTTTAGTTTTACTGAATTCGAAAGGGTTCTGAATATCTAGATGGTCCAAACAATCAACTATTTCAAGGAATATTTTTTAACCATTTCCAGCAATAAGACAAATTCAGTTACCAACTTCTTATTTTAACACAGAAGGGCAGAACTGAAGGCCTCGACATTTCAAAGAAATCAGTAGATCGTGGACAAACTACCATTTTGAGCAACTTGAATTTTTGAAGGCACCTTTTTGTGTTCAATAGATTAGAGCTCAATGCAATGCAAAATAGATTCGATTCAACAGTTCGTATTAGGTCTTTTTATACCTTCCACCATATATGGAGGAGGATATATTAAGTTCGTTATTCCATTTTTAACTTATCGAAATAATAATTTTAGACCTAATAAATATTCTTGATCAGCATAAAATTCTAAGACGATTTAGCCCTGTTCGTCCGTCCATCCGTCTGTTGTAATCACTCTAGAGTCAAAACGAATTAAGATAGGAAGCTAAAAGTTTGCAACGATCAGTTTTTAGTCTGCTGGCAGGTAAAGTTCGAAGATGGGCTATATCGGTCCACAATATCCTCCCTATATTTGGTATTTTGATGATTTTAGCTACATTTTTCAATGGAATTATCTAAAAATCCACACTAAAAGTTCTTTCTAAGCACTTCACTGGAAAAGAAATATCTTTATAGGTCCAAGATATCGTATAGCCCACACACATCGGAACCCCCGAAATTCCATAGTTTGACGTTCCTGGGGACAATATTCACCGGAGTTGTTTCAAATGTTCTACTTATAATTCGTAATGGATACTACAGCCTTAGAAGAAAAAATTGGGTATTCGGTATTTTTATGATTTTAGCGATATTATTCACCGGAGTTGTTTCGAATTTCGTATTTAGAGTTCGTAATGGAAACTACAGTCTATGAAAGAAAATTAACTAACTCTCGTTTTGGCCCCATATATCAGTAGCTCCCTATATTCGGTATTTTGACGATTTTAGGTAAAATATTCACCGAAGTTTTACCGAAGATAGTACAGCCGGTAACAGAAAAATGTCTGTGCATGTCCATGTCTTCTTATACATCCCTTTATTCGGTACATCCCTTTATTCGGTTCAAGTTTCCTATTTGAATATTGTAATGCCCTATGACAAAAATTGCCTGTGCAAGTCCACATCTTCGTATAGACCCCCCTATTGCGGTAAAGCCCTATATTCGGTTTTTTTATGATTGTTAACAGTATTTTTCAACGTATTTTTGTATATTTAAATTCCAAATGGTGGAGGGTATTCAAAGTTTGGCCCGGCCATACTTGTCATACTTCATCTATTACAGATAAAAAATTACAAGGAAATCGAAGATTTATATCTAATTTTATGCGAAATCATTAACTCCATATTTATCCGAGGTTTCTGATTGAGAGAAATATTTAAATATAGCAAGTTGTAAAAAATCGCTAAATTGTCTCGCAAGATATGACAGATAAAAGTATTGAAATTTGTGGGTGAGGTACCAGAAGGGGTTCGCAGATATATGTACCATCTTTATAACAGATCTTGTTTTGATGGAAATATTGAGATGTACCTGTCTCAATTCAGAATGGAATCAGATGTTAGTTTCGAGTTTTATGAGCTTCATATTCAAAATTTTAATCCTTGGGGGGTTTTTAGCGTCAGAACTTGTTTCAGTAGAAATAAAGGGATGTGTGCAATATGAAGAGAACCGGTTTATTTCGGATTTGTTTATTCAAAATGGTGTGTGGGAATTACTAGAAGGAATGGTCCGATCTATAGAATCTTTACAACAGATCAAGTGTTGACCGATATCAATTTCGCGTTTTATGAGCTTCATGGATTTTCAAATGTTTTACCCTTTGTGGGGGAGGTACCAGAAGGAGAGGACTGAAATATCCCATCTTCACACCAGACATTGGGTTAATAGAAGTATTGTGATGTGTTTAATTTAAAGATAATCGGATTCATACATCACATTTTATAAGAGTTGTAATTATTCAAAATTTTGACTCTTTGTGGGGGAGGTACTTGATGGAGTGGGCCGATATTGTTCATTTTCGCAACTGACCTAACACTGATGCAAATATTAGGATTTGGAAAGTTGGAGGAAAATATTATGATTGTACAAAATACTTTGTACATACTTTTGAGTGCGGTTGAGGCGCTGGGAAAAACTAGCAATAAACAATAAATATTCAAAAATTACATATTTCCCAGCCGCCATAAAATACCACATGTGAACAACTCGGTGATCTTGTGCGCTGACGCATACGATAATGTGTCAGATAATAAAGGTTATGACCCACACGCACAGATATCGATGCGCTCAGTAGATGCACAAGATCACTTGAATGAAATGTAAAGCAGCCCTGCAATGTTCTCCATTCAATATTAGAATAGATAAGAACAATTGTGTGGCTGCAACTAGGTTAAGTTAGATTAGTTTCAGTAGTATGTAAGGAACAAATATTTTAAATAAAAACAGAATTGAATCAACAACCAAACCATTCGGTTGGTTTTCTTTTCTCATTCAATGATCCTTTCTATTTCTGTGCTAAAAAATATTTTCTTTTGTGGGGGAGATGCCAGTGGCTGTGGACCGACATTGCCAATCTCCGAACGCGATTTAAGATAATAATATGATATATATGATGTACCAAGTTTGGACCAAATCGGGTACCCTTCGATGCTTTACAAGACAAACAGACGAACGGACGGACATCACTAAATAGACTCTAAATATCCTGATACGGATTTGAACAAAGGAGACCTAGGGTCTGAAAACGTTATTTCGATGAGGTAAGTTTTGGCCGTATTAAATGTTATATACGCTCTAGCCATATGGGTGAGGGGAAAATTAAAATCAAATATTCACACGCTGGAAGGTATACAAAGTTTTGCCCGGTCATGCGTTTATAAATAATATGCTACTTCCATTTCGCTAATACTCATGTGAAAGGCGAACAATACCTTTAAAGTTTTCAACTCACTGTTCGCAAATTATTAATGTCTTAAGTTTTAATTACAAAGCGTGTGTAAAAATCACACATCGTAATGTTCTCGTACACAGACACATATTTAATAATACATTTTTTGATCGTAATGTATTATTCTCTCTTAGGGAAAACATAGTACGTTGTAAAGCACAGTGCTGAAAAAAAGGGGTGACAATCAGAATGTTTAAAACCCAAAATATCAAGCTGACCAACGAGGCACAATTCTAAAAAGGGTACGCTCGTAAAAACAATAGGTTGCTAGGTAATCCAATTTGTTATAAATAATTTTCGGCCCAGAATGAACTAATTTTTTTGAGATCCTCCTTGAAATGCTTAATATTTTGAGCCCAATTTTGAAAAAACACATAAAACGGTATCGCTTATGGTCACCTGTATTGTAATCAGCTGCATTTTCAAGAATAATTTTTTGGAATTACATAAATTGGAATTCATGCCAGTTATTGCCCAATGTTTCATTACAAAAAATAATTATTGAAAAACTCATTTCCTGGTAGATTTTCCCTCCTATGCAGCAGATTCCGTTTTTAGATATAAGTTCAACTTTTATTTCAGTTTAAGCAGTCTTATAAAATTCTTAGCAGGTTTAACATTTTTTTTGTTACTTTTTTACAATAAACGAATCCATACTCAACTAATCTGACACATGTTTTCATCCTCCACTTGTGTTCAAGTTGTATGGGGGCCATTCTACAGCCACCATCATCAGCAACAGCTAGTCCTAAAAAATGGCATTGCGATTGTCACAAAGAGTCTCCCAGTTCTCCAAAATTAAGGTGGGAGTTTTTCCCCAAAAATGTACAACAACAAAAAAACTGTCACTTGCAGAATAAAGTGCGTTAATCAAATTTAGTTTCCAACTAAAAGAGGAAGAAAAAAAAAACATTTGTTGCAAAAGATCCGAGGAAGCAAATTTCTGTTAAAGAATTACTAAAAAAATGAACGAAAGCGATAAGGCGAAGCAAAAAAAAAAAAAAAAAATTTCTCCCAAATAATCGTTGCTGGCTGGGTGGCTGCTGACTATAAGTGAATTAATAATAAAGTTTTTCCGCTTTTAGTCGCAATCGCTTTGGAAAATCTTCTTGACGATGGCAAAGTAAAGCTGTGAGAACTGCGTTCTGTAACAGCGTGAATCGCCAGAAGGCATTAATAAAATAGAAAAGATTTCGAATTTGTTGGGAAGTTAAGGCAGACGAAGGAAATGAAACAAAAAACGAAAAAGACCGGAGTTTGAGAAACACCATGGATTACGTAGTAAATTTGGCAAATATGTTTCATTCGATGTGTGGAGGAAAAAAAGGAAATTTGTGCAAGGGATAATTTTTCTTTTTGTTTTTTTTTTTTCATTTCGCATTTGAGGCAAATTATTTAAGATCTTACATTTATTTTCAATTGTGTGTTTCCGTGGGGGAAGATTTAATTTTTTTTTTGTTTTACGATATAAGTTTTAAAACTATTATCGTTGGCAGAATACCTTACAATTTTCTGGATTATGGAGAGGTATATAATTTTTGAAAAATATTTGAAATAACTTTTATATTGCCGGAGGATTGTGTGACCATGAATAACTCATCCTCTCCACAAAATTCTGGAATTCTGAAATAACTGTTTCATTGGTATTTAAATAATATCTCCATAACTTATGCGATTTTTATTTCGACGGACTTTTAAAGGACGAAAAATGCTACAATATTCCAGGATTTTTACACTCTGGCACAGGACTTCTTCTTGTGTGGAATAAAAGAAGCTCCAAAAATGTACTATAGTATTGAAGACTCCATGAGATCTTCTATATAATGGAATTAGCTTAAAAACCCGGAAACCTTCCGGGGTTTTCATTAGAATATAAGGCTCATTAAGGTCAACTATAGAATAGAATACCTTCCGAGGTCTACTTTCTCTCTTTTTCTCTCAAGGATCGAAGACCTACTCGGAGACCCTACTTTTCATCAGCTCTTCGGTATTTGAATAAAATCTCCACAACATATGATATTTTTATTTCCACTGACTTCCAGGGTGAAAAGAGACTCCGAAGTCTTCTATAGAATTGATTACTCCATGAGATTTTCCATAGAATAGAATTCGTTTGAAGAACCGGAGTCCCTCCGCGGTTTTTTATTAGAATATAAGATTCTTTAAGGTCTCCTATAGAAGTCTTTTCTCTCTCTCTCTCTCTCTCTCTCTGGAATCAAAGACCTTCTGGGGTTCTCTTCTTCTTTATATTCTTTAGTATTTAGGCCCAAAGAGATCTTCCATAGAAGACATTTCCAGTAATTCTATAGAGGAGGAGACCTTCAAGAACCTTCCATAGAAGATCTTATCAGGTCTTCTATAGAAGAAAATACCTTCTAATGCAGACATTCCAAAGTCTTCAATATCACAGAAAACCTTCCTAAGTCTTCTATAAAAGATAATATCACCCAGGACTTCTGTAGAAGAGAAGACCCTTCCAGGTCTTCCAAAAAAGAGAAGGCACTCCCAGGTCTCCCATAGAAGGGAATACCCTCTCAGGCCTTCTGTAGAAGAAAAACCATCCTTTCATGGCCTTCTTTAGAAGAGAAGACCTTCGCAGGGTTTTTATAGCCGAAGTCGTCTATAGTCTAGATATACTAGGCTATGAATTCTATTGAGGAGAAGTCTTCCTAGAACCTACTATAGAAGGTCTTTTCAGGTCTTCTATAGAAGAAAAGACCTTCTGATGCTTTCTATAAAAGAGAAAACCTTCCAAAGCCTTCTTCCTTTCTCTATCACAGAAAACCTTCCTAGGTCTTCTATATAAGATAATATCCTTCAGGTCTGCTGTAGAAGAGAAAAACATCCCAGGTGATCCATAAAAGAGAAGACCCTCCCAGGTGATCCATAGAAGAGAATACACTCCCAAATCTTCCACAGAACGGAAGACAGAACCTTCCCAAGTATTGTATAGAAAGGGAGAAGTTTTCAGGCCTTCCATAGAAGGCATGGAATGGTATTTTCGTGAGAGACGTGAGAGGGTCTTCTCTTCTATGAAAGATCTGGGAGTGCCTTCTCTCTTATGGATAACCTGGGAGAGTCTTCTTTTCTACAGAAGATCAGGGGGTATTCTCTTCTATAGAAGACCTAGGAAGGTTTTCTATGTTTACAGAGAACTTTGGAAGGTCTTCTATAGAACAAAAGATACTCCCAGATCTTCCATAGCAGAGAAGACTCTCTCAGGTCTTCTGTAGAAGAAAAGACCATTCCCCGCCTTCCATAGAAGACAAAACCTTCCCAAGTATTCTATAGAAGGGGAGAGGTTCCCAGGCCTTCAATAGAAAGGAGGACCTTTCATAGTCTTTTGTAGAAGATAAGACCTTCGCAGGGTTTCTAAAGCCAAAATGACTCTCCGAAGTCGTCTATAGACCAGAAGACCCTCAGAGATCTTCTGTAAACCAGAGGACCTTTCCGACGAAAATCCACATTTAAATTATTCCTTCGTTGGTCCAAACGACTACATTTGAAATTTGACCAAAAACCAAAAACGTAACACCATAGTATCTACCTGTTGTGTGAAGCACAACAAATCCATTCAAAAAGACACACAGACCAACACACAGATTCTCCCCAACTTTGCCCCAAAATTAGTTTTCGGACATTGTGTACAATTACGACATCCTGTAAACAGACTTAAAGGCGTATCCCAGTAAATACCCTTTTTAGGGAAAACATTTCTGTCATTACTTCCTTCCCTTGGAGCTTCCTGCAGTAAGACCCCCGACAAACGGATTAACAGTTACCATATGTCCCATGGATTGAGTAGGCGAGCGAGCGTGCGACCGTCCGACCAAATGTATTTACTTTGCTGTCGTAACACACACCGACACACCGACTCACCGACCTAAGTGACTAGGGCTCTTCTCGGTTGTTAACTACTTTTCGAACAATATGTAACTTGTTCGTACTCGACTCGCATGAGGACATGTAAAAACAATAGTTTTTAACAACTAATTAAATTGTTTGAAACAATTGTTGCTAGCAAACATTACAGGCATTTCGAAGCTCTACACTATGAAGACCCCCTGCCTAATCCGACCTGGCCATTGAGCGAATGCCACTTGCCTTTTGTACTCCCTGCAAGTATTTTAGCACACGAGCACAATGACGTCGGAGTTGATGCGGACGCTGTAAGTATGTGATGAGAAAAGTACTTTTAATTTTTGAAAAGCTTCAAAGTTATAATTTTCTGATAAATGCATATAGGAGCTGCACAAGGAGCACTCTCGGCTTGCCCCCACCACCCATGGGGAGATTCGACTGGCACTTATTTTTGTCACAATTTTCCAACAACAGCAACATTGTGACATGACTAAGTACGTCCGGGCCAGAACGAGTGAGCTGTCACCACCATAGCCGAAAGTTGTAGAAACCGTACAGCGTCAAAATGGGCCCTCTCCCCCCATCCCGGTGTAATTGATTGTCGTGAGGCATTTGGAGTGCAAATTTTTTAACTCTTCAAAAAAGTTTTTTGGGTAATAATGTCAACTGAGTAACAATTTGTGAATGTGGATTGCCAGGGATTTCAGTTGACATTTTGTATCTAACAGCGTTGAGGCCAGAATTTACATTAATTAATTTTTTTGGAAGAGTTTTCGATTGAAAAGAGTTAAGAAAGAAAGGTGAAGAATGGGACTTGTGTACAGATGTGCCAGAAATCATTCAGATGAAATATTTTAAATTTGCATACCAATACATTTGGGAAGCCTTTTCGTACATTTAATTGATTATCTAACGTTTCAAACTTAGCCGGAGGGTTTTTTTTACCTAAATCCTCAAACAATCTGGCGTGACTGACGTATCAAACGCCTTTGATAGGCCAAGGGCCTATCGGAGTCTCGTTCTAGGTTAATTATAGACTGGTATGAGTTGATATAACCTGCAATGTTTTTGTGGTGGACAGAACTCGTGTTGTTGGTTGGCAACTGGGTAGCTTAATCGGATGCTGGGGAGTTAGTAAAGCCCCAAGAGTCTCTGCTAGTGAATCAATTTCACTTTTGCTGTTGCCCGGCCCATATTCCTGGTTTGGGAACGATATGGGGGCTGAGAACTTTTGACAAGTACTCAACTCCGGCGTATCCAGTTGTTTTAACATTACCATTTAGATTTAATCTGGACCCAACGCTTTGGAAGACTTAGCGTTTCGGATGACATTTGCAACACCGTTAACTATGATGGTGCCTCGCCGGCGGGAAGAGATCTGTTGCGACGTTATACTCTTCGCTTCGCCTTATCGATCTCGTGGTGCGCGTCGGTTGAAATATGCGGATCACTTATTTGGGTCACTCACATTTATGTCATAGGAAGTGGCTGAAGTCCTATCATTCTTTTTCCCAGGGTTTGAGAGCAATTTAACCGTTACCCACAGCTTACTTATATCGGTTCTAATGTTGCAACATGTAATTCGGTCTAACCACGTTTTCTTCATATTCTCTTGTCAATTCACTGATTCTGGTATCAGTAGGGTTAGTACGACGAAGATCATCATCTTCAGCCTTTTTTGGAAAATGTAGTCTTATTTCGGGCAATCGATCAGCAGGTGTATAGCGATCGGTTGCAGGGTTGATGATGTCCCGGAGAATCATTTCTGCTATCCGAATATCCCTAATTCTGGCCAGTAACCTCTTCCATTGTTAAGGAAAATATCGACATTTCAAAAATATATACTTTTTGCACAGAAAGAGAAACGATAATCCAATTTTGCTCCAACTTTGAAAATCCTAAAATTTGCGTCAGTGCCAGGTCAGGTGCGAAAATTGACAATATCGATCCACTCCATCAAGTACCTCCGCCACAAATGGTGAAAATTTGGAATAATTACAACTCTCATAAAATGTGATGTAAGAGTCCGATTGTCTTCAAATTTCACACATCCCAATATTAATATCAACCCAAGCTCAGGTGCTAAGATGGAATATATCGGTCCACTCCTTCTGGTACCTCCCCCACAAAAGGTCGAAAATTTTAAAAAATAAATTTTTTGCACAGAAAAAGGAAGGATAATCCGATTTTGCTCCAACTTTGCAAAGCCCAATATTTACGTCAGTGCTAGGTTTGGTACGATGATAGGCAATATCGGTCCACTCCATCAAGTACCTCCCTCACAAAGGCGTCAAAATTTTGAATAATTACATCTCTTATAAAATGTGATGTAAGAGTCCGATTGTCTTCAAATGTCACATATCCCAATATTTATATTAACCCAAGGACTGGTGTTAAGACGGTCCACTCTTCTGGTACCTCCCCCACAAAAGGTCGACATTTTCAAAAAAAAAAAAAAAAAAAATGTTTTTCTGCACAGAAAGAGAAGCAATAATCCGGATTTTCTCCAACTTTGCAAATCCTAATATTTACGTCAGTTCTTCGTCAGATAGAGTGAACCGATACTCTATCAAGTACCTCCCCCACAAAGGATATACATTTTGAATAATTATAAGTGTTATAAAATTTGATGCAAGAATCCGATTACCTTACAATTGCACACATCCCAATATTTTCATAAACCCAAGATCTGGTGTTTACATTGAATATATGGGTCTACTCCTTTTGATACCTCCCCCACAAAAGGTCGAACTGAATATCTATTAAGCTCATAAAACGCGAAATTAACTTCTAATTCCGTTTAAACTTGACACATCTAAATATTTCTATCAACACAGGATCTGAAAAAAACTGTAGAGATCGGACCATTCCTTTGGTACCTCCCCTACAAAGGGTCAAAGATTTGAATAACCAAAAAATTTATAAAATCATGAGGTTCTCTTTATAATTCACACCTCCCAATACTTCCACTAACAAAAGATCCGTTGTGAAGATGGGATATATCGGCACCTCCCCCCCCCCCCCCCACAGAGGCTGAAAAATTTGAATATCCGTGAAGCTTATAAAAAGCGAAGTTGACATCCGATTCCATTCAAGACTTGCTACATCCCGATATTTCCATTAACACAATATAGTCCAAACCTAGCACGTCTCAATATTTATATCATATTTATTTAGGCGCTCTACAAAATGGCCAATATTGGCCGATTCCTTCGGAACCCACTACATATGAGGTTAAACATTTGAATCATCATAACAGAAGTCAAAATATTTTTGAATAATCGAACATTGGCTGAGGGTATACATCTGTCGGCAAAACCGACCGTTACTTTTTTACTTGTTGAAGCTAAAACGAGCAACCCAAAAAAAATGTGAATTCAGGATAGTTTTTAAAAACCATTGACCAAAAAATTTTTGATTTCAAATATTTTTCCGAATCTAATACATATTTTAAACAACCAATACGAATACTTTAAATATTTGTGTACGCTCTGTTTATTTTTGATAATTGTTTTTAATTTTTCAAAATAAAAGATGTTGTTGGTGACAGTTCTTGGTATTTCAGCTTTTGATAGGTTATACTGTATGATTTTTGTTGTTGTTTTCTTTTTTTGTTATTGTTGCTAACATTGTTCTGTTGATGTATCATTTGTATCTATGTTTTTCTTTTGTTTCAAACACCCAACCAAGTTTCCAATGGATAAGTTTGTCCTTCTTTGTTTGCCAGAGTGTGCACTGCTGGTCTTTGAGCATTCTTGTTGTTGTTCTGGTTGTTGTTTTTGCCTTAGTTGTTGTTGTTTGAGTTTTTGGGGTCAGCAAGTAAGTTTTGGTTTGCTGCCTGTATTTCATGTAAAACTCATTCACTTGAGTTTAGCATGTTGCATGCAACACTCTAAATTTCTCCTCGGTGTTCTTTGGGTGTGTATGGAGTGTATGTGTGTGTGCGAGTGAACAGAAGTAGCCCATGCCCAGACAGATGTGGTATATCATGTTGTTTTAACTGGACACAAGTTGTTCGCTGCTTCTGCTCATGTTTTTGTTGTTCTTGTTGATTGTCCGGTCAAAAACAAAAAACCAAAAAAAAAAAAAAATTGCCTCCTCTTATGTCAGAGCCTTTGGGAGCTCGAAGGAAATTAGTTGAATGTGCCTCAATTAGTGCCTCTTATTGTTGTTATTCTTTGGGGCAAGTCTTTCAGTTTTTGTAAACAACTTGTTTAAATGTTATTATGTTTCAATGGATACCCAGTAAACAATTTTTTCCGACTGCTCTGATTTTAGATTTTTTTCCGAAATTTCTGACGTTTTTTTCAGAAATTTCTGATAGAAATTGGTCCGATTTTCTAAACGTTTTTTTTTAGAATTTCTGCACATTTTCCTGTGTTTTTAAGCGAAAAAAAAACTCGAAAAATGTACAAACGGAGAGAGTAGATTGTCTATTGCTCTGGCATATTCTCTCCCACATGTAAACGGATGGTGGTGGTTTGACACATTCTCTCCCATAGTAGTTGTTGTTGTGATCATTCATTTCAAGATCTCAACAACAACAAAGCGCAAAGCAAAAATGCTATTTGTTATTGTTATTGTGAACTGTTAGATTTTCCGTTGTAAAAATGTGCGTTTTGTTGTTGTTGTGAATCAGCCTCTTTCTCTTTCGTTCCCAAAAAAATATGATGGTAAAAAATTGCAAAAACAACTACATACCGGTTTTCTGTGTGCACTGCTTTTTATTTTTAGTTCTTGTTTAGCAGTTGAAACAGAAACGTGCTACTGTATGTTATGTTCCTAATAAAAATAATATTTATAATGTAAATGTATTATAGATGTAATATTTAAACTACATTTTTACGAAACCCGAAATAAATTGTGTCATTTTTAAGTGGTGTGACGATTTTTTCGATATTTCTTCCGAATTCTGAACGATTTCTTTCAGAAAATCGGAACTTTCTCCCGAATTCTGAGCGTTTATTTTTTTCAGAAAATCTGAATTTTATTCCGAATTTTCTTTCGAATTCTGACCGATTTCTTTCAGAAAATCTGAATATTCCGCCGAATTTCCAGACGAATTCTGCCCGATTTCTTTCAGAAATTCGGAGTTGTCCTCCGAATCTTTTCCGAAAATCTAATTTTTTCTCCTATTTTTTCAAGAATTTTCACCGAATTCGGACCGAATTCGTCCAGAAAATCTAATATTTTTTCAGATTTTTTTCAGAAAATCTTTCCGAATTCGGTGACCACGTCCATACAACTTTCGTACCGAAATCGGAAGGAATTCGGAATCAGAATCGGACATTTTTTCAGAGATTCTGACAGAAATCGGACCGAATTCGGCAAAAATTGTTTACTGGGTATGTTTGAGTGTGTGTGTATGTGTGTGCGTTCAAGTGTGTGTGTATGTACATGCAACTATTAGTTATTTGTTATTGTTGCCTATTTCGTGTTATTTGTTTAAGCGGTGGAAGTAGCAGTGGCAGCTACTTTTTGTTTTTGTTAACCGCATAATGCCGCACAAGCAAAAACAACAACAGAATATGAAATAATTAGTGTTTTTTGTGGTCATAGTTGTTGTTTGCGTCGTCGTCATTGTTGTTGCTAAATGACAATACTGTTGAGTTTTGTTGAAGTATTTGTGGTAATTTG
Source organism: Musca domestica (assembly GCF_030504385.1). Taxonomy (NCBI): domain Eukaryota; kingdom Metazoa; phylum Arthropoda; class Insecta; order Diptera; family Muscidae; genus Musca; species Musca domestica. The sequence continues at coordinate 2,861,461 of NW_026712406.1, read as the reverse complement.
GTTACAAAAAAAGAGGTTAGCTGACAAAAAAATAAACGTGGCAAGTTGTTGTTTTTTTTTTGTTTTTGTTTGCGGCACATCCATCCGTTGCCGTTGTTTGCCAAAAACCACTTAATGTCAGTGATTAAAACAACTGAACTGAACAACTGTTGTTAATTTTTTAGTTTGCCTATTTATTTTTATATTTATGTGATAGCATTAAAATAAATAAATAAAAAATATAAAAATTAAATAACAATGTATCCACATCCCATAGATATGAATTATTGCATGTCTGTTGCCTCCTACCCTGCTGCTGCAAAGCTCTTCATAGTTACCACTTGGCGAAGTGTTGAAGCGTAAAATGCTTTATGACACTCTTCACCCAGACTCTTCACCCTTCACCAAATCAGCAAAACTATTGTGTAGCTGAAGTACATGGTCATTGTTTGAATCTATCTGTGTAAACACTATGTGCTAATTTACAATGGCCATAATTGATTTGTTAAAGTTAAGGCTAGTTAACAGGCTAGCTGTCACAAATTAATTGAAATGAATACCAGGTAATTTAATTTGTATAAATTTAAGATAATTGAAATCCAAATTTGTAGAAATTAAATAATTTATATCTCTTAAAAAATTAAAATCCAATTTTTTTCATTTTAAGGCAAAACCCTCGAACTGACGAAAAATAAGAGGTATCGTTAATGTTGACCGATATGGTCCGTTCTCAAAACCAAATATCTTAGAAGTACTACAATAACAGAACGCCGGCATTGTTAAATCGACTTAGAAATTAATGCTGATCCGGAATACAGGGTGAGATAAAAAAACTGCAACAAAGTCAAACGCCATATTTTTTACATTCTTATTAAATTTTATTGAATGAAAGCAACAAATGTCGGGAATTGCATCAAATTTTGAATAAGTTTAGATTTGCTCCAATTGGTCACCTTTGACACGAATTATGGCCTTCAAACGACCAACGAAACCGCCACACCCGCCCGAATGTTACTCTGCGGCATTTTGACCCATTCCCGGCGAAGCGCTTTCTTGAGGTGACCGACACTTTGGTATTTTTAGTGCCAACCTTGCTGGAAATGAAGCCATTGCGGCCCACACCATCACCATGGCCGGCGCTTGAGTTCTGGTGGCCAACCGAAGGTGCAAATTTTCAGCTGACCTCTTTGGCAAGTAAACACGATCATTTTGTTTGTTTACAAACTGCTTGACAACGAATGTTTTCTCATCGGAGAAAACCACATTCGGCAGTTCACCACTTTCGGCCAATCGAAGCAACTCTTTAAATTTTTTGAGCCCATTTTCTTTCTGTTGCTGTGTAAGTTCTTGCTCTGTTGCGGTGTAAGTTCTTGCACTTTTTTCTGAAAAATGCTCACCAAAATGCTTTTGTACGCTGGTAAACAATATAATGAACTGTCACAGCTGTCGGATGAGTGGCTTAGAAATTACAGCAGTCTGAAGTTGGATGCAGTTTTTTCATCTCACCCCTTATACGGATTTTCAGCACGTCGCCCATTACGAACTGCAACTAGTAAACAAGCGTTAAGTTTGCCCGAACTGAACTTTAAATACTCTCCACCATGAGGTAAATAAACATATTAAAAAACATCAGTCGGTTTAGCCGACAGATGTATACCCTCAGTCAATGTTCGATTATTTCAACAGATTTTCTCTTCTGTTATGATTATTCAAATTGTTGACCCTTTATGAATAGTTTCCGAAAGAATGGACCAATATTTTCCATTTCGTATCGGACCTTAATACATATCATTATATTGCGACGTGCCAGGTTTGTACTACATCGACTACTTCCCTCATTTTATATAAGATTTCTGTTAATTTTTAGAAAACGTTTAAAACGTGAGTGAGGTACCAGATTTAGTCGACAGAGGTATTCTATTTACATACTTCATCTAGTACAGATAAAAATATTGGTATGGGCCAAATTGCAAGAAAATCGAACATTTATATCCAATTTTATGCGAAATCATAAATTCCAAATTCATCTCAGGTTTCGGGTTGAGAGAAATATTTAGTTGCAAAGAATCGCCGACTTGTTTTGCAAGTTATGTCAGATAAAATTTTTGAAAATTATGACCCTTTGTGGATGAGATACCAGAAGGGGTTCATCGTCACAACAGACATGTGCTAGCAAAAATGTTTGTATGTGTGAAATTTGAAGAGTTGTTGGACGCTTATTTCGTTTTCTTTGAGCGTTCGGTTTTTCAAAATCTTGAACCCTATATGGGGAAGTTAAGAGAAGGCATTGTCCGATCTCTATAATCTTTATAAAAGATATTGAGATGTACCAAGTCCGAATGCAATCGGATGTTAATTTCGAATTTTGACCTTTGTGCTGGAGGTACCAGACGGAGTGGAACGATATATGTGATCTTTGGAGTAGATATTGTGTGAGTAGAAATAATGGGATGTGTGAAATGGGAAAATAACCGGATGCTTATCTCAGATTTTATAATAGTTTTGGTTATTCAAATCTTTCATTCTCTGTGGGGGAGGTACCAGAAGGAAAGATCCGATCTCTACCATCTTTACACCAGATCTTGTGCTGATAGAAATATTCAGATGTGCCAGAACTGAATGGAATCAGTTGTTAATTAAAAAATACCCTTTATGGTGGATTTATCAGTAGAAGTGGACCGATATATTCCATCATAACACCAGACCTTGGGTTGAAAAACATATTGTGATGTGTGTAATTTGTACATAATCGGGCTCTTACATAATATTTTATAATATTTATAATTTTTCAAAATGTTGGCACTTGGAGGGGGAGGACCGATATAATCCATTTTCGCACCTGACTTAACACTGATGCAAATATTAGGATTCGCGAAGTTGTAACAAAAATCGGATAATTTTTTCTTTCTCAGTGTAGTAAAATATATTCTTTAGAAATGTTGACATTCTTTGGAGGGTACCAGAAGGAGTGGACCGATATTGCCCATCTCCGAACTCGATCTAAGTTTGACATTAATATTACGATGTACCAAATTTGGATCAAATCGAATACTGCCTTCGAGAGTTATCGTGCCAGCCAGCCAGACGGTCCTCGCTAAATCGACTCCAAATGTCCTGAAACAGATTTAGAGGCACGTTTTCGCCGTGTCAAATGATATATACCTGAGGGTATAAAAGGTGGATAAAGTGATCAGAATACGGAATATCTGAAGAGACGTTATATGGGGGTTACAAGAAATCATGGGTGCAAAACCCATTTCGAACTCTAAGAACCGAATTTGGAAAGAATCCATTTGAAAATGTGATTTAAGTTCCCAAAATATGAAATATAAAGAGGTACCGTTATATGCAGTTTATACAAAAACGGGGTGCGACTACTGAACCCAGAGTCAGAGTGGTGTTTTATCCTTCTGACAGCTTTAGAAGTGTTTTCTCTCCTACCTGTAGCCAATACCTTGTAATACCCTCTGAGGTATCCGTAACCCCTGGGCCCGTTTATAATCCAACTTACTTTCCACCTATAATTACTTTTCCACGTCCTTTAAGAGGTCATATATTCGGAAGAACCTAGCGAGGTCTTTTAAAGCACCGATGACATTGTAGACGACCCGTGGTTAAGTCTACGGTATACTAAGCCAGGTCACCTATTTTATTGGAATACTTCTTACAGATCAACTTCAACAATTCCAAATAAAGACATTGAGAAATATGCTTAACAATTCAAATTATCCGAGTTTTCAGTCTATCAGTTACTTGTATAAAGTTCTGTGGCAGATGCTGTTCACGAGCGAGTTTACCCCAGCAACCAGGGAGACCTTATTTCGTTACAGCTTCAAACGAAATTACAATCTTTATATATTCTTCACTACATGGTGGAAGGCATAAAAATTATGAAAACATTTTTAAACACCCAGGGAAAGGTAAGTCAATGCAAAACCAACAAAATGGCCCAAGTTAAGAACACAATAATACAAATATTTCATTAACGTTGCAATGTTTTATGTGTGCCATTTTTTCAATTTTCTGTTGGGTGACATTTACTTGATTTTTTTTCAATCCTTTTTACAAAATTGACACATAAAATGCAACAGTTACACTGCCGTAGGTGGTGCCCGTGCCATGCTTTTGGAGAAATTTATGCGATGAGTCTCTATGTGGCACGTAAAGCTCTCTACTCGTTGCAGCCTGTCAAAATTGGCTTCTATTGGCATTATCTGTATTATTCAGTGACAATTAATGGTTCGGCATTCACCACGCCACATGCATACATACATACACATGTATGTATGTGAACACAACACACACACATACACATCAGAGAAATATAACAAAACTAAACATTAAACAAATAGAAATGGATTGCAATGGCAATGTTGACTTTTTAACACCCATACAGTGCTTAGTGTCAGGAAATGAAAAACAGTCAGCCAATCAGTTGGAATAAATTAATTGAATGAAATAGCGAAAAAATAATATATTTATATAGCCAAGGAACATACCACAATGTCGTTGTGACCAGTTATGTGTAGGGCATTTTAGGCAGAAACAATATTATATGGGAAACCATCTATGAACAGTCTACGGTCGACAAATTTTAACGAATTTCAATCATTCTAAAATTAAGTGAAGGAAACTTAAAAAAAATGGAATAGAAGCAATTAATTAGAACTATTCGAAAATGAAGAACATTTCTAGACCGATCAAGTCTAACAATGCCTAAGTAAAACAAGCAAAAAAAAAAAAACATTAAGTTCAGCCGTGCCCAACTTTTATTATCCTCCGGCAATGGGTAAGGAAAGCATTTTTATATAAAAGTATCTGAATTCAAAAAGGCTCCACTTAAAACTACTAACCAAAAAAAAAAAAAAAAAAAACAAAAAACATAAAGTGGGTTAGGCCATTGTATGGGGGCCATACCAAAACGGGAACCTCTATAGACAATTTCATTCTTCAAGGATTATCATCTACCAAATCTTCTAAGATACCAAATTTAAAACAATGTCGTGGATAAATGTGACTAGGATTATCAAAATACCGTATATCGATGGATATCGTTATATGTGCGCCATAGGAAAACATTCACCTAAATATTCAATGTTCTGCCACCGGAGTGGAATTATTACCGGAGTTCTAATTATGAACTACAAATACCAATTTTTAGACAAATCCATGAAAAATGTGGCAAAAATCATCAAAATACTGAATATCCGGAGGTACCATTGTAAGCCAGTTATACCAAAACGTGAACCTATATATAGTATGTTCCGCCACCGGAGCTAGAACCCAATACGAAGTACTTTTAGACAAATCCATGGAAAAATGTAGAAAAAATCATCAAAATACCGAATGGAGGTAGGACCAGTTTTTTGGGGGCTAAACCAAAACTTGAACTTATACTACCTACAACCCATTATGACCTACATATACCAATTTTTTGACAAATCCGCGGAAAAATGTGGCAAAAATCAACAAAATACAGAATATCAGGAGGTATCGTTATATGGGTGATATACAAAATCGTTGACCTTTACATAAAATGTTTCGCCACCGGAGCTAGAACCCACTAAGACCTACAAATGGGCCCAAAGGTCCGTCGAATATGGGCAACCCTGTATGAGGGCTATTCTAAAACGTGAACCGATATATCTCATTTTCCAGACATAGTATGGAGGGTATACTAAGTTCGCCATTCCGTTTGTAACTCATCGAAATAATAAGCAAAAAATGTCGGAAATAGCATCAAATTTTAGAATAATTTTAGATTTGTTCGAATTGATCACTTTTGGCACGAATTATGGACTTCAAACGACCAATGAAACCGTCACACGCTGCCCGAATGTTGCTCTGCGGTATTTTGGCCCATTCCCGGCGAAGTGCTTGCTTGAGGTGATCGACACATTGATATTTTCTAGTGCCAACCTTGCTTTCCAAAATACTCCAGACACAATAGTCCAACGGATTGGTATCCGGAGATTTTGGTGGACATTGTGCGCTGGAAATGAAGCGAGGAATCTTATTTTGTAACCATTCTTGGGTGGCCAAGGTCTGCGGCCCAAATGATTGCGTGCCCAAGGTTTTAATACAACCTCCAAACTATTTTCGCGGTTATATTCGGCATTTTTTCTGATGCTACGGTCGATTAGTTTAGTGCGATATGTTCAGCTTCAGGGTTTCGATCAAGTCGTTTCTATACTTTTCGAACCATTTCTTCTGATGTTACTGTTTTCTTCCGTCCACTTCGTTGACATCGGGCTACGCTACCAGTGTCGATGGTAACGAGCGATGGCACGAGACACAAAAGATTTATTCACATTTAAATGCTGGAGTGCCCTAACGATAGCCACTTGTGGTCTTCCAGCCAAATATAAAGAAATCTCACTATCACGCCTGAATTCCATCACGAATAACTTTTTTCTGGAAACTTCTCACCAAAATGCTTTTGGACGCTTCTGAACAATATAATGAGCTGTCACTGAAATAATTTTAACAGATATCTGACGAGTGGCTTTGAAATGACAGCAGTCTGAAATTGGTAACATTTTTTTCATCTCACCCTGTATTTTTACCAACTCTAGATTTTGTATAGAGATAGCATAGAGCGGACCACTACTTCCAGTATCATAACCCACAAAAAATAGAGGATTTCTATTTTCGATTTGGCATGTAAGACTGCCTTTATTTTTTTCCCACGTGTAACATTTTCCTGCCATATTTTGTACCCCTTGATCCAAATATGGTACAAACTTGGGAAAAATCCCAAAAAATTCCTATTCTCTTGCAGAAAAATACTTAAATTGCGACAATTTCACCTCCATACATTATTGCGGACGACTGTACACAAATGAATATTTCATGATGACAAAAGTAAAACATGGATATGAATGTGTACCCACTCAAACACAACAAGTAGGTGAGATTCAAGGATATGAAACCATTCTCATTCCCATTCGCATTTCAGAATCAAAATTTATTTATCCAACATCGTTTCCCGCTAACAAATGCCCTGCAACCGAACATGGGATCGCATGGCATGTTGTGCAATTACTGAATATGACATTGGTTCCGTGGTATCTGGTGGTGGTGGTCGGTGATGGCAATGGTGCTGTGGCGTTGGCTTAGCTAGGCCACACTCTCAATGCTGTTGCATCCATCCATCCAGCCAGCCAGCATGTCTGTGTGTTGTGCATGCATATGTTGCTGATGCTGATTTTTCAAATCATAAATGTTTTATTATGGAAATCGGTTATTAGAGCGTACAGCAAACATTTGCCCCATACTTTTGGTGTTTTTGGTGGTTTACCTAGAGATGGTGGTTTACCTAGAGATGTACATACATATATACATGTGTGTGATTGTTGTTCTTATCTTTATGATGACATATTGTTCATTAACTGCTGTTGGCTGAAATTGGGATTAATGTCAGTATTCGTCGTCATCATTGTTTTTTTCGTTTCATTCTGGCTAGACCATTATTGCCATTGTGGTTCGGATACGAATTAGGCTGTTTTCCCCAAACGCAATTCAATTGTGTCTGTCTGTCCGTCTGTCTATATGTCTCTCTGTTGGTTTGTTTGTCATCATGACAGCTGTTTCTAATCAGCTGTGTACACATTTACCCATTTTTAAATGGATTTCCATCCATTCAAAGGACAATAAAGCAGTTGTTGGCTGGCTGGATGGCTGGCTGGCTCGCTGTGGACATTTCAATATCAATTAGGCCGCAGATAATGTTGTAATTCGTTAAATTGAAAGACAAGGGTTAGAAGCTGATAATGAATTAGTTCAATGCATTTGTGTAATGGTAATTGAATTTAAATTTGTTCAACTTTTATATTTGATTATTTTTTGAAAAATCCTTGAATTGGTAATGGGAATACATTGACAAATTGCTATAATTACCTTCGATGTCAATCCATCGCTCTCGCTCTCTTGAGAAAGGTTAACATTAATTATTGTTAGAGAATTTAACATTTGGATGGAAATTAAATTAGGTATTTGATGACATGTCGGGATAGATTTAAACGGAGACAAATTTAAAAATTTAAAATTTAGTTGTTGCAAAATCGTCAGGCAAAATCCCATTATTGTTGTTTTTATAAAAACAACGTTTGTTTATGAGTGGAGAACGATGGTAATGTTTACCAGGGGGTAAGGCAGGGAATACCTAGGTTTCGGAAAGAGCCACCAATCCTCATCAGTTCCCTTGTTTCTTGTCTGGGATATTCTCCCCAGAAGTTATTTTAAAATATAACTTCTATGACAAAAAACATTTTTTTTTTTTTACCCAAGTGACGAGATCGTAAGCTCAATAGAAGAGGAACAAAAGAATTACATAAAACTAAAATTCTTTTGGAAAATCTTCTAAATCTTACAACCGCACTTATAAACATTTACATCTTTCTCCACTTGTTATGCTTTCGTTCAACCTGAACGAAGTAACATAACCATGTAAGTTTGTTTTGTCTGTTACAACAAAAACCCCTTCGTCGACCGTGCCTGTGTCTATTAATAGAACAGTGTTTGGCTTGCTTGTTTGGGATACCATAGTATTTTGTTGTTGCAAAATCGTCAGGTTATTTTTTAAAATAACTTCTGGGGAGAATATCCCAGACAAGAAACAAGGGAACTGATGAGGATTGGTGGCTCTTTCCGAAACCTAGGTATTCCCTGCCTTACCCCCTGGTAAACATTACCATCGTTCTCCACTCATAAACAAACGTTGTTTTTATAAAAACAACAATAATGGGATTTTGCCTGACGATTTTGCAACAACAAAATACTATGGTATCCCAAACAAGCAAGCCAAACACTGTTCTATTAATAGACACAGGCACGGTCGACGAAGGGGTTTTTGTTGTAACAGACAAAACAAACTTACATGGTTATGTTACTTCGTTCAGGTTGAACGAAAGCATAACAAGTGGAGAAAGATGTAAATGTTTATAAGTGCGGTTGTAAGATTTAGAAGATTTTCCAAAAGAATTTTAGTTTTATGTAATTCTTTTGTTCCTCTTCTATTGAGCTTACGATCTCGTCACTTGGGTAAAAAAAAAAAAAAAATGTTTTTTGTCATAGAAGTTATTTTTTAAAATAACTTCTGGGGAGAATATCCCAGACAAGAAACAAGGGAACTGATGAGGATTGGTGGCTCTTTCCGAAACCTAGGTATTCCCTGCCTTACCCCCTGGATAAAAACAACAATAATGGGATTTTGCCTGACGATTTTGCAACAACAAAATACTATGGTATCCCAAACAAGCAAGCCAAATACTGTTCTATTTAAAATTTAGTAAAAGCAAATTTCGATTAAAATCTTTCAAATAGAGCGAATTTTAACTACAGGCTTAGAATATTATTTCGATCAAGAATAAAATGATGTGCAAATTGGACGAGTTGAAATGGTCAATATATCAATGGTATTAAAATTATTTAGGTTTGTTTAGAATTCTTAAATTTGGTAGAACTATTGAATGATCCAAAAATACGATTGCACCAAAAACTTGCAACATCGAAATCAGCAGATGTATATTTTTGAAATATTGCTAGGTTTCTCAAATCACGGAAAATATGGATTGGGAACGTGGAAATGAGAGTTTTGGCGACCATGTAATACCCTACAACACTACAATATGCTCCCTTTTCTCCAAATCCATTTTGGAAGATTTCGATTTCGAAATTATGTCATAGAGCCCTGCTCAGATGATACCCTAAGTTTTTTTAACGGAGGCCATTTGTCTAGTATTTACGCACTTTGTCGTGTTGTTAGGTGTATGGTCCATTTTACCTGCAAAATATAATCCAATGGTCAGCCAAAATGCTAGACATCTTCCCTATCCTTAAATCTCTTTTCATGCAAAATTCCGATTGGTTGTTAATAGTGGTCTGTAGATCAACAGAAAAATCAGATATTTTTTCCTTCTTTTGGTGCATTTCAACCCCTTAATATTTTTCAATCATCTCCAAAAACAATAGGGTTCTATTCTGACCCTAACCCCACTTCCATTTTCAATCGGGCTATAATTGTGACCTGAAGCGTGATTACAAAGCAATAGGACAGACCGGCGGACGAACATACATAGCTAGATCGATTCAGCTCGACGAGAGAGGATCCACATATAGTTTCCTATATCGGGAACCATTATTTCGAGGTGTTACATAATTTTTGGCCCAAACTTATAATACACGTAGGGTATACAAATTTAGCCTGTAACTTGAAACCCAATTTGGAGTTTGGTTATTCTGACTTAATACCATCACCGGAATTTGACATTTTCCACCCCCAAAGAATATTTGTTGGGAAGTTATCGTAATATATGAGACCATACCAAAATATATACCCATGTTGAAAGCTGCCTCAATACAATTTTTTAGCCCAACCGATTGGAAAATATGGTCAAGATATATTCCGAAACTTTGAACCAAATTGAACATATTCTGCGAAGAGTTTTTTTTTATCACCTTAGAAACCAAGATGCCATATAAAGGCCAAATCAATTGAAAATTTTGGTCATGTTCCTAAAAATAGCTAAGGAGGTTATACCAAAACGCTGGCCAAAATTGATAATTCTTTTGCAAGAATGGGATCTTCTTACTAAGAGCTCAAATTACCAACATTTGCCGAAATTGTATGAAAAATATGGCTAAAATGTTAGAAATGTTTAAAATCGGGGTATACCCTTATATGGGTGATATATCAAAACGTGGACCGGCATGATCTATCAACGAAATAGCTAAAACTAGAATCTTGAAATTTTGCATGAGGGACAGTCTTGGAGCGTAAAAAGGTTGTACCATTTGGATATTTGTACCCCCAGATAACTGCACATTCTTTTTTGGATATTTGTACCAGAATTGTTCAAAAGGTACTGATGGATAGGGGTAAAATTCTGAAATTTAATATACTGACGGTATCTGTGTTTGAGACCCTATATTTGTTCGAAAAGTACTAAATGTTAATAAATTTTTATTGAGTGAAGGATATTTCAATTATCACAAAATCTTGTATAAAGAACAAAACGGTTCTGGTACCTACCCCACAACTGGTTAATATTTGGAATAATAATATTCACATATCCCAATATTTTTATTAAAACAATATCTAAGATATATCGGACCTCTCCTTCTGGTACCTTCCACACAAAGAGGTCAAAATTTTGATGCCAAAAAGGCAAGCGATTCATTTCAAACTTCACACATTCCAGTTTTTTACTATCACAAGATCTGCTGTGAAATGGGTCACAAACGGACCGCTAAAGGGTCAAAATTATCAATGTCTCTACAAAAGGTCACAATTTTCAATATGTATGTCTCTATATAACGTACAAAACAAGTCAGCTATACTTTGCAAACTTGGAGTATATCAATATTCTTCTCAACCATAGATCAGATGTGAATATGAAATTTATGGGCTCACTCCTTATCGCACTTCCCCTTAAAAGGTTAACATTTTGGTTAACAATTAATCGTATAAAATTGGAAATTAATGTTCGACTTTTTTCTTTATGCCCCCATTGAGGCATAATTTTTAAATGGATAACGTTATATAGGGGTTACGAATACGTGCCCCCTTGTAGGCTGTAGTATCGATTTGAATCTTCAAATACGTAATTTTAAACAATTAAATAATTCCAGAAAATAATGTCGCTAAAATCATCAAAATACCGAATGAATTAAGGTACCGTTATATGTGAACTATACGAAGACGTAGACCTGCATAGATAATTTTCTATAAAATATTGCAGTACGCATTACGAACTTCAGATACGAAATTTAAAATAATTCCAATGAATGATATCGGGTAAAAATACATACAGGGTGAGATAAAACAAGTAAAAAAAATTAAGTTCGACCGGGCCAAATTTTTAATACCCTCCACCTTAGGGTAAAGGAAACATTAGAGTCCATTATGACCCACACATACAAATTTTTAGACATATTCATCGAAAAATGTGCAAAAAATCATCAAAATACCGAATATCGGGTAATACGGCTATATGGGACTACACAAAAACGTAGACTACACGTACAGGTTTCGCCAAAAGAGCTACAACCCATTAAGACCAACAAATACCAATTTCTAGACAAATTCGCGAAGAAATGTGGCAAAAACCATTAAAATGCCGAATATCGGGAGGTACCGGTATTTGAGGGCTATACCAATTCGTGGACCTATACATACAATATTTCGCCAACGGAGCTAGAACCCATTAGGACCTACAAATATCAATTTTCAGACAAATCCGTGAAAAAATGTGGCAAAAATTATGTAAATACCGTATATCGGGAGGTACCGTTATATGGGGACTATACCAAAACGTTGACCTATAATTACAATGATTCCCCACACGAACTGGGACCCATTATGACCTACAACTACCAATTTTATGAGAAATTCGTGAAAAAATGTGTCAAAAATCATCAAAACACCGAATATCGGGAGGTACCGTTATATGTGGACTATACCAAAACGTGAACCTATACATACAATGTTTCGCCACACGAAGTAGGACCCATTATGAAGTTGGTTGCAGTTGTTTCATCTCACCCTGTATTATATATTTGACATTTGTGTATGCAAATTTATTTTTTTTTTTTTAAATCCGTATGTACACCTTAGGCGTCTTTGCATATTTTGAGTTATTATAACAGTCCTTAAATTTTTAACTGTTAATTATTTTAAATTATTTTTACTGTATGTTTACTAAAATTGAGCTCGAGATCTTTGTTGTTTTTTTAATTATATTTATTTATTGTTTTCGATATTTCGTCCTCCGACGGAAGACATCATCAGGAATAATATTTAAACATATAACAAAAATATACAAAATCTTGCCAAGTACCGACCATCTGAAAATTATTATGAATTTAGTTCATTCTTTAACGGTTTCATAAAGTTACAGTTTTGCCATATATAACATATAATAAAATACTGTATTCTTTGCCGGTGAATACATTTTTGAGCAGGCATTTCATCGTATTAAATTACATTTACATTTATTGCTACCCTTTTCATTGCCCCCCACAGCCGATAAATAAAACGTTCGGTTCGTTTGAATGACCTATCCCTCATTAAAAATGTTTGTTAACAGTTTCATTCTTGCTGTTGTTGTTGCTGCTGCTGTTGTTGGTTAGGCAATAAAGCTAATTTATTGCATTTGCAAAAATGTTCGGAAAAAGGAAACATTACGATAACAACAAAAACAAGAACAACAACAAGAAGAACAAATTTAGATTTTATAAATCATCAAACACATCTGTCACAATTCCTGTCTTCTTGGGGTTTGCCGAACAGCATTCATTTCGTTGCGACAATGAGCGTTGATGGCGAAGGAGAAATTGTTGGGAACAAAAGCCCAGCAGCAGCACTTTTACAACCACAAACACATAGAAGCGACCTGTGGAAATTATGCTACTGAAGGCTAGTCTTCCTACGTTTCAAGTGTTTTTTTTTCTGAACAATTCACGCATAATTGATGATAGTAAACATTCAGCTTTACCTAAGTGTTTACATCGAACATCCCTTGTTTGAGCACATGTTGCGCCAGGGTAGGGGCGAAGAGCGCAACCACCAACAGTGGCATAACTACCCTAATGTTATGATTGGAATTAAATTCGCCACTTTTGAACAATAAACACTTGGTGAATTCAAGGATTACAATTTCACATTTTCTGTTTGTTTTTTATTGAATTGAATAAATTGTTGCATCGTTATGAAGCAATAGGAAATGATGACTGCGTGATGGAATTTAAAGACGTCCAACTGCTAACTCAACATGAATTCCATAATTACCTCCATAGAGTTTGAAAATTGTTCCTAAATTCGGATATTAGCAATAAACTATTGTAGGAATTTGTTAGCGCGTTGGGTATTTCAAATTTGAGTAGAAGAATCAATTCACTCTGGGGTGTTGATGCTAGCCTAAAGAGTTTAGAGAGACGACAATTGTATTTAAATGAGGAGAATTAAATACTTTTACACTAAAATAAAAAATTGTACATACAGGGTGAGATAAAAACAAGTAAAAGAAAATTAAGTTCGGCCGGGCCAAACTTTTAATACCCTCCACCTGAGGGCAAAGGAAACATTAGATGAAATGTGGCAAAAACCATTAAAATGCCGAATATCGGGAGGTATCGTTATATGGGGGCTACACCAAAACGTGGAGCTGTGATTAAAATGTTTCGCTACACAAACAAGGACCCATTATGACCCACAAATACCAATTTTTAGACAAATCAGTGAAAAAATGTGGCAAAAACCATCAAAATACCGAATATCGGGACGTACCGTTCTATGGGGGCTGTATAAAATGATGGACCCATGCATGCAATGTTTCGCCACCGAAGCTGGAACCCATTATGACCAACAAATACCAATGTGGCAAAAATCATCAAATTACCGAATATCGGGAGGTACCGTTTTAAGGGGGCTATACCAAAACGTGGGCCTATAATTACAATGTTTCGCTACACGAACTAGGACCCATTTTGACCAACAAATACCAATTTTCAGACAAATCCGTGAAAAAACGTTGCAAAAATCATCAAATTACGGAATATCGGGAGGTACCTTTATATGGTGGCTATACCAAATCATGGACCCATATATGCAATGATTCGCCACCGGAGCTGGAAACCATTATGACCCACAAATACCAATTGTTAGACAAATCCGTGAAAAAATGTGGCAAAAAAAACTAAAATACCGAATATCGGGAGGTTCCTTTATATGGGGGCTATACCACAACGTGGACCTATACATGCAATGTTTTGCCACACGCTCAGGGACCCGTTATGACCTACAAATACCAATTTCCAGACAAATCCGTGAAAAAAATGTGGCATAAATCATCAAAATACCGAATATCGGGAATATTATTTTCAATACCAACCATCCTAGACACAATGCAAATAGCTCTGCTAAATTTTGGCGCTCTACGTCATATAATGTGGGCTGTATCGTGATTTCAACAGACAGACAGACGGACATCGTTAAATCGACTTAGAATTTTATGCTGATTATGAATATATATACTTTATTGGGTCTACGACGAATATTTAAGGATGTTACAAACGGAATGACAAAGTTAATATACCCTCCTTTCCAAGGTGGAGGGTATAAAAACTGCAACAAAGTCAAACGCCATAATTTTTAAACTTTTTTTAAATTTTATTGAATAAAAGCGAAAAATGTCGGAAATAGCATCAAATTTTAGAATAAGTTTAGATTTGTTCGAATTGGTCACCTTTGACAAGAATTATGGCCTTCAAACGACCAATGAAACCGTCACACGCTGCCCGAATGTTGCTCTGCGATATTTTGCCCCATTCCCGGCGAAGCGCTTGCTTGAGGTGATCGACACTTTGGTATTTTTTAGTCCCAACCTTGCTCTCCAAAATTCTCCAGACCCAATAGTCCAACGGATAGGTAACCGGAGATTTTGGTGGCTATTGTGCGCTGGAAATGAAGCGAGGAACCTAATTTTGTAAACATTCATAGGTGGCGCGTGCTGAATGCGATGGTGGTAAGTCCTGTTGGAATGTCCAAGGTCTGCGGCCAAAATGTTTACGTGCCCAAGGCTTTAATTCACCCTCAAGAATATTTTCGCGACAATATACGGTATTTATTCTGATGCCACGCTCGATTATTACGAGCGGAGAGCGATCATCAGCTGTGATGGCGGGCCACACCATCACCATGGCCGGCGCTTGAGTTCTGGTGGCCAACTAAAGGTACATATTTTCAGCTGACCTCTTTGGCAAGTAAACACTATAATTTTGTTTGTTTACAAACTGCTGGACAATGTTTTCTCATCGGAGAAAACCAAATTCGGCAGTTTACCACTTTCGGCCAAGCAAAGCTACTTTTTAGCTCTTTTGAGTCTATTTTCTTTCAGTTGCGGTGTAAGTTCTGGAACTTTTTGGAATTTCAATGGCTTTGCCACGAGCTCATTTTTTAATATTTGCCGAATGGAATATTTTTTTTTCGGCCACTGTGACGCGGAGTTCGATCAAATTGCTTCTTTACTTTTCTAACCTTTTCGAATTTCTGCTGATGTTGCTGTTTTCTCCATCCAATTCCTTGACGTCGGGCTACTCGGGCTACCAGTATCACGGTAACGAGCGATGGTACGAGACACAAAAGATTTATTCACATTTAAATGCTGGAGTGCCCTAACGATAGCCACTTGTGGTTTTCCAGCCAAATATAAAGAAATCACACTATAACGCTTGAATTCTATCACGAATAACTTTTTTTCTGGAAAATTCTCACCAAAATGTTTTGGTACGCTTGCGAAAAATATAATGAGCTGTCACTGAAATAATTTTTACAGCTGCTGGACGAGTGGCTTAGAAATGACAGCAGTCTGAAGTTGGTTGCAGTTTTTCCATCACACCCTGCATTGTAAAAACTTGGTGCCTGTAACCTTTAGTGTTCACTTTGTTGTGCTAAAAATCTACTGCACTGCAGGAGGCTTGCTTAAGAGTAATTAGTAATTCATTTGATGGCCTCCAACTAACAAAATAATTTAAAGAGAATCATCGAAATTCTTGATTACCTTCAACCTCCTGATTACGACAGTCATCTACATAAAAGTTTCCGATTACCTACAAATCGTCAGCATGCAACCCCAACACAATATCATAATTCAAGATCATCAATTACTTGTCAATACCCGACGTCAATATATCAGGTTTCCCGAATATACACAATACTGTTCAAATTCTTAAAACCTGTATCGTAATTTATAATAACCTACCACTCGTCAGCGTTCGATGAAACCTGAGTATTAATAGTCAAGAATCCAACACAAATATTCTCGAATGCCTACGAATCATAGAAAACATCTATTACCACCAAATACCTATATATTGAATTTCCGAAGTCAATTCGCCAAACTAACATTCATACTGTCAAACTTAGTTATCGACCTACACCCCTGGAAGGGCAGAGAAATTTACATTTCTAGAGTTTCGTAAAGTTCAGAAAGTCCAAATACAGTCGACGAAAAAACAACGTTACATTTAACGATGATCGTCTGTCTGTTGAAATTACGATACAGCCCACATTATACGACGTAGAGCTTCAAAATTTAGAGGAACAATTTTTGTTGTGTCAAGGATGGTTGGTATTGAAAGTAAGCTATATCGGATTTGTCTAGAAAAATAAGTCTTTGTAGTTCATAATGCGCTCTAGCTCTTGTGGCGAAACTTTGTATGCATAGGTCCACGTTTTAGTGTAGCCTCCATATAACGGTACCTCCCGATATCCAGTTGATCCAAAACCGAGCGGTTCCTTCACATCTGGAAATTTCAAATTCTAATTTCCTTCCTCTCCTCAAAAATTTTTAAATATTCCCCAAAAAGGATACAAACAAATTACCACCAACATTCAATTAAATAAAACTAAAACAAAATCCAAAAACTCAAAGAAAATCTCTTTCATTCATAGTAATTCCACAAGAGAGCTTCGCGACTTTTTAATTCTTACTAAGGCGAAAAACTCGAGGGGAGGGGGCCGGGGGCCTTGAGTTTTTGATGTACAACATTAACATTTGAAGTAACTTTTCCACGCGCTTTAATGCAAAGTGATGCCAATGACATTTGACAGTGATTTATTGTTGGAAACAGACGCCAAAAAGCTCACTACAATGCATCACTTTATCAACAAAGCAGCGAGAGAATGTGGGCAATGCCAGATACAACGTAACGAACACATGCAAGGATGTACCCGAAAAAACACCAAACATGAAACGAAAGGAAATAAAAAACAACTAACAAACGAACATGCCCTGCATTCATTTAGGGAGTGCTTCACTATTTTAACTTCTAACTATAAAACTATTTTGAACGGTTACACCAACTCTCTGCTACCTTGTGAGGAGTATGTATTTGATAATGTAACGGGAACGGGAACGGGAACGGGAACGGGGGACTCCTCGAATGGGTACGTATGTAGGATGTCAGCTGTATAAAGTTTATGCGCATGAAATATGCACATCACATCACTTTTATTGCATTCATTTACACACAAATAAAATGCTTATAAAGCAAGTCATTCCGACAGTCATTCAAACGCACATACGTACATACATAGATGGGTGTTTACATACCCACACAAGAGTATATCGTTTGATATTACCCCGAGCATTGCTTTGACTTTTTGCTGCAATGCATTTCCTTAACTTTGGCTAATATGGGGAACTTCTTTTTTTTGGCGAAAAATAAATTTCCTTTGGAAAAACCAACAACAATGGCATGAAATATTTTAAATTACAATGCAACATTGTAAATATCGCGCTAGCAACGTTAGAACAATATCTGTTTGTTTTTTTTTTCTTTCTTTCAAACTTTGGCCATGCTCGAACTCGAAGAAGAATCAACCAACCAACCAACATTCGATCATTCATGGCTAAATATCACAAAACATTTTTTTTATAGTTTCTGACATAAGAAGGGCGTCATCATGTCATTCTTGGTGTTTGATGTATGTTTATTTGTGTTTGAGCTCACCCTCTTGATGTCGCAGCACTTCGTTTCAATAGCAGATGTTGCTTTGCAAACAGAAGAAAAAAGAAATGGAAAGAAAAATGTTCTAGCAGAGGAGAAATAAAAAAATCGTGGTCTTGCACAGTGCATGAAGGTCAATTTTTCAAATTTTGCTAATTCCACATTTCGTCACCCAACTAAACATAATCGAAAAATATGTGTTAGTCAAGTACAATTGCGAACATTTTGCAGATTTCAGTTTTCAGAGCTGATAGGATTTTATACTCTACACCATAATATGGAGAGTATATTAATTTTGTCATTCCGTTTGTAACTCCTCGAAAAACTCATGTCAGACCCAACAAAGTATATATATTCTTGATCAGCCTAAAATTCTAAGACGATTTAGCCATGTCCGTCTGTCTGTTATAATCACGCTATCTTTCGAACGAATTGAAGAAGTGGACCATAGCCCCCATATAATGATGCCTCCCGATATTCGGTATTTTGATGATTTTAGCGACATCATTCACCGGAATTGTTTCAAATTTGGCATTTGAAGTTCGAAATGGATACTACAGCGAAAGACAGAAAATTGTCTGAGCAGGTCCACATCTTCGTATAGCCCCCCCTTAACCCAATATTCGGTATTTTGATGATTTTATCGTCATTATTCACCGGGATAGTTTCAAATTACGTACTTAGAGTTCGTAATGGATGCTACAGCCTGTAACAGAAAATTGTCTATGCAGGTCCAGGTCTTCGTATAGTTCCGATATAACCGTACATCCCTGTATGCGGTATTTTGATGATTTTAACTACATTATTCACCGTTAATTTCAAGTTTCGAATTTGAATATGGTAATGGCTTATGACAAACAATGCCTATGTAGGTCCACGTCGTACAGAATTTTTGGCGAATTTTATCTTCTTCAAAAATTTCCAAATGGTGGAGGATAATCAAAGTTCGCCCGGCTGAACTTACTGCTTTTTACTTGTTTTTTTTTTTTTAAATTTTTTACTAGTGAACGTACATTTTCAATATCTGTATGTACAGAGGGAAGTCCGACAATTCCTTTAAAGCCAAACTTAGAGACGAAGGACGGAATCTGGTAACAGATAGAACAGGTTAAAAAGTATCCATCGGTTTTGCCCACAAATATAAATCCCCAACCAAAGTCCGTATATCATAAATATTTTGACTTGCGTTATGATTTTCAAAATCTTGGCCTATCACCTAAAAATCATATGATCGAAAGGAGTGGGCCAATATTGTAAAATAATATATGTCTGATATAAATGTAATAATAGGCCAGATTTGGACTTAACTTTATATTTCACTTCCTTGACTTTATATGAGATTTGTGATATTTGTTTGGAAAATATTGGAATGTGTTTGAGATGCCAGATACAGTGGACCGAAGAATTCCACTTTATCTTATACTGATAAAAATATTGAAAAAATCGAATATTTATTTTTTTAAAGCGAATAATTGTTAATCAAAATTTTAACATTTTGTGGAGGAGGTATCAAAAGGAGTGGGCCGATAAATTCACATGAGGTTTTTGGTTGAGAGAAATATTTAGATACAGTGTTGTCCATATTCGACGGACCCATCTGGCAACGCCATAACTTTTGACAGAGATGTCACATCGCATAATAACATACCGCGTTTGAAGCGTCAGTCCAAGCTGATTTTTACCATGAACCAATACACGCCACGCGAGCTCTCAATAGTTGAAATTTACATTCGACAGAAGAAGTCAATTGAGAAAACTCAACGAGCTTTTAAAACATTAAAAAATGTGTGAAGTGCGCCTTCTAAGACCACCATTAAGCGTTTATACGAAAATTTTCGACTGGTAAGGCTCTTTCTAATCCGAAGGTAAGGCTCTTTCTAAAAGTCGACCAAGGCGATCGGCCGAGTATATCGCTACCTATCGAGGTAGATCGATACCTATCATCTTCACATCAAATTGTTTTGTTATTCAAAATTATTGTCCCTTTGTGGGGAAATTACCAGAAGTTCAATTTTCACACCAGATCTTGTATTGTCCAAAATATTGGAACTTGTAAAATATGAAGAGAATCGGATGCTTATTTCGCAGTTTATAAGATTTACCAGAAGTAGTGACCCGACATATTCCATCTTCACGCCAGATCTTTTATTGATAAAAATATTGAAATGTGCCAATTTTTAAAAAGAATTGGATTTTTTTTTTCGTATTTTATGAGAGATATAACTATGCAAATTTTTGACCGGTACTAGAAGGAGAGGTCCGATATATGCCATCTTCTCACCAGATCTTGTGCTCAAAGCAGTATTGAGATCTACTACGCTTAAAAATAATTGGATGCTCGTTTCGGCTTTTATGACATGTTCAAATTGTTTAAAATATCCCATTTTCACACCAGATCTGGTGCTGTGAAATTTCTTCGCATTTGTGAAATTTGAAGAGAATAGGATGCTTATTTTATAGTGTTTATAATTATTGAAAAATTTTGATCTTTTGTGTAAGAGGTACATGATGGAGTGGGCCGATGTTGTCCATTTTGGCACTTGACACTGCATGAATGCAAATATTAGGATCTGCAAAGTTTGCAAAAAATCAAGGGATCCTTTCTCCGCCTATGATGCAAGTTATACAAAATGGAGCAGGGGTGAAATTGCCCCCCTTTAGTCATATTCATGTACCTATTAATACTATATCCGTAGCCCCTCAATTATCTGAACTTATTTTTTTAACTCTCTTAATCTAATTTAAATTTCAAAACCTCTCTCTCTCTCTCTCTTCCGACATTATCAACATCTCATGCTCACAAGTTCTCACCAGACATTGTACGAATATAAATATTGGGATTTACAAAGTTTCCAGCAAATTAGATGAGTTTTTCGTGTTGCATACGTTAAATTATTTTCTCTGGAATTTTGACCTTTTTGGGGGGAGGTACCAAAAGGAGTGAACCTATATTATCCATCTCCGAACTTGATATAAGTTTGACAATAATATTACGATGTACAATTTTGGACCGAATCGGATACTTCCTTCGAGAGTTATCGGGCGCACAAACAAGCCAGCCAGACGGACGTATACCCCAAAATTTGGTCCAAAGGGTACGAGGATCTAAAATCATTATTTCAATGAGGTACGTTTTGACCGCATCAAATGAGGATGAGGGTATAAAAAATGAAATTAAGAGAAAATATTAGCATAATTTATAAGTTTCAGTCCTTGTTCCGGGAGATGTATAAAAAAAAATCAAAAAATATGGTTTATATGAAACCCGAAGGCCATACGAAGACGAGGACCTGCATAAGCATTTTTTGTCATAGTCTGTAGTATCAATTACAACCTTCAAATGTGGAAGTTGAAACAATTCCGGTAAAAAAGTCTCTAAAATCATCAAAATACCGAATATTTAGGGCTATACGCAGACTTGGACCTACATAGACAATATCCCATCATAGGTTGTAGTACCCATTATGAAATTCAATGAACGAAATTTGTAATAATTCCGCTAAATAAAGTCGATAAAAACATCAAAATACCGAATATTGGCTATACAATATCCTGGAACTATATAGAAAATTATCTTTCAGGGGGTAAAATACTCACAAGGAACTCTTTGTTTAGAAAACCAGACAATTTCATTGTAAAAAGGTGCCTAGAATCATGGAAATATCGAATATCGGGAGGTACCATTACATGGCGACTTTATTACATCGCGGACCGATATAACCCATCTTTGAACTTGACCCGCCTGCAAACAAAAGACTGATCTGTGCAATATTTTAGCTTCCTTTCTTCATTCGTTTTGACCCTAGCGTGATCACAACAGACAGATATAAAGACGGATATCGCTAAATCGACTTCGAATTTTACGGGCCGATTTTATGATACCCTACACCAATTTGCATAATTAGTGGGGCTAACCATAAAAAATAACGGGTTTTATGGGGAAATTTAAATGCGTATTATCGTTTTAAAGCAAAATTAATATAAAACCGAAAGAAACTAATATATAAAATAATATCCTCCTCCTAATCGATTTCTACTTGATTTGATGGACTAAACCAAAATTCATCAAAATCTATCTTGTTTGAGTTGATATTACACTTTTTATGCTCTATCGAAATAGGAAGAAAATATATATCGGAGCTATATTCAAATCTGAACCGATCTCTATAAAATTTAGCTGAGGTATTTCTATTCTGTAACAGGAATCAAATATGGTTATTGTGAAGGGCATTTACGGGTATGGGGGACATAAATTTAAATTTATACGCTTTTTTCCAGGCTGAATTTGTTTATATGTGCCAAAATCCATTCATATCCAAATCTAAACCGATCTCTATAATTATTAGCAAATGTATTTCTGAGCTGTTTTTTGATTTATTTCCCCAAATAACATTTCCCCATTACGGCTGCGGAGGACGAAAATAATAAATCGGAAGAACAGTATATGTGGGAGCTATAGCTATATCTGAACCGATTTCGATTAAATTTGGAATACTTATTTCCTGGCTTAATTTGGTCGTATGTGCAAAATTACATGCTATTTGGGCTGATATTACACGTTTGGTGCACAATAAAAGGCAAATCGGACGAATATATATATGGGAGTTATATCTAAATGTTGACCGATTTTCTCCAATTTCAATATGGTTCGTCCTTGGATCAAACAAATGACTTGGGCAAAATTTCAAACATATGCACAAAATTGACCATAACCAACTTGTGGTGTAGGGTATACAAATGGAAGAGGGGTAAACTTCCCCCTTTGCCACAAAAATATGTTCTATTAGTACTTGTCATTCCGTCCAACACCCCTTGTTAATGAACATTTTTTCTAAGCTGCAATTTGCCGCCTTATTTAAATCACTGTGTAAAACTGTTTTTTATCCAACCTAAAAAAAACTCCAACTCAAGGTTTAATGTATGTGGGTTAAAATTTCGAGTTTTTATACCCTACAACACTATGTGTTGGGGGTATTATAAGTTTGATTGGCCCAAAAATTATGTAACACCTCGAAATATTGGTTTCCCACATAGGAAAGTATATATGGATCTTCCTAGCTCGCCGAGCTGAGTCGATCTAGCTATGTATGTCCGTCCGTCCGTCTGTCCGTCTGTCCGTCTGTCCGTCTGTCCGTCTGTCCATGTTAATTTGTAATCACTCTACAGGTCGCAATTATGGCCCGATCTTCACGAAATTTAGAATGGAGGTGGGTCTAGGGTCAGAATAGAACCCTATTTCTTTTGGAGATGATCGCCAAATGTTTAGGGGTTGAAATGGACCAAATACTGAAAAAATGTCGGATTTTGCAGTAGCTATACAGGTCGCAATTATAGACCAATCGACGCGGAATTTCGCATGTAGCTAGAGTTCAGGGCGGGGAAGAAGCCTACCAATTTGGGTGGTCATCGGATAATATTTAGCGGGTAAAATAGACCATATATTTTGTGTTGAAAAAATTCAAAATTTTTCATTAAACCGCGAATATTTTAAATCCCGGCGAAATCACAAAGCCATGACAAGGTTACTTCTGATCTTTACATTGATGTTAACATCCAACAAAACGGATATATAGCAAAATATGTGCGATATATACGTTTATCAAAGAAGATATGCTTGAAAAATCTCTTATATGTCGAGAACGGCTGAACTGATTTCGGCAGTTCTCATTAATTCAGAATGGCCTCTTGGCAGGAAAGAAAAAACGCATAAAAATATCTCTCTAAAGATGAAAATATTGATTTTGTAAAATTTTCTCATATTTTTTCAATTTTGTCATATTTTTGGCATATTTTCATTTTGAATTAAACATTTGGTAATATTTCTACAGCTAACAAAACTAAGTAGTTAGGATATCAGGATATCATATACAGATCGCATTTATGGTCCGATCCTTACAAAATTTTGCATGGGGATAAGATGAGGGTCAGAATAGAAGCCTACTCTTTTTGGAGATGATCGCCATATATTTAGGGGTTGAAATGGACCAAAAAACTGCAAAATTGTCAGCAGGTCGTAATTATTGCCCGATCCTCATTTGACTGGGGGTTACCAGACATTGCAAAAGCCAAGCAGTTTTGGATGGCCATCAAAAAATAATCAATGTGTGAAATAGTTTGCCAACTTTTGTAGACAAAATACGAAAATGTCCATTCCAGTGACTTTTTGGAGAATTCACAAATACAGGAAAGACGCACTTCTGACTATTTCGTTAACGCTGATTTCGTTGAAAAATATAGTCAAATGTCTGTATCTCATATAGATGCGTTTCAGTCAAAAACCAATAATAAATGTTAATCTTTTGCCACTTCTGAGAGATTGTAGGTCTTTGGGAAATATTGGTTCCAGATCTAGGAAGACCATTTACGTGCAACATCTACCAATAAATTGGAAATGAGCAAATTAGTTTAAATTGCTATTATTTGAAAATTAGAGAAAGAAACCTGATGGTTTTCTTTTATTACTTGTCACAGTATCTTGTGGAATTCTTTCGAGTATCTCGCCTAAATTAACTGTATCGTTTATTATAGTGTTGTAGGGTATTCAACGGTCGGCCCCGCTCGACTGTAGCCTTTGCTTACTTGTTCTTTTTGTGCCGTTGTTGTCTTTCGGCGAACAGTTGTCGTTCCTTCTTCTATTTCACACTTTGTAGGTTGTACACCGTCTGTCAGTCAGCGCATCACATCACAGATATTGCCGATGATATATGGCAAATAGAAAAAAAAAGAAAACGAAAATGGCATTGATTCTCCGCAGTTCTAGTGCTACTCATCATTTATGGCACACTGTCAACATGGCGAAACTTTTTGAACTTCTTGCTTGTTTTAATAATGGCTGTTCTTCAGGAGGTGTTTTTATAGCGCCGATAAAGTGTGAAATACAGTTCAATAGTTTGCAACTTGTTTTTCGGAGAATGTATAGAAATAATATGATTGTTTTGATGTAGTATTTCAGAGTATAGAAAATACACTCTGGTCTGTATGATGTCCCAAAAACTAAAAACTTCTGTTATAGTAGATTTCTAAGCTATAGTACACTGCTTAAGATATTTATTAGAAATGAGACTCGACATTTTCAGTGAAATTTGGCTGGTGACATGGTTATTCAAAAAGGGAACTCATTATCAGGATAAAGAAAAATACCAGGATTTTTTTAACATCTATATATATAAAAATCAATTGTTGTTTGTTGGTAACGGAATCAGTTGAAAACGGCTGAACCGATTTGCATAATTTTTTGTACAAACGTTTGTCATACACCGAGTTAGGTTTTTAAAGAAAAAAATATTGACCACGCCTCCTTTTACGCCCACTATTTCGATTTATCTAAAATCCTTATATTTTCCAAATAAACAAGATATTGGTTTAAAAATTATTACACGAGATACTGTTGACCTTCCCTCCAACCCTAAGTATTTGTTTAGGGGCTGAGGAACTGACCACGCATACTTTTTAATCTATCTATACATCTATATATATGGATGAAAGTTGTGTTAGTTACTACGCTTATAACTTAAGAACCGCTGAACTGATTTTAATGACTCATACAAATTCGGAATTGTCTCTTATCCGAAATAGATAATATCAAAAAAAATCGCGTAAAAATGTGATATGTTAACATTTTCATTTTGACTTTTGAAATGTACAATAGTAATGTTTTATTTTGCATTATTTTTTCCATTTTGACTTACTTTTTTCTAATGTACATTTGTAGTGTTTTTTTTTTTTTTATTTTATTTTTGAATTCGAATATTAATACCAATTTATTTAATTGACTTGATTTCCTGACAACTGAAATTGATGGCGGGTTACATGGAAGTGTAGTACCGAATTATGTGGTGGCGAAACGGAATAGATGATACCGAAATAATTTAATGCGGTCACACCAAAGTTAAAAGATTATTACTTTTTAAAAATCATTAAAAAAATTACGAAAAAAGAGATCGCATTGCAACAATTCTCAAAACGGGAAAATATTAAAAAAAAATTTCCAATGGAATTGAATTTTAAAATAAAAGTACATTCTATTGACAAACTTTGTAATGATCTTTAAACAGTTGCTGTAAAAAATCAGCGAACAAGTTGAAGATTTTTTCAATTTGTTGTTCTTCTTTTGTCAATTTTTTTTCAATTTCTTATATCATATTGAATTCAGTGGATTTTTTGTGAACAAAATAAAGAATAATTTTTCACTATATAAAATTTTTCACCAAAAAAATGAAATTGGTTTTTGCAGGTCATGATATCGATCATAAGTAACCATCGTATGATTTAAGCCATTTTTGGAGTCTTCGCCACTTTCTTCTATTTTTGGCCCTTATTTGGCATCTTTGTTTCTAAGGGGGTAGAGAACCTCTTCGCATAAAAATTTCGGAGTTGTATTCTATTGAATTTGTAACCCCATAAGAATATTGGTTGGGAACGAAGATTTGGGATATGCATCTATATGAAATAAATTGTGAAAACATGAACAAATTACAAATATAAGAAAGTAGCACGGGACCGAATTTGTTGAATCGTCATTGAATTATACTATGATGAAAAATATGGACTTAATGGGGTCTCCAATTTACAATTTAAATGACAAAAAAAAAAAAAATAGTTCCCATATTACGGTAATGGGTGTAAAATAGTAATTATATTTGACTATTCTGAAATCAGTCTGACCTCAATTATGAGGTGGATAAAACTATTTTTACTTATTTAAATCACTTGATTTTTTTCAGTTTTGAATATTATGTTGTTCTGCTATATTTTCGATTTGGCCTCTATTTGTCATCTTGGATTATGAGGGGTGAAGAGAGTTTTCAATGTAGGTCGATGTTTCGCATTTTACCATATTTCAAAGGATTTGGCTAAAATGTGTATTTGGGGGTGAATATCTTACACAAAAACAAATTTTAGAATTTTCTCCATGTAATAGTACCCCTCAAGTCCACCTTTTGGCGGACAAACAGACAGACATGGTTAGGGGAACTTATGAGGACTCTAATGCACAATATGAGGTGCTAATGGGTTTAAAAAAGTAATTAACTTTGGCTATTCTTAAATCAATTAGACCTCAATTATGAGGTGTACAAAGTACAGTAAATTCCAAATTACTGCTCATTTGACTAAAAATTAAAAACTAATCGACCAGTACGTGAACATTTATAACATTCATATCTTTGAATAATTATGCTTTGACAAATATGCATAATAGACAAAAACTACGGGCCGGCAACGCGGACCGGGCCAGCTACTTTTTCTATGTATCTTACATCACATGATTCTAGATAATCAGTTCACAATCTATTTTTAAACAACAAACGCTTGTGTAATTGGAGATTTTCCTTTGAATAATTCGCAATAACAACAATACTCTCCATTACTTTATTTCAAGACCTTTGCCCTCAAATCTTCCAATGTGTTTGATTTTCCTCAATTAAATATTTATAAAGGAAATTTCACCAGAACACCTTCACTGCTGTGGCTAGTTCAGGGCATATCTTCACACTATTCCTTTGGCTTTGAAATATTTCGTCATCGAAGTTTATTCTTTGTTTTATTTTTGTGTCAATCATTTATTTATAATTTATCTTCACTTTTTCTGCTCCGCTTGTTTTTTTTTTTTGGTGTTTTGATTTGACATCAATGGTGTCAGCCAAAGAAAGTATTTCTATTACGGTCTGTCATAGCTTTGATGTTATTTTCGCATCGTTTCTATATTTAACGTTTTGTTTCTTTTTTTTTTCCAACTTCAAAGAATTTTCAGAAAAAATATTTTTATTTATTTTTTGAAATGTATTGAGGTAAACAAAATGATTACAAAGTTTTCCAAGTGTAGCAACACAAGGTGTATGGATTCAAGGAGTTATCAGGTTATAAAGAAATATGAATCGTCCGTTTGTCAGCTAAAGTCATTTATTTCGAAAAAGTTGGTGGATGAGGAAAATATTTTTAAGATGAAAAAAGCAAATATGAATAAATAATTTGCACACTTATATAACTTCGAGATTTCCTGTGAGCCATTAACAACAAAACAACCTGTCAAAATTAAATGCAACAAGTAAAAAAGCACCTAATTTCGATCTGGCCGAATTTATAATACCCTCCACTATTTGGAAAAAATTGATTTTTTTTTTTTCTTAATTTCGCCAAAGAAATTCAGTTTAAGTTAATGTACCCTTCATAGAGACTACCAAAACATGCGTCGACAGCAATGAGGTCAGCATCCGACAAGTAGTTCCAGTAGTCGTTGACAATGAAACTGGAAATTCAGCTTTCAGAAATGTAACGTTTACCGCATAAGGCGAAAAATTCTCGTTGACTTGATTATGGCCGTCACATATGGGGCTCAATTTGCTTTATGAAGAAAAAGGCTTGCTTCAAGAGGCAGGCGGATTGTCTTAGAGCAGTTATTGATTTTTTCATCGTATTCTGTTCTCCAATTAATGGAAACGTTTGTTGGGAACACATTTTGAACGGGCTCTCATTAATATGAGTGGTCGGTAATCAATTTATACAGAGTCTTCGGAATGTTGTTCAGCAGGAGTCTTTTGTCCTTTGTTCGTTATCCCACAGAAGTTTTGGCTTGTTGTACCTTACCGTAGCTCAAACACTGTTAGTGAAGTTAGAAAGCATCACTTAGTTTTGCCGACAGATGTATATCCTCCGTCTGTTGAACTTGTGTTATGATTATTAAAATATTGATCCTTTATTGGGATGGTACCGAAGGAGTGGGCCAATATTTTCCATTTCGTATCTGACTTAAGTTAGAGATAAGTGTTACAACGTGCCAGATTTGGCACGACTACTTCCTTCACTTTGTATACATAATGGAATTTTTTGAGTTGTGCATGAGGTTCCAGATATAATGGACCGATGTATTCCACTTCGTCTAAATTTAATAAAATTTTTGAGAAAATCAAACATCTATTTCCAATCTTTGGCTAATAACTGTTAATCAAAATGTTAACCTTTTGTGGGAAAGAAAATGGAAGGAGTAAAAGATATATAGGGTGAGATAAAAAAAAAAACTGCAAGAAGGTCAAACGCCATAATTTCTAATTTTTTTTAATTTTATTGAATAAAAGCAAAGAATGTCGGAAAACGCATCAAATTTTAGAATAAGTTTAGATTTGTTCGAATTGGTCAGCTTTGGCACTAATTATGAAACCGTCACACTCTGCCCCAATGTTGCTTTACAGTATTTTTGCCCATTCCCGGCGAAGTGCTTGCTTGAGGTGATCGAAACTTTGGTATTTTCTAGTGGCAACCTTGCTTTCCAAAATACTCCAGACATAATAGTCCAATGGATTGGTATCCGGAGATTTAGGTGGCCATTGTGCGCTCGAAATGAAACGAGGAACCTCATTTCGTAACCATTCTTGGGTAGCGCGTGCGGAGATGGTGCTGAGTCCTGTTGGAATGTCCAAGGTCTGCGACCAAAATGTTTGCGTGACCAAGGTTTTCATATACCCTCTAAATATTTTCGCTATAATATTTGGCATTTATTCTGATGCCATGGTCGATTTATACGAGCGGAGAGCGATCATCGTCTGTTATGGCGGCTCACACCATCACCATGGCCGGTGCTTGGGTTCCGGTGGCCAACCGAAGGTGCACATTTTCAGCTGAGCTCTTTGCCAAGTGAACAAGATCATTTTTTTTGTTTACAAACTGATGGACAACGAATGTTGTCTCACCAAGGAAACCTAATTCGGCAGTTCACCACTTTCGGCCAAGCGAAGCAACTCTTTAGCTCTTTTGAGTCTATTTTCTCTCTGTTGCGGTGTAAGTTCTTGCACTTTTTGGAATTTCAATGGCTTCTCCCAGAGCTCATTTTTCAGTATTTGCCGAAGAGAATATTGCGATGTGTTTAGCTCACGAGACATTTTTCGGCTACTACGACGCGGGTTTCGATCAAGTCGCTTCTTTATTTTCGAACCATTTCTGCTGATGTTTTCTCTTTTCTTCCGTCCACTTCCTTGACGTCGGGCTACGCTACCAGTATCACGGTAACGAGTGATGGGACGAGACACAAAAGATTTATTTACTGGAGAGCTCTAACGATAGCCACTTGTGGTTTTCCAGCCAAATATAAAGAAATCACACTATCACGCATGAAATCCATCACGAATAACCTTTTTTCTGGAAAATTCTCACCATAATGTTTTTTTATGCTTGAAAACAATATAATGAGCTGTTACTGGAATAATTTTGACAGCTGCCGGACCAATGGCTTAGAAATGACAGCAGCCTTAAGTTGGTTGCAGTTTTTTGATCTTATTCTGTATAATAGTTCTCTATGAAATGTTGATAGGTGGTATGATCTACTCCAAAGAAATTCTAAATATGCATAGTGGTGTAGTGTATCATATAGTGGGCCCCGCCCAATTTTTGACTCTTCCTTACTGGTTTTACTCTGTATTTTTTAAGGAATAGCCCATTATTTGAAATCTACTGCCAATGTTAGCGCCAAATTTAATGGGTCATTTGGCTCATACGCTACCAAGTTTTTTTTTTAGAATATCCATATCTCAAAAATATTAAATGCAAAGCAATATTTGTTATTAATATTAAAGTAAAATAATCTTAAATCAGGATAGGTTCGTCTCGAAAACCCAAAATGGATCAACGGTAACAATTTACGCATAAGAACTCTACATTTTACTATTTTCAAAAATTCTGAAGCAATATTCGTTGCAGTGTCCTCAAAATGAATAATATGAAGGCAGTGTTTTAATATGTGCCTTTGGTAAGTCTACAGCCATCGTATATTACCGATTAGCCTCTTAAAACGTGATAAAAGGCATCATATGCTAACATATGTTTAGAATCATTCGAGTTTTTATACCCTACAACACTATGTGTTGGGGGTATTATAAGTTTGATTGGCCCAAAAATTATGTAACACCTCGAAATATTGGTTTCCCACATAGGAAAGTATATATGGATCTTCCTAGCTCGCCGAGCTGAGTCGATCTAGCTATGTATGTCCGTCCGTCCGTCTGTCCGTCTGTCCGTCTGTCCGTCTGTCCATGTTAATTTGTAATCACTCTACAGGTCGCAATTATGGCCCGATCTTCACGAAATTTAGAATGGAGGTGGGTCTAGGGTCAGAATAGAACCCTATTTCTTTTGGAGATGATCGCCAAATGTTTAGGGGTTGAAATGGACCAAATACTGAAAAAATGTCGGATTTTGCAGTAGCTATACAGGTCGCAATTATAGACCAATCGACGCGGAATTTCGCATGTAGCTAGAGTTCAGGGCGGGGAAGAAGCCTACCAATTTGGGTGGTCATCGGATAATATTTAGCGGGTAAAATAGACCATATATTTTGTGTTGAAAAAATTCAAAATTTTTCATTAAACCGCGAATATTTTAAATCCCGGCGAAATCACAAAGCCATGACAAGGTTACTTCTGATCTTTACATTGATGTTAACATCCAACAAAACGGATATATAGCAAAATATGTGCGATATATACGTTTATCAAAGAAGATATGCTTGAAAAATCTCTTATATGTCGAGAACGGCTGAACTGATTTCGGCAGTTCTCATTAATTCAGAATGGCCTCTTGGCAGGAAAGAAAAAACGCATAAAAATATCTCTCTAAAGATGAAAATATTGATTTTGTAAAATTTTCTCATATTTTTTCAATTTTGTCATATTTTTGGCATATTTTCATTTTGAATTAAACATTTGGTAATATTTCTACAGCTAACAAAACTAAGTAGTTAGGATATCAGGATATCATATACAGATCGCATTTATGGTCCGATCCTTACAAAATTTTGCATGGGGATAAGATGAGGGTCAGAATAGAAGCCTACTCTTTTTGGAGATGATCGCCATATATTTAGGGGTTGAAATGGACCAAAAAACTGCAAAATTGTCAGCAGGTCGTAATTATTGCCCGATCCTCATTTGACTGGGGGTTACCAGACATTGCAAAAGCCAAGCAGTTTTGGATGGCCATCAAAAAATAATCAATGTGTGAAATAGTTTGCCAACTTTTGTAGACAAAATACGAAAATGTCCATTCCAGTGACTTTTTGGAGAATTCACAAATACAGGAAAGACGCACTTCTGACTATTTCGTTAACGCTGATTTCGTTGAAAAATATAGTCAAATGTCTGTATCTCATATAGATGCGTTTCAGTCAAAAACCAATAATAAATGTTAATCTTTTGCCACTTCTGAGAGATTGTAGGTCTTTGGGAAATATTGGTTCCAGATCTAGGAAGACCATTTACGTGCAACATCTACCAATAAATTGGAAATGAGCAAATTAGTTTAAATTGCTATTATTTGAAAATTAGAGAAAGAAACCTGATGGTTTTCTTTTATTACTTGTCACAGTATCTTGTGGAATTCTTTCGAGTATCTCGCCTAAATTAACTGTATCGTTTATTATAGTGTTGTAGGGTATTCAACGGTCGGCCCCGCTCGACTGTAGCCTTTGCTTACTTGTTTTTTTTAGTTTTTTATTACATATTTCCGATCATTAATTTGGTTTCGAAATGATAAAAATAAATCTTGAAACTTGAAATATGTTTTTTTTTTTGTTCAATAAAGTTCATAAAATTTACTAAAAAAACCCATTTCTTCATTTCCCATCCTCCCATTAGCGTCGGTCACATCGTTAATGGCAAATTTAGTTTATCGATAAGAAATTTTAACCTTTGACTTTTTCAACCCCTTCAACGACATTTTCTCATCTTCTCCCTTTACCCCTCTTCTTCAATATGCCAAAACTTCATCGACCAAATAAACTTATCTCGCACATCATAAACGAACCAATAAAACAATCAAAGATCAAAAGTTATTTACTACGTTAGCAAAGGATAATGAAGTCCTTGCTTGGGGTTTTGGTTCAAAATACAATTAGACAGACAATTGTAAAATTGACTTTTGCACGTGCTCGAGACAAGTCAATGGGTTTAAATGGCAAAATAATTTCGAGCAGCAGCAGCAACAGCCAAAATGAAACAATACAATTAACACGCTTGTAGAGAGACAATTAACACAGCTACAAATCACAGTCAGCCCTCCCCATTTTGAGAGCGTGTAAAGTCGATAGTAAAACAATGACATCAAAACTACTTAACAAAACAGTATTGAGTGGGTACTTCACGAGTCTGTTTATCCCCCTTTCGACACATGAATGGATAGACATGTGGTAGTAATACAGAACGTGTATTATTGTCACACTTTGGGGGTAATCCAGAATAGGGATGTTTGATAAGTTTTAAAATAGTTTTCTTTATAACTACACATTTTGGAAACTTAAATATATAATTTATCATTACCGAATTGACGTTTGGCAAGTTTACTGGCGGTAAACAAAGGGCGAGAGAGGTAATGCGGAATGGAAAAATATTGTTCGTAATGGCATTTTTTGGACAATAACTTTTGGGTTTTTATGTTGGTAAAGAAAAGCATTGCTAAAATAAATTGCTAAAAATAAATAGCCCTGTATAAATTCATGCAAAATAGAAAGATAATAATTGCCACAAGAAAACTCGCCTATGAAATTAAAAACAGTAAAACCTAATTAATATTTTGGCCAAAAATCAAGTACAACTTTTAGGCAAAATTATTAAAAAATGGCGTTCTCTCTTAATAAATTTGTATGGAAACACAGCCTCAATTAATAACTAAATTATGATAAATTGTCAAGTCCCCAAAAGACAAGCAATATCAATAAGTTTGGAAAATAAGACAAATTTTGAACTTACCCTTATATTCCATTATCGACATCCCTAACAATTTTACTGTCGTCAAAACAAATGCAACAAATGATCATCGCAGCAGCCAACGACTCCCGAGAGTAATCAACGACGTTGGTTTTCGCGGCAGAGCTGCGACGCAGACACAAATACTTTGCTCTCGCTCTTTTGGACAATAAATAAAACGGATGGAAACATAAACAACTAAACACCGAAGTTCGTTGCATGTTAATGAATTTTAATAAATTTTATTTAATTAATCACTGAACTATTTAATGTTTATTAACTATTTAGGTTTCACTTTTAAGCGAAACTAATAAATTCGAGAAATAAATCCACATGCAATGTAGGTACCGGTTGATGGAAATAAATTAGGAAACGAACTGAGATGCAGCAGAGAACTAGCAGCGAGAGTCATAGACATTGTTTATTTACGTGGCAGAGACGCAACTCAAAAACCAGCACTTTTTACTCTCGCACTCTTGAAAAATATCCAAAACGGATAGGAGCAACAAAAACTAAACAATCGAAACACTACAATTCATTGCTCTTTTGTTAAAATTTTAATCAAATTTAAATTAATTTTACTTTATAATTGATCCTCACTGCCGTATTAATTATTTATTAACTTTTTTTAATCTTTAACCGAAACATATGATTTAACGAAACGAATTCACCAGCAAAGCGCTGGTAGCAGTCGAAGGAAACGAAATACCCAGAGTAATCAACGACGTCGGTTTACGCGGCAGAGCTGCGACGCAGACACAAATACTTTGCTCTCGCTCTCTTGGACATTTACTAAAACGGATGGAATCAAAATCAACCAAACACTGAATTTCATTTTACTTT
This sequence comes from Musca domestica, assembly GCF_030504385.1. Lineage (NCBI taxonomy): Eukaryota > Metazoa > Arthropoda > Insecta > Diptera > Muscidae > Musca > Musca domestica. The sequence goes on along the minus strand of NW_026712406.1, from coordinate 2,826,404 downwards.
CACTAATATTTTAATGATTTTTTAATAAATTTTATTTAATTAATTGGTTAATCACTGAAACATTAAATAAACCGAAACTAACAAATTCGATAAATGAATCCACCTGCGAGGCTTGTACCGGTTGATGGAAATAAACTAGAAAATGAACTGCGATGCAGTTAGAACTAAACGCAGCAGAGAACTAGAAGCGAGAGTCATTGACATTTTTTATTTACGCGGCAGAGACGCAACTTAAAAACCAGCACTTTTTACTCTCACACTCTTGAAAAATATCCAAAACGGATAGGAGCAACAAAAACTTAACAATCGAAACACTACAATTCATTGATCTTTTGTAAATTTGTTAATCACTTTTAAATTAATTTTACTTAATTAATGATCTTCACTTCCGTATTAATTATTTATTAGCTTTTTTAATTACATCTTTTAACCGAAACGTATGATTTCGCGAAACGAATTCATCAGCAAAGCGCTGGTAGCAGTCGAAGGAAACGAAATAGAAAAACAACTGAGGATAAATTAAAGCAAAGGTTGCCGTGCCACCATATTGTAAAAAATAAAAGGATTGATGTTTACTTCGTGGTAAACCGTATAAATTATTATGACAGTGTATGTTTGAGGTAGGAAGAGAGAATGAAAATGGTCTATAAATAAATCACACAGTAAATCTGTCTACTACCAATTTTGTGGTCGAAATACACTATAGTGTTAGATTTCACAATGAAAAATTATATTAGACGGCCAAGGAAAGATAATCATTTATTTGTAAAAATTTAAAATTATTATATTTTTAAAGAAAGATGTAACAATTATAGGGTAAGTGCACCTACGTTTTGCATGTACCAGTAGTCGGCATTTTTTATACTTAAACTGTAATGCAAAAATTTTATGAATAATTGTAAAAATAAATTTATAAAGGCTTCGAATATAATTGCAGCAAACTTAGTGTACAATTTAGCAACGAAAACAAATTTTTCCAATTTCTATACAAAAATAGAAAATCAGTGTTGCCACCAAGGAAACTGTGTATTATACATAGAGCAATAATATATTACACATTTGAGGGAAAAATATACGTACAGTGGCTATATCAACATTTTTTTAATTTTTAAATAAAAATTACTTTTTTCTTTAATAAAAATAACTATATAGCACAAAAACAAACTTAAATTCCTTTTATACCAAACTTATATAATAATTTTTAACTAAAGGGTAAAATTCCAATAAATTCACATTTTTATACCCTCTACCATAGTATGGAGGTAATATTAAGTTTGCCATTTCGTTTGAAATTTACATTTTAGACCCCACAAAGTATATATATTCTTGATCAGCATAAAATTCTATGTCGATTTAGCGATGTCCGTCGCTCTATCCGTCTATGGAAATCACTCTAGTTTCCGAACGAAATGAAGTAGGTTGATAAAATTTTACTCAAATGTGTATTATATCTGCAGGACTTTTGGCAATGAAAATGGGTGATGTAGGTACACCTCTTCGTATATTTCCCATATAACGGCACTTCCCTTTTTCGGCATTTTGATGATTTAAGCGACTTTATTAACCGGAAATGTTTCAAATTTGGTATTTGAAGTTCGTAATGGGTACTACAGCCTATGACTGAAATTTGTTTGTGCAGGTCCACGTCTTCGTATAGCCCCCTTCTAACGGTACCTTCAGATATTCGGTATTTGGATGATTTTAGTGGCATTATTCACCTGAATTGTTTCAAATTTGTTATTTGAAGTTCGTAATGGGTACTACAGCCTATGACATAAAATTGTCTGTAACGGTACCCCCATATATTCGGTATTTGGATGATTTTCGCCACCCTTTAAGGAATTTGTCCAAAAATTTGTATTTTAGGTCATAATAGCTCGTGTGACGAAATATTTTATATAGGTCCACGATTTTTTATAGCCCCAATATAACGGTACCTTTCGATATTCGGAATTTTACTGATTTTTGCCACATTTTTCCACGGATTTGTGTAAAAATTGGCCTTTGTAGGTCATAGTTCGTAATGGGTACTACAGCCTATGACATAAAATTGTCTGTAACGGTACCCCCATATATTCGGTATTTGCATGATTTTCGCCACCCTTTATCGAATTTGTCCAAAAATTTGTATTTTAGGTCATAATAGCTCGTGTGACGAAATATTTTATATAGGTCCACGATTTTTTATAGCCCCAATATAACGGTTCTAGCTTCGGTGGCGAATCATTGGCATAGATCTATGTTTTGGTATAGGACCCATATAGCGACCCTCCCGATATTCGGCATGTTGATGATCTTTATCTCATTTTTTATGGATTTGTATAAAAATTGATATTTGTAGTTCATATTGGAGACTACCTCCGGTGGCAGAACACTGAATATTTAGGTCCTCTTTTTCCTATAGCGTACATATAACGATACCCACCGATATTCGGTATTTTGATAATTCTAGTCACATTTACCAACGAAATGGTTTCAAATTTGGTATTTAAGAATATTTGGTAGATGACAATCCTTGAAGTATTAAATTGTCTATAGAGGTTATCGTTTTGGTATGACCCCGATATAACGACCTCACCCACTTTATGGTTTTTTTGAAAAGTTTAACAACATTATCCAAACGGTCTTACTGGTATTTGTCGTTTAAAGTGGAACGTGTTTGAATTCAGATACCTCTATAAAAAACTATTTTCTTTACCCAATGGTGGAGGGTATTAAAGTTTGGCCCCGCTTAGAGTTTTGTACTTGTTTTATAAAATTTAATAACTTTTTTCTACATAAAAATAGATTGATTAAATTTTAAACACCAGATGTAAGGGGAAATTTTCATAGCGAGAATTAGCAAGTAAGTAATCAGTAATTAAAATGCCTGCATTTCTCTCTCATCTCGCTCTCACTCACTGTACGTTTGGACAAATATACGCTCCCAGTAACATTTCTATAAATTATCGAGTAAACGAACACTCGACACTCGAATTTTGAGAACTTTTTTTAAGAGCTGTAGTAAAGTTAAACAACCCATCACAATTCAGAAAAATGCACGAAATCTTCATTTTTATTGAGATAATTGTAGCGGGCTCGTTTGTGTAGACATGAGCTCCACCATAGCCCTACAAAAATAGTCTAAAGGCATTAAATCGTACGATCTAGGCGGTCAATTGACCGGTCCCGATTGTAAAATAAAATGTTTACGGCACGCGCCAAGAAGCATTGTTAGTTTTTAATAGGATTCATGGTTAAATTATTGACCAACCTGAAGATGTTTGATATTTTAAAATAAAGTAAATTTTTTTAATAGCTTCTACCTCCTTAAACAGAAAATTGTCCAAATCAGTACCTGCCTTTTATTGTTCCATGTAACCTTCAGATTTCGGCGTTCTGGTGATTTATGAAGCATTTTTAGCGATTTTTTTAAGATTCTGTACTTAAAGTTTATAGTTCTACATGATGGCAGGACTTTATATAAATTCACATTTTCTTATTTCTACCATATAACATTTTCCCTTCGATATTCGGTATTCTGTTGGCATTTGCAAGAATTTTTAACGGGATTGTTTTAAACTTATAGTTCGAAGCTCGCAAAACACAACAGTTGCTATAACAGAAAAATGTGTATATATATTTTCTCATTTTAGTATTGTCTACTGTATGTCTTCAATTGCATTATCCAATCGAATTAATATTTAATTCCGAAAGTGTATTTACCTCATGAAAAAGGCTATTTTTTATTTGTTGGTTATTGTTATTTATATCTTCATTTAAAAATTAATGACGATTTCTGAAAAAATAAACGTCATCCTTCTTATTTTCCATAACTTTGTGGTACGGCAACCCTGACCTCTATCTGTCATCATGGAAAGGCTATTTTTTATTTGTTGGTTATTGTTATTTATATCTTCATTTAAATATTAATGGCAGGAACTTTTTTCCATTTCCTTTCTCTTAATACGATTTCTGAAAAAATAAACGTCATCCTTTTTATTTTCTATAATTTTGTGGCACGGCAACCCTGATCTCTATTTGTCATCAGTTGTTCTTCTAATTCGTTTCCGTCAACTGCTACCGGCTTTGCAGATGGATGTGTTTCGCGAAATCATACTTTTCGGTTAAAATAAATAATTAAGAAAAGCTAAAAATACGGGAGTGAAGAATATTAATTAATATTAATCATTTAAAAGTGATTAAAATATTAACAAAAGTGCAATGAATTAGAATTTTTAGGAAGTTTCGTTTGCTTATGTTTTGTTGCTGTCATCCGTTTTTGTTATTGTTCAAGAGAGGGAGAGCGACAAGTGTTGGTTTTTTGAGTCGCATCTCTGCCGCGAAATAAACAGTGTCGATGACTCTCGCTGCTTGTTCTTTGCTGTGTTTAGTTCTAACTGCATTTCAGTTCCTTTGCTAATTTGTTACCATCAATTGTTACCAGCCACCTGCAATTTTTTCGAATGTTTTAGTTTCGGTTAAAAGTGACATAAACATTAAATGTTTCAGTGAAAAATATTAATTAAATACAACGGATTTAGAATTCATTAAAATATTCGCGAGAGTGCAATGAACTTCTGTGTTTTTTGTTGTTTGTATTTTACTCCGTTTAAGTTATTGTCCAAGAGAGCGAGAGCGAAGTATTTGCTTTTGAGACGCTTTTCTGCTGCGTCGATATCTTTCGGGAATCGTTCGCTGCTGCGTTTAAGTGGATCATTTGTTGCATTTGTTTTGACGACAGAAGTTTTTAGGTATGTCGGTAACAGAACATAAGGGTAAGTTTAAAAATTGCCTTATTTTTACAATTGTTAATATTGCCTGGTATTTGGGTATTATTTATTAATTTAATTCAGCAGTTTATTGTTGCTGTATTGCCTAAGCATATAATTTGCAAACCTACTAACTAAAACTAAAAATAAGAAAACTATTTTCAAGAAAAACGGAAAATGAGTAAAAATTTCAAATCTATAGGGATACATATCAGCATAGATGGGGACTTTTGCACGCTAGTGTTTGTGTCTCTTATCCCATATCCCATCCATACCTAGAAACATATGGTTTTGAGCTTAATTTGATTTTTCTGTAATTTTTGGCGGTAAATTTTTTTTTCAAAAAAAAAAAAAAAAAATAATAATAATAATAATAAATAAATAAATAAAAAATAAAAATAAATAAATGAAAAAATAAATAAAAAAGTAAATAATAATATTCAAAAAAATTAAATATCCATTAAAGCAGTTCGCAACCCTCCTCATTTAGGGTCACAGTTCTCTAAAGATATGTTTAGATGTCAACATTCAGCGCGTAATATTCATTAATCCTCTTTCCACGCAACAATATCCACTCAATGTTATTTCATTTACCCCAGTTATGCGAGAACAATTCAAGCATCATTCAGTACCAATAGAAAAAAAAACCGAACAACATAAACTTTGCTTAACCCCTGAGGCTCTAACAATATAAACGGTCATATCTCTCTCCAAACAAGTGCATCCTTATCGTGGGCAAAGACTAAACTTACCCTCCGTTTAACTAATGCCTCTATAATTTGAGGCTAACCTTAGCCCATAAGATAAGGATAAGCAAGCATTATCGCATTCATTTAACCACATGCAGTAGCACTAGCTGCTGTAGTCGTGGTGGAACACATTACAATCTGTAATGTAATGCATGCAAGGAACGACGGCGTGCGATGCAATGCAAAAAAGAAACACTCACACCATGGCAGCCACTCTCACACATTGTAACGTTTTGTTGCCACTATCTTTCATTGTCTTTGTAGTTCGAGGCTATTACTCGGCGGTTGAGTGTATTGGCAGTTTCCTTTCATTTATGCTTCTGTTTCTTGTTTTTGTTTTTGCATTCAAGTTCTAGCTTCGTGACCGTCATTGGCATGCATTTGCCATTGTGTGCGACGGGTATATACGAGTAGGTACATAGATTAGTGATGTATGCACTTCTTATGCCCCTATCCGTACGACAAGATATTTACTGAGCTCAGCTCATACGGGTTTCATTCTTTTTTTATGTGACGCATTAAGAGATTTCTGAGAAATATAATAAAATAAATGGATCTAAAATTAAGTGCGATACTGGGCTTTGGAATATTTTATTTGCCCTTTTTGATTTGAATTGTTTGGAGTTGAAGTATTATTAAATATCCAGCTTATTCAGTCTATTTTAAAAGTTATCTAGCGACAAAGCCTTTTTTGTCATTCTAAGTTGAATTCAGAGCTAGTAGTAGACTTTAAGGTGTTCGTTGGAAAATTATTCTCAGAGTAGTTCCTATATTTGTGTCTGTAATTTGGGAAAGTGAAACAAGTTACAAAGATGTATACCCTCAGCCAATGTTCGATTATTTAAATATATTTGACTGCTGTTATGATTATTCAAATTGTTGACCCTCTATGGAGTAGGCTCCGAAGGAATATTGTCCATTTCTTATTGGACCTGAATAAATATGATATAAATATTGCGAGATGCCAAGTTTGGACTATATTGGTAACTCCCTTCACTCCATAAAATGTTAAAACGTGCGTGATGTATCAGATATAATCGACCAAGGTATTCTATTTTTAAGCGTTTTGTTTTTCAAAATCTAAAACACTTTGTAGGGGAGGTACTAGAATAAATGGTCCGCTCTCTATCATCTTTATAACAGATCTTGTGTCGAGAGAAATATTGAGGTGTGCAAGTCTGAATGCATCATGTATATTCAAAATTTTGACCTTTTGCGGGGGAGGTACCAAAAGGGTTAGATCGATATATCCCATCTTCACAGCAGATCTTGTGTTGATAGACTTATGAGATGTGTGAAATATGAAGATAACCGGATGAGTATTTCGGATTTGATAATCGTTTTGGATATTCAAAACTTTGACCATTTGTGGGGGAAGTACCAGAAGAAGTGAAGCGATATATTCCTTGTTCACACCATACCGTTGGTTAAAAAAAAATTTGTGTAATTTCAAAAGAATCACATCACATATTATAAGAGTTACAATTATTCAAAATGTTGATCCTTTGTGGGAGAGGTATTTGATGGAATGGAACGATATTTTCCATTTTCGCACCTGACCTAGCACTTATGCAAATATTATATGCAAATATTGAAGCAAAATCGGATTATCCTTTCTCTTTCTCTGCAGTGAATTATTTTTTTGCTAATTTGGACCTTTTGTGGGGGAGGTACCCGAAAAAGTAGACCGATATTTAACTTTTGGCCGTATCAAATAATATATACCCTCTCTAGCCATATGGCTGAGGGTTTAAAAATAATGTTTTTGTTAGACAAAAGGAATGAGCTAGAATTCTGAAATTTGAAATGAGAGTCACTGATGGAGGCTGGTTTCAGAAATTTGTACTATAACTGTACGAAAAGTACTGAATGGTGCAATATTTGGTATTGCTTAAAGGGATATAAATAAAATTCTGAAATTTGATATTTAGTTTACTGATGGTATTTGAGTTTGAGATTTGGAGGAAAAATACTAAATTTGGTATTGGAAGAAGGAAGTTCTTCAGTTTTAAATCCTGCAATTTCAAACAGAACAGGCATGTTTAGAGTCTGTGGTTAAGATATGGAGGTGGTTTTAAAAATGAATACTATTATTGTACGAAAACTACTAATTGGTACTATGTTGGGTGAATGATTAGAGCTGGAATCCCGAAATTTTATATTGAGCTCTCTTTTGGACATGTTGGTGGTGTTGTATATGGGTACTATAATTGTTCGAAAAGTACTGATTTTGGATCATTTTTTGTCTAGAATGGATTGATATGCGGATGTATAGAGGTACAGCCGAATTTGGTTAGAAGGGATAGAGCAGAAATTCTGAAAATTTATATTGAGGTCGATGTTGGTTTCTAAGGTTCACACATGAAGATGGTGAAATAGTTTTAGACAGAAAAATTATATGTGAGCCCACTGTTTCAATGATTGTTCTTATATCCTCCTCGGTAAACTTCAAAATGAAGGAATTTGAAGAAAGGTGTGAAAGGTTAACATTATTTTCCTGAAAAAGAAAAAAAAGTAAAACGAAATGTTGGTACGAATCTAAAATTTTGAGGCGGACTTTTCGCCGATGAAGTAGCGGGATCTTGCTAGTCTCATATAAAACGAATAGAGTATCCCAGTTTCCAGTTTCAGTATCAATTTTTCTTTTAAACTTCGCATATCGAAATTAGAAAGCAGCCAGAATTGTCTTTACCCCTCAAAGGGTTTCCTCCATCAGGTTTACTTTCATAAAATTCCAAGTTCTATTCAAACTTCGCCCATTGCAATATTTGTACTATTCATCCATCCTCCAAAAATAGTATACATAAAGAAATGGTAAAATCTTGAGACTATGTTTGAATACCGACTGAAACTTTTATTTTCCGCAAAAAACAAGGAAAATTCACAACTAAACACGACGTTAGATTTGAACGACCCTAGTTTTATATACCCTTTATTGTGAGGTAATATTAACTTTATCTAAATCGTTTAGAAAATGTAAACAAAGATCCTCCATCATTTCGAAATGTTTGAACTATAATGTCGATAATTTAATATTTCGTAAAGAAATATTTCTCTGCTTTAGAATGTGGTTTATATCCTTAAAACGACCACACTAGTTTGGATATCTTCACTGAAATCTGTCGTTAGGGGTGCATTTCAGTATAATTATACCCTCCACCATACGTAGGAATTTATATTAAATTTGTCATACCTGGAAATATTTGTCGGAGACCCCAAAATGTATATACAGGGTTGCCCATATTCGACGGACCTTTGGGCCCATTCCAATCGACTAGGCTTGTCCGCAGGCAACATTCTTTGCGTCAATTGAATTTTGTACGGGAACAAATGCGAATAATCCGTTGTAAAGTGGACCGAGCCATGCCCAACTGCTGAGAACGGCGTTTTTGGGATGTTCTTCTCTGTCAAAAGTTATGGCTTTGCCAGATCGGTCCGTCGAATATGGGCAACCCTGTATATATTCCTGATCAGATTAAAATGATAAGGCAATTTAGAGATGTTCGTCTGTCTGTCCGGCTGTCTTTCTGTTGACATCACGATAGAGTTCATATTCAGTTGATTAGTATTAACAAGTAAAAAATCAGAATACCCTCCACAATTTGGAACAAATTTCGCAATTTTCAAAACGAAAAAAAAAATCTGTTGAAAATTCTATTAAAATCTTAAAAACCGAATATAAAATGCCGTTATATTAGGGTTTATACGACGACGTGGGCCTGCATAGGCAACTTTTGTCATAAGCCATTACAATATTCAAATGCCAAAGCTTGAACATAAATCGAGAATAATGTAGGTGAAATCATCAAAATACCAAATATAAGAAGGAATATACGATGGTCGTGGACCTGTCAAGACCATATTCTATCTTAGGCTGCAGTATCCATTACGAACTTCAAATACCAAATTTAAAACAACTAGGGTGAATAATGTCGCTAAAATCATCAAAAAGGTGGTAGAGGTGCAGTTATATGGGGGCTATACGAAGCCGTGAACCTGTGCGTACGATTTTCTTTCATAGGTTGTAGTACCCATTGCGAATTTTAAATATCAAATTTGAAACATTTCCGTTGAATAATGTCGCTTAAATCACCAAAATACCGGAAATAGGGAAACAAAACGTGCACCGACATGTTCTATTTTCAATACCAAAAGTCCTACAGACATAATATAAATTTGAGTAAAATTCATTTCGTTCGGAAGCTAGAGCGATTTCCACAGACGGACGGACATCGCTAAATCCACATAGAATTCGATGCTGATCAAGAATATATATATACTATGGTAGAGGGTATAAAAATGGACAATATTGATCCACATTGATCCTCAATATTACGATACGTCCAGATTTTCGGAATTCCAACCAAATGAGCCGAAAAATTGCGGTTCTCGACAGGTCTGTTCTCTGCTTGCAAAAGATGTTCAATTCAGTTCCACTAATTGGTATAGCTCTTGATGTTTTCAAAATCCATCCACTCCACACTGTTTTCAATAAAAATTTAAAATCCGAAACATTTGTGAAACATTGTCAAATAAATTAATTTTACAAATTGAAACATCCCAAAAATCGGTTATAACATTTTTAATAAAGAAAAAACTTCAATTTCTCTAATCGTCCAGCATTGCACACAAAATCCACGCTTACTTGAAGTAATAACGCCAGCGTAATTACATATTCCATCCATTGCATTACTTCAATGTCGCTCGCATCGAACAACGCAACTGTTTCGAGCGGTGGGGAGGGACGGAGGGAAGGTTCCTGTTTGACTTTTGTGGGTCATAATTGTAATTTTTCTTTGTCGCGTCACGTCACCGCGTTACAGTAATTGCATTCTTTTGTGTTCATCGGAAAATGATATAAAATAACTCAATGCACTTGGTTTTTTTGTAGTTGTTGTGCTGTGCTGTGTTCTTCCTTGGCATCGACTTGGTCGACTATTCTGGCTCCCCCCCCCCCCATTTTTGTTATCCTGTCTTTTGCACAACACGGATGTCCTTAAGCTGCATGCATACGTATCTTCCACCATTTGGCGGTTGCTGTCATTGGCGCTGAGTGAGTATCATAAAATGGTTACAATCATTTGTCGTTGTTGTTGTTCGTGTTTTTTTTTTTAAATACAAATTTCTTTGATTTTTTTTT